>NW_012133970.1:5471440-5533086 GCF_000956105.1 Propithecus coquereli
TTCGGGTCAGCTTTGCTGCAATTTTGGCTCATGCGGCCCTCAAACATAGCTGTGAAATTGAGTTAGAGGTATAACAGTGCCTGAAAATGTGCCAGGTTATGAGGTAATTAATTAGGTGGGTTGGCTCCAGAGTTAACCTGCCAGCAATAGACGTTCTGGATGTTACTCTTATAGTTTAAAACATTGTGAAATCAGATTACTTTAAAATGATGTATCACAAAGTCATGGGAAAAAAGCAGTTGTGAGTATGGAAGCCCAGGGCTTAAATCCCAGCTGTCTTATACTAAATATGGGAACAGTGTTTCCATTCTTGCCTGTGAAATGGAGCTAATACCCTCTAGCATGTCTGCCTCACGTGGTGGTTGAAAGGATTGAGCAAAATAATAGTTTGTAATTTATGATTCTATATAAAATAAAACAGGTTATTTTTAAAAAGCATAGAGAATTTCAAGAAATGGAGAAAAATGTTAAGTGGTTTAAAAGAACACAAATTTATTACCTTATACTTATAGAGGTCAGATGAAAGGTCCAAAATGTGCTGAAATTGAACTAAAAGTCAGGGTGTCAGAAGGGTGTCTGCATCTCTTCTGGAGGCTCTAGAAGACAATGTTTCCTTGACTTTCCCAGTTTGTAGAGGCCACCTGTGTTCCTTGGCTCCTGGCCTCTTCCTCCTTCAAAGCCAGCTGCATTCCATCTGTAAATCTGATTCTGGACCCTCTTCCATCTTTTAAGGACTCTTATGATTATATTGGGCCCATTTGGATAATATAGTACTCTCTCCCTATCTTAAAATTCTTAACATAATCACATCCTATATAATGTAACATATTCATAGGTTCCACAGATTAGAAATGGACATCTTTAGGGTGGCATTATCCAGCTTACCACATCCATTTTCCTGGAAGAAGTCCCTGTTCCCCCCCACTTTTTTTTTTAGAGACGGGGTCTCACTCTGTTGCCCAGGCTGGAGTCTAGTGACATGATCATAGCTCACTGCAGCCTCGAACTCCTAGGCTCAAGAGATCCTCTCACTTCAGCCTCCCTAGTACCGAGGACTACAGGTGTGTGCCACCATGCCCAGCTAATTTTTTTTAATTTTCTATAGAGACGGGGTCTTGGTATGTTACCCAGGCTGGTCTCAAACTCCCGATCTCAAGCAATCTCCCTCAACCTCCGAAAGTGTTTAGATTACAGGTGTGAGCCACCATGCCTGGCTGTTTTCCCCTTTTAAAAAAAATAAATTTTTTGCACATATACAGCCTAACATACAAAAGCAGACATCCTCTAGTTGAGTTTGGGGGGGATCTACAGGCCCTTCACTCTCCAAGGCAACAACTACAGTTGGGCTAATTATTAGTGGATAATCGTAAGGCCCCCTCCTACACTGATGTTCTAGAAACCTAGAATTCTCTCTGCTACCTTAGAATTGAAGCTGTGCAAATGTCTGCTCTTCCTATACATGTCTGTCGTCCCCCAGGAGGACACACTAGAATCATCAAATATACGGGTGCCTTTATCCCACTACTAGAGATTATAATTTGATCTGAGAATATGGTCTGGGCTTTGAAATCTTTAAAGATGCTAATGTGCAGACATGTTTGGTAGCCACTGCCTCAAAGAGTTGTGTGGATTCGTGATAACTTACTTTTTTTCCTTGTAAGTGTTGGTCAGCAGGAAGGGAGCTGGTAAGTGAGAGTACGAGGTCCAGGACTACCCAGACTTAAGTTTTATCTGGGCCTTAGTTTCCTCATCTGCAAAATGAGGATAACCGTATCTCGGCTATAAAATGTTTTATACATGTTTTAAAAACTATAAAATACAACCTAATAGCTTTTGTACATACACTCACTCTCCATCTTCACTTCACACACACTCCGTTCCCCACTGCTTTCTGCAACAGGGCCCAAGGTTGTTTCCATGACCTTTATCAGCACTGCAATAAGTGAAAGTAGTAGGAGGTGGGACAAGCCTAGAGGCCTTCCTGACAAAGAGGGAGGACAGGGCCTGACCACCCCAGGAGAAGTCCAAAGATACAAAGTACCTCCTAGGTCCCAATACCAAGCAAGTCCAGGGGTATCACATGGTCAGTGTGGGGCCCACATCCACACTAGAAAAATTGGCCTGGAGCTATAGAAAGGGCATAGGCTATTAAGTCAGACAGTCCTGTGACCTTAGGCTGTTATTCTACTTTTCTGAGCCCATTCTCTTCTCTCATGTATATAATGGGGATAGTCATATCCGGCCTCCACATAGAACTAAAATGAGAACAAGGATGGGAAGGTGGTCCACAGAGTAGAAATTGCAGCAAAATATCTTACAGCCACCTATCCATATCACAAAGAAAGACTGACTCACAGTGAAGTCTTCCTAAATTTTATTGGCACAGAAATAGAACATGGGTTGAGCATAAACCCCTCCAAAAACAATTTTTAAAAAACCCACAAACACATACACAAAAAAACACCTGAATACAAAATCTAATCTTTCTCCCCAGCCTCCCTGGGGGTGGGTTACTGCCCTTAAGGCAGCTTGATTGCCCCATAATTCCAGGTTTGAATTTAGCCAACATAGGGTATATGACCAAGTGAGTATCAATATAATTCACAGCAATGCACACAAGACTCCCCAAGGTCAGGCATAGAGGGGTAGGAGGGGAAAGGGGATCGAGGGAGGCTCTGGGTGAGGGGCACTGCATGGAGGGACAGGATGGCCCCTTGGGGACTGAACCCTGGGGAGAAGGCAAACAGGAACAATAAAACCAAATACCAAGTACTTTAAGAATGGATTGTATGACCTATAGTGACAGATGACATCACTAATACTGAAAGCCCCTTACATTAATATTTTTGGCAAAATATCCTTTTGTAATATAGTATATGCATCCCAAGTGTGGGGGTGGTAAAGGAATGAGGCCAAAATGATCCTGCCCCAAGACTGATATCTTCTAATGGTGCATTAGCAAGAAAGGCAGAAATCAATATTGAGTTAGATATTACTAGAATATATAATACTGGCAGAAAGAAAAAGAGCACACGTGAGTCAGAGAGGAGGAGGGGGCTGCTTCTGGATTGAGAGTAAGGCATGGGGGTGTAGAAAGGACCAGGCCAGAATCCCCAGCAGCTCTCTGCTCTACAGCTCCAAGGGACAGCACAGCTGGCAGCAAGACCTGGGTTAGAGGTTTGTCAAACAGAGGCAGGGCCCAGACACCTCCTTGGAGGGAGGTGACAGGAAGAGTGTATTGGGCACCTGAGAGGGTTCAGTAAACTATGGGATTAGGGGAATAGGCTTCTCTCAGCTTCTCCCCGCCACTCCCCAGTTGAGCCTACTGGCATCAAGTTCTAGGGCTCACCATACCAAGGCCCAGATGGCTGTGAAGCGGGAACTGTGGCCCAAGTAACTCTGACGGAGGAAGTGATTTAAAACCCCTGGCAGGGAAAATACTGAAGCCAGGTGTGAACATTTACTCTTCTTTGGCAAGAGTCCTGATAGGGCTGCTGGGGCTTTTGGGTACTCGTTCCTACTATTCCAAGCTGGAGGGGACTTGGGGATTGGAGGGGGAGGGGCAGATCCCAAGAAGGGACCAGGGACCTGGAATAATAAGGAAGGGGCACCTCCGCCCACTGAGCTCACTTGAGACAGGCCTAGGCTCCCATAAGGCATTGGGGCAGGATCTTCTACTCAGCCTTTTGAAGGCACTGTCTCCCCCATCCCACCCTGGGGAGAAACTGAGTCCCTAAACTCAGGGACAAGGCTTATTGGGACTGAATTTGTAACAGGCCCAATCTGGGAGGTAGAAACAAGAATGACTAAATATCTCTTTATCCTCCAGTCATTACAAAAGCCTAAATAACTCTAAAATGGATGGGCATTGGGAGGACAGAACCTAGGTCAGTTGGCATCCTAAAGCAGATTGCCAGGGCCCTGCCTCTTTATCTAAACCCTGTGACACTTCAACCCTGCAAATCACAGGACCCTGAAGAGGAAGGCAGTGGTGGGGCAGCGGTGGGGGCTAGCTTTCAACCTATTCCACACTTGACTCCCATAGAACAACAGTAAGTGTGGGGGTATTTGCCAAATCAAGTAGGAAGTGCCTCTGAGTTGGGGAAGTGGTATATTCTAGCAAGATAGATTAAATGGGACAGAGAGGGGAAAGGAGGTCCCATTGGCACCATAGTGGGCCACTTATTTGCCCAGGGAAGTAAGAGCAAAGTTTGGTCTCCTAGCTGCACTGAATGCTTGGCATAACTCCAGGGCTGCTCTAGTTAGTGGCTCCAGCACAGTGTGAGTTAGGCGAGGGTGTAGGAGTTCGGGGGCAAGGAGAAGGGAACGGGGTCCTTAGAGGCTGAGTGCCCACTACATGGACTCAAACTCATCAATGCGCTGCTTGGTATTACCCTGCCGGATTTGGCGCAGGGTCTTATATTTATCTCGGCCCAGTCGCATGTTCTCAGCATGGATCATGTCATTGGCAGTCTTCTTAGACTCATCTCGAGCATTGGCCAGCTCTGAAGTGAGGGCCTGTAAGGGTGCAAGGGGAAGCAGGAGTCAATGGTTTCCTCTCATTTTATCTGTTGTCATTTGACCAGATTTCTCTTTTGTTTCTTCTCTCTCACTCTAACCCCCTCCCCCCATATATATGGAAAGAGAGGGAGCCATTTCCAGGCCTTTTAGGACTGCAGTGGGGCAACAATTTTTAAATAAATCCACAAACTTAGGGGACCAATTGATAATGGGTATCCTCTGAGAGTAGAACAATGTGCCAAAGATTAAGGTAGGAATTTTATCAGCTCGATATTTTCTGAATGTAAGAGGTGAATGGAGTTGAGGTGGGAGGTGGGGCATAAAGTAAATCAAAAAGGGAATAGGTGGCCCAGGGTCTGATTAATAAGCTGTCACTTAAGAAAGGCTCAGGCTCCCCTACAGCACTGCCACAGGCTCTTATACCTATCTCCCATAATGCTCTAGGGAAGGCCATGGGCTATTAAGTCAACACCCTGCCTGGATACCTTCAGGTGCTTCTGCACACGCTCATTCTTCTCCGCCTCAGTGGTCCGTTCCTCCTCACTGCGGTCCTTGGCCATAGCATCAGCCCGCAGCTCAGCACTGGCCTCTGCCCCATTCTCATCCTGCTCATCCTGTTCATTCTCGGCAGGCTCTGCCACATGAGGTGTACTCATGGCTGTCTTCAGCTCAGCACGGGTCTTCTCCAAGTCTTCTTGTACCATCTGGGCCTATCCAGTGACAGAAGGAGAGAAGGACCTTCAATCAGACCAGGTAACCTGTGGCATCCTGTGCATGCCTAGGATGGTCTGGCAGGAGGCAGGTACCAGGTAGGACAACTCACTTCATCTGCCTGATCCTTAGTTTCCTCAGCTGTAAAACGGGAGAATTGTATGCACTTTCTAGGAGTATTGGGGAATTCTGGGAAGTATTTGAGGAAGCTTTGAATGTGTTCTCCCACAATGCCTGCTGTCAAGGAAGAATGGAAAGGGGAGGGAGCCCAAACCTAAAGAATCTAAGGAGCTGGTCCCTATATATGTGCTTGCTCTGGGCATTGTGACTTACCTTCTGCTGCCACTCCACAGCCTCACTCTCCTTCTTCTGTCGGGCCATCTCCAGCTGGGAGATCCGAGCTGTCAGCTCTGCCATTTCCAAGGCCTATGGATAAATTGGAAGCCTGTGAGAGTTGAGTTTCTAGTCCTCAGGGCTTCAATCACAGTTCCTCCAAGGAACCAGGAAGAACTTGCTGCTCCACCTGCTTGCTGCCTTGGAGATTCTTTTTATAGACCACTCCACTCCAGTCCCATCTTCCCAATCCACTACTTCCTTACAAGTCAGAGCTCCCCACCTAGACTGTAGGCCTCCTGAAGACAAGCAACATGTTGCCTCTCTCCCTTCCTCGTATCTCCCCCCATCCTCCTCTCAGTATTGCCAAGTACGCAGTTGGGGCCTCAGTAAAGTTTTGGAGATTACTGGGTCACTTCCTGAAGTGGCAGACCCTTTGCTGCTATCTTAGAACACTTAGGGCTCCACTAAGACACTTCCTAGGACAAGTATAGGAAAGACAGTCAAGAGCCACAAGGTGATATGAACAAGGGAAAAAAGCTTATGCACATCTGCACACCTTGGGCAAATCTCCAATGACAGGTTTCCCCTGAGAGATAGGCCTTAGTTCCCTCTACTCCTACCTCAAACAGTATAGGTGAAGAGCATATGCCAAGGAATTTCTTATCTTCTGAGTCACAAAAACCTTGGAAATTGTGATCAGAGTATGGATACCCACCCAAAGGCACACACAGTTTTACATGTGATTTCAGGGAGCAAATCCTTCAAATGGAGGCTGAAATGGGTTCTAATCCTTACTCAGCTACCATTGTGTGACCTTTGGCAAGTCCCTTAACCTCCATGAGCCCTAATTTCTTTTCTGGGAATATTATCCCATATGGGGTTAATCCCACAGGGTTACTAGGAAGAGGAAATAAAGAAATAAGGAAAAGGGAGATATTACTAACATAGGTACAGTAGGAACTCAGTTAAGTGTGAGTCCCTTCTTTCCTCCTCCCCTTTCCTTTGCCAGGTCATCTGCTCAGATCCCCAAGGGTTAAAAAAGTAAATAAAAACTAAGAGTTAGGAGACACTGCAAAAATTTCTGGGCTATACCAGTGACTTCTCAGCTTGCTTCCGAATGAGCTATCTGCTAAAGGCCTGTGGAGTGGTAGCCTGCTGGAAAGAGCCAGCCCTGTAGGCAGAGGTAGCTATAAATAGGTAGACAGACAAGGGAAAGAACTTAGGTCCCACAATCTCAGCCCATCCTCAGCTTTACCAGCTGTTCCTGGGTCTTCTTCTGGTCCCGGGAGGCCTGCAGCAGGGCCTCCTTGGCCTCTTCGGCTTCTTGACGCTCCTTGGCCAGCTTTTCAGCCTCGCTCTGGGCACGCTTCCGTTCCTGCTCAAGTTCCAGGGCCCTGCGGGTCTGTTCTTCCAGTTCTGAGCAGAAAAAGAGAGGAAAATGTAGTGAAGAACACAATGAAGATGATACACTAGTTTCCTTCCTGGAAATGCTCCACCCCAGGGCACAGCTGGCAGAAGGTCTTGAGCAGTCTTCTTGCCCCATCCTTCATCTATTCTGTGGCCACGACTCAACTACATTGTCTTAGTCTGCAGCTCAGACAGAAGGGTCTCCAGCTCACAGAGTCAGGCTCTTGGAAAAACCCAGTCTCCAAGGTGACTCCAAGCCTCACCTTGTTGAGCCTTCTTAGTCTGTTCCTCGATCTGCTTCAGCCTCTCCATGAGTTCTTCCTTCTCCCGTTCAATCTTCTCCTTCTCCTTTTCTGCCATCTCACGCTTCTTCTTCTCATTTTCCAGCAGAGCACTAGAAAAGGAGAAAAAACAGATGGAACAGGATAGTAAGGCTGCATGAAAACCTGGGGATTCCCGAGGCTTCCTGGCCCTGGGTCCCTCGGCCCCCATCCTGCCAACACACCCAGGTCTTGTAAGCTTGGGCCACTTTCCCTCACTTCCACATCCTTGTCCTCACGTCATAGCGCCACGTGGGCCAGTTTGCTCAGAGTCTGGTCAATTTGCCCGAGTCAGGAGACCCAAACTGGAATCCTAGCTCTGCCACTAACCCACTGAGTGACCTTAGCTATGTCACTGCTTTGCTCTCGTTTTCAGTTCCCCTATCTGTAAAATAATCTAGTAAGTCTTGCCCTGTCTGCCTTGTGGAGTTATGGGGAAATAAGTTTTGGTTCTATGCTGGGATGCTGTGCTTCACGTCTGTCAATCTCTGTGGCTAGGGCATCAGTCCTTAGGTCTAACTCTGTCTGCCATAAAGCCAAGCTCTAGGCTGCTTATTTCCAAAATTTTTTGCAAACCTGGAATAAGTATTTCCTTTTCCTTGCCCTAGCACCTCTTCTAGGAAGGCTTCTTGTCTCCCTTGGCTGGATGTCTTCTCTCCCTCTGAGCCCTCCAAATACTTGGCCTACCCTTCTCCTGATCTCTCTTCCCTGTTATTTTTCTCCACAGCACTTCTTACAATCTCAAATACCATATAATCTTCTAATTTATTTTATCTGCCTCCTCCCACTAGAATGCTAGCTTCATGAGAGCAGGGATTTTTGGTCTGTTTTTTTTTTTTCCACTACTCAATAAATATTAATTAAATGAATAAATGACACAGCCTTTGGTCTATATTATTTTTTCTCTTTCCCCTATTAGACTGTGAGGGCCTAAAGGGCAGGTTCTTGCCAGATCCAGCTCTGTAAACTGCCCTCCTCAATCTTGGTAATTTTTTTCTGAATAAATGTGAACTTTAGCGTCTAACCTCTCATAAATGGAGTCTTTTCCAGCCTACTTGATTAGAAGCTTCCCAAGGTTCCAAACTCTTTATGACATAGAGTATGACTAGAGTAGTGCTCCTCAAACCTCAACGTGCATAGGAATCACCTAGGATCTTTTAAAATAATTTATTGAGGTGAAATTCACATAATATAAAATTAACTGTTTTGAAGTGAATAATTCAGTGGCATTTAGTACATTCACAATGCTGTGCAACTACCACCTTTTTCTAGTTCCAAAACATTTTCATCACTCCAAAGTAAAACCCCACACCGATCAAGTGGTTTTTCCCCATATCCCCTTCCCTTAGCCCCTGACTACCACCAATCTACATTCTATTTCGATTATTTTTCTATTCTTGACATTTCATATAAATGGAATCATACAATATGTGACCTTTCATATGTGTCTTCTTTCACTGAGCACAATGTTTTAGAGGTCCATCCACCTTGCAGCATGGATCAGTACTTCATTCCTTTAGGGGATTGGCTAATACCCCATTGTATGTATATATAATTTGCCTATTCATTTATCCATTCATAGACATTTGGGCTGTTTTCACCTTTTGGCTATTGTGAATAGTACTGCTATGAACATACATGTGCATGTACCTGTTTGAACACCTATTTTCAATTCTTTGGGTATATACCTAGAAGTGGAATTGTGGAAACATATGGTAATTGTACGTTGAACTCTTTGAGCAACTGCCATACTGTTTTCCACAGTGGCTGAACCATTTTGCATTCCCATCAGCAATGCACATGAGTTCTAATTTCTCCAGAACCTCAAGAACACTTGTTATTTTCTGTTGTTATTTATTATAGCCGTCCTAGTATGTGTGAAGTGGCACCTCATTGTGATTTTGATTTGCAATTCCCTAATGATTAAGGATGTTTTCGTGTCTGTTGGCAAATCTTTGGAGAAATGATCACCTGAGATCTTAGGATGCAGATTCTGAATCAGTAAGTCTGGGGTAGGGTCTTAGATCCTGCCTTTCTAACAAGTTGCTTAGTTGATGCTGATGCTGCTGAGCCTCAGATTACACTTTGAGTAGCAAAGGGCTATGGAGCAAAGACTAGGGGCTTTGTAGGAAAAATTTTGGTGGCTCTGCCCAATTCTGCTTAAAAAGCCCTGTAGAATCCAAGTTTAAATGTGCATGGAGCCCTCCACTACTGCCACTATACTGGTCGGTCAGCCCGGAGCAACCCAAAGTCTGCCTAGCACATCAATAGCATGAAAGGCATAGATAATGGGGAACTGTGAAATGCCTGTCCCTTCTATAAGCCTCTGAAAGCCTAGGCTTCTGATGCTTGCTTCCCAGGAACAGGGATGCCTGAGGCTGAATGGGGAGCAGGGGGAGCACATAGCGCTCTCTCTCTCTCCCAGTCCTAGGTTGGCTTCATGTCCTGCCTTATCAGGATATGCACTTTTGAGAAGCTTCCTTGCTCCAGCCCTGGCCCCCATTCCAGCTTTGCAGCACCTACCGCTCCATCTGTTTCTGGTGCTTCTCCTCCCGGGCCTGTGCCTTCATCTGCTGCACCTCGATGGTGTCAGGCTTGCGGCGGCGCATGTACAGCTCATGGTTCCCCATGCACAGAGCCAAGATCCGCTTGTTAATCCGCAGCCGGGGAGCATAGAAGACGAAGTCCTGGTGAGAAAACAGCAATCAGAAAGGGTTTGGAGGGACAGGTGAAAGTGACCTTCTGCCTTCTGAAAAGCTAAGTCCAAAAGCACTGGAAAGATTATGTTAATCCAATCCTTCACATTACAGATGGGAAGACTAATTACCAGAGTGATGAAGTGATTTGCCCATGGTCAGATGGCATGTCAGTGGCAGACCCAAGAATAGAAACCTAGGTTTCTTGACACTCAAACCAGTGCTTTTCCCACTAATATACAATTTCTTTCAACCTTTGTTTATGAAAAACATCCTAAATTACCCTTAATCAAGTCGAGGGATCTGAACTGTCTTTCTCTGCTAATTAGGAATCCTGCTGGGTCTCAGGGGACCTCTTTAGAAGCCAAATAATCCCTACATAATACCCGGATGGGTACAATATGGGTGCCTGGACTGTTTCTGTCATCTCCTAAAAGCATATCCTAGACCTAGCCCCTTAAGTTCTTTTTGGAACAAGGTAGACTGTAAATACATACATAAATACACAAATCTCCTAAGCATTGATGGTCCTGGTTGTTGTTTCTTAAACAAGGCCTCGATCTCAGCTGGCTTTGTTACTTACCTTTTTTTTTTTTTGATGAAAGCTGAGCACAGCAGCAATAAAAAAACCACACACACACACACACACACACACAAGAAAATCCAGTGAGTTTAAGTTTGTTACTACAAATACCACTGGACCAAAGTCACCAGCTGACAGGCTAACCACCACCTCCTCTGCCACTGACCCCAAACTGCTACCATCTCACAAGGCTGGGGTACAGTGGAAGGAGCACAGGCTCTCAAGGTCAAATGACCTAGGTATAAATCCCAGCTCTACTATTTTTAGCTGTGTGATCTTGAGCAAATCACTCCCCATTTCTCTAAACCCCACTTTCATCAGCTATAAAATGAATGTGCTAGTACCTACCTGACCATGTTTTTGAGGGTTTAAGGAGATAACATAAGTAAAGTCCCTAACAGGAAATTTCAGATACCTTAAGGCTAGAGAAGAATGGTTGAGCTCTCACAAATAGGGTCAGGCTTGGCACAGCCATTGGCCTTGTTGGACATGATGTACACCAGAAGAGCAGACCCTCGGCTCAGTTTCCTATCCTACCCTCAATCGCCAGCTGTCCAGTCTTGTCAGCCACAGGCAACTGAGTGAGTGAGAAGTGTGGTGAGTATGTTAGAGGAATGAGTGGGCCCAAAGCATTTTACTGGTCTTGGGTTGCTCTAGAGAGAAGTCTGAGATACAGCGGTAAAATTACACCAAAAAGCAAGTTTGGAGGATCATCTTTGGATGTGGACTTCTACTGGCTCTGCCCTTTCTCCACAATTAAAGATAAATACGTGAACAGTGTCCACTTTCTGGGGCCCTTGGAAAGATGAGAATGTACTCTCTGTCTCTACCCCAGAGCCTCAGGGCAGCAGATGACAATAACTAAGAAGCAGCACTTAAGACTGCCTGTGGCTCTCCCTCATCTGTAGCAAGGGAGACAGGTAGCAGGGTGACACCAGGTACAGGATGCCTCCTGGCCATTTCTTGGCATTGACATTTCCTTCCATCCCCAATCTCCATTTGTGCCTCCTGTTCATGCATGTGCACACACGTGCATACACGCACACATGCATGCATCAGAAAAGAAAGAGAAAAATAGAATGACATCATTGCTCCTAGTGTTATCCAGGCCTCGGCAAGTACCTGTCTTGGCCAGAGAAAGAAGTCACTCACCGGGGCTTTTTTGTCAATGGGCTTGATGACAAATTTCTTATCATTGAAAGAGATGTTCCTGATTTCACTCCAGGGGAAGCCTATCTTGGGAGTCAGTCTGTAGAAATGAAGACCAATAACATCAGGACAAGGCCAAGACAAAACGGACATAGAGTGCCGGTACCTTGCCGTCTCTCCCCACCCCAAACTTCTCCCTTGAGGAGGTAGACTCAGTGCCAGTTCAGCCAGCATTATCACAAGCCATCAGATCAGTTGCCAGCATCGAGGGTGCACAAAGGACCTCCTGATACCACAACCAACATATGATTCCTTGTCCCAATCTCTGAGGTTTGTTTTGTTTTATTTTTGGTTGAGACATGGATCTTGTAACAATTCCTCAGGAAAATCCCCGACCCCATTTAACTGAGACTCTTCTGTCTGAGATTGTAAAAGTTAAGGAAAAGGTAAATAATGAGCTCCAAGATTCAGGAGTTATATGGAATAATAATCTATCTATCTCTATCCTCACCAAGACTAAGGGAAAAATATAAGCAAGAGAGATAAGGCTATAGTGGATTATAGACCAAAAGCCACTCAATCAACACAAAGTAGTTTCTAGGCCAGCACTGTACAACAAAAACATAATGAGAGTCACATATATAATTTTTAGTTTTCTATTAGCCACATGAAAATAAGTAAAAAGAAATAAGTGGAATTAATAAGTTTAATTAACCTAATATATCTAAAATACTATCATTTCAGCATGTAAATCAGTATTTTTAAAAATAGTAATGAAAAGTATGTAAATTTAGTAAATGAGTGTATGTATGCTAATGGAGCATTTGTTTGTTTACTTACCAACCACATGAAAATAAGTAAAAAGAAATAGGTGGAATTAATAAGTTTAATTAACCTAATATATCTAAAATACTATCATTTCAGCATGTAAATCAGTATTTTTAAAAATAGTAATGAGACATTTTATATTCTGTTCTTCACACTAAGTCCTCAAATTCCAGTGTATAATTCACACAGCACATTTCAATTCAGATTAGCCACATTTCAACTGTTCGCTAGCCCCATGTGGCTAGCAGCTACCATAGTGAACTGTGTAAGTCTAGTTAATACAAGATTTAGAGGCCTGAGGGAGGTTGTGAAATTATCTGGGCTAGACTAAATTATGTAGAAAAACAACTGAGATGGGACCTAAAAGATATAGTCCTGCAACATAGTGAGGGTAAGACCTACATGTCAGAGTGGCCCAGTAAACTAAGAGAGGTCTTGGGTATACCTGTCATTCTGCTCATAGATGTTAAGTCCCAGGGCATCTACCCCCAGCCACAGCTCTGAGCCTTTCTTGTTCTTGATGCTGAAGTAGTTCACACCATACATCTCTAGGTCTTGAGCAATTTTCAGATATTCCAGGACAGCATCCTCCCTAAACGACACAGAGTGAGAGACCACACAGGGGAGCCTGTGAATTAGACCCAGGAAGATAGAAAGCCTGCTTGCTCTGTACTTCTTACAAGTGTTTTGCTATCAGGAGTGGGGAAGGGGAAAAAAGCAAGCAGATGATGGAGAACAGAGCACAATATAACTTTTGCCAAGCAAAACCTGCTGACAAAAATCTAGGGTCTAATGCTGCCAAAGGGAATAAGGGTGGGCTGACACTCGCTAGCCTCTAGCATGTTAGTTGCCAAAGAAGCAATTTTCTTCCTCCCATTCATTGTGACAGCCTCTTATATAGGCACATTCTTAGCAGAGCTCAGATAGAGCAGTGATAGCAAAATGATGAAATTTTTTCCTCAAGTAGACAACCCCCAAATGCTTTGCCGTATTTAGAGAGCTCCTTCTCCATTTCCTTCTTGGGGAGGAATCCCTGGTGGCCTAGCAGCTCCCTGGGGATCCTGAGTCCCCTCCGTTTCTCTATGGTCAAAATGGATTGGGTTACCGGTTGCCACCATTAGCCAAAACAAACAAACAAACAAACAAATAGCCTTATAATTGTTCTGGTATGCCTTCTATCTTTAAGTGCTAGTATCATCCCTGTTCCTCTTTCTCCAACACCCACCAATGTCCCAGTCATCTGCCTCTTCTCCCCAGAACCCACTCTCATTTCCCTCTATAAGGGCAGTGGGGCCCGTGGCTGCTTGGGCAGGCTTACCTGAGCATGCCCCGGTGTTCCTCATGCCACACCTGGATCCGCTCCTCCCACTGGTCCTTGTTGAGTTTATGCTGCTCCAGGACTCTGGAAAGACAATGGGAGATAAGTATTTTAAAGCACAAAGCCCAAATGCAGGAGGAAAGGAAAGCCCACTTAACTCTCTAAGGGGTTGATGGAAAGAGGGTGTGGAGTTGGTCCGTTGAGGTCACACTGGAAGCAGACTGGAATTACAGCAGGTAGGCATTAAATTAGACATAAGGAACTGCCAGGCCTACTAGATTGTAAACAAGGCTTGATTAAACATTCCATGTCAGATATCATAGCAATGACTCAGGGGGTACCCCAGGTCACAGCCACTATCCCTAATACCTTCTGGTAGGTTGTATATATGCCACAGCTCCAATGGGACTGGGGCTCCCAGAATGAAGCAAGGCTTTTTCTTCTAATCCAAAAGCCTATGGAAATGGCCAATGGATGCAGCAGAAAAAAAACCAGGGTTAAAATATTAAGAGACTAGTGTTCCAGGTCTTGCTCTGCCTCTGTAAGCATCTGCGCACCTCTATTTCCTTAGCCAAGAAATAAGGATAATGCCTGCCTTATTCATTGTATGTTGTTGTGATTCTGAAACAAAAATAATGAGTGTTTGAGGGCTTTCAACTTTGAAGCAGAAAGCAGAAAGCTTTGTACACTGGTTATCAATATTAAAAGACTATTTGAGCTCCCTATATCCCTGACTTGCATATTTCTATCTCTCCCATGTGAACTTCTGATATAAGAGGACTAAATCAGTGAAAAGGATTGAGAAAATGGAACCAGGGAGGAGAAAAACAAATCCATCCATCTCTGGCTATATAAGCACCTGCCTCCAGGGTAATGACGTTCTGTAATCAGGCAGACATAGTGGGGGGAAAAGACTTTTTATTTGGACGGCCAGAGAAACAACAGGGTATGACGTTCTATGCAAATGTGTCTCTGAGCAGCATAACACGGTCTTCAGACAGACCCTAGTGGAGAGGAACAGATCTGGTAGCTTCTGTGCTGCAGGCATTGGTCAGCCCTAGGCTGCAGCCCCCTCTGGCCAGGGCAAAGAAGGCCAGGGAACCACCTCACCTCTGTGGCAGCAACTTGTCTCCGGCCAGGTAGCCAGACTTGTGCACCTCCTTGTTGAAGTCGCCATACTTGGACTGGACAGCATAGGAGGCAAGCAGCACGGCAGTCTCAGGAGGACAGTAAATGTCATCATTGAGAATGCCTTCTTTCACTTGCAGAAAGAACAGGCGCTGTGTGATGTCTTGGATTAATTCCTCAGATACATCCTCAGGGTAGAACTTGGCCCGGAACTTGAAGAGCAGGGGGCTTTCCTTCCGCACATCCTGGGCAGTCACCTGAGAGCAGCAACGGGTTATAGGTTCTCAAAAAATAGGCTTTAGGGGTGGGGGAGTGGCTGTAGGGTAGAGAAAAAAACACTGAAAGGTCATCAATTTGGGTAATTCCAGAGAGCCAGGTGGCAACCCAGCTAGTAATTCTGACAGGAGACATTACTTTCACTGGGGACCCAATCCCTTATCTATAATCACTTTCTGTTGGGAAACTCTTCCTGAAATTACCTAACAACCACTGACAGTCAGGAGCCTTCAAGCCACCATTATCTGACAATATTACCAACCGCCCCCAAACTCGGAGGGTCAGCATAAGCTCCTATTTTGAGCTCCTCTTTTAAGTGTCCTCCAACTCTATGAATTAGCAAAGTAAAGACTGGGATTATGACTGAGGCCTGAAAATTAGACAAACTTGATCTTCTTTTAAAGCCTAAAACTGATTCCTAATGGCTCTGCATTTGTCCACAAAAAGTCTCATCTCTTTAGAAAAACAAGACTCTACCAGCAGAAGGTAGGGCACTCACCCCCTAGACACAATCAGAAAAACAAGCCACAGGACAGTAGGGAGACCTCTAAGGACAAGGTCAGCCAGGTTGAAGATACCAAGATGAAAGCCTGCCACATTCCTACATATATGCTGCTTGGCGCAGAGAGCTTGAATGGACTTAAACTGTCCCATTTGGGGTCCAATTGATGTAGAAGATCAAGGAAGACAGAAGCATCTATATGAGGTTCAGGCATCAGTTGACCAGTTGGGTAGGGGTGGCATAAGACTATGAGATCTTTAAGAATTTTTTTTAGTTCAAGAGTCTGTGACTCTCTGTTTAATAAATCTCCTACAGCCCTTCAGTGTGGAAAGAAGGGGACAGCAATCCCCTCTTGAGAAGCCAGTAATGACTTTGGTCCAAAACAAGTCAAAGTTCAAGACAGACCTCCCACTGGGAAGGAAAGGATGCTTCCTTGAATGCTGGCCACTCTCACTGTCAGAAATCAAAGTGGAGACAGAACAAGAGTTTTGTCTTGGCTGAGTTCTCTGCCCTTATTCTGATTCAGGTGGTCAACAGACCACCCAAAGACAAACGCAGCCCTAGGTACCCTAGGTTTGCCAACTAGCACTTGGTAACCCCCTGAGCTAGTTCTGGTGGAAAAATGAATTCCATACCCAGCAGAGGGGTAAGCAGTTACCTTCTTATTGAGTTTCAGCCAGGTGGAGAAACCCTTAGTGTCTTGATACTGCAGACCAAAGAACCAAACTTCCCTCAGGCCAATAGTTTTCACCACCTAGAAGAGAAAACACAAAACAAGTATTGATTGCATACCTACCCTGTGCCAGGCACAGAGGAAAATACAAAGGTTGAAGCCAACATGGTCTCTGCCCTTAAAGGGTTGAAGATGCTCAGAGTCTGACAAGAAAATATACTTGGGCAGCGATCAAGAACTCATGTCAGCATCTCTCTGAACAAAGTATTGCTCAGGTACGGAAGGCATCTATTACTTATGAACACTGCTATACACCAAGAACCTTACATCCATCATCTCCTTTAATTTTCACAACAGCCCCATGATACAATTATAATTAGGCCCATTTTATAGAGAGCAAAAGTGAGGTTCAGAGAGATGAAACGATTCGTCCCAAGGTTCAAGCAGTGAGTGGCAGAGTCAGAATTCAAACCAGGTCTGTTTGACTCCAAATCCATTCAAATTTCTGATACCTCCTCCCTCCCTCTACAATGGCAGGATGGATTAAAGACTGAAGGTGGAGATAGTTGGATTAACTCCTGCATCTTGTTCTCCTGGGTTGCTCTCATACATCGTCCTTTATCTTTAGCAACTGGGGGTAATGCCCACACCCTTAAGGCTGAGTCCCATTTATAATACCCCAAGAAGGAATGTTCGATAAAGTCAAAGCAGAGCCTGTGGTATCTATATACCCTGAAGCTGTGCTGCTCCTGGGTGCTAAGTTTCTACTATGCATCCAAAGTCAGGCCCCACAGTCACGCCTAGAGTTTCCAATCTAGAGATTCAGAGACCCCAAGGAAAAAGTAGTTCATATTTATTAAGCCACATGCCAGGTACTGAACACTAAACAACCTTGTGAGATAGCAATTATCCCCATTTAACAGATGAGGAAACTAACGCTTAGAGAGGCAACCTATCCAAAATCACAGAGCCAGGAGTCTCTCTGAACCTATTCTGGTTCAGGGCACTTCCTGATTAAAAATAATAATAATACAAAATCACAGAGCTATAGAACCCTAATGTGTCTGAGTCCGAAGCCTGTGCCCTTTCTTCTCTAGCATGCTATCTCCTAATGCCAAGTGTTCACAGGAGCTTAGGATCCCTGGCGTTCTCAAGTGACTAACTGCCTTGTCTTTCTTCTGGCCCAGATATCCCATCCATATAATGAACTTTGACCACCTCTGCATTTAGATATGTTTCCTGGCCCAGGCCCTCAGCTTCCTCATCTATCCAAACTGGGAGTGTGGCTTAAATGATCTCTTTCTTCTCTTAAGTTTTGTCATTCTACTAATTAGGTTACAAGGTTATTTTGTAAATGGTTAAGAAAAATAATCCAAGCCAGGTATGGTGACTTGTGCCTTATGTTGAAATGTGACATTGGCTTTCTGCAGAAGATGCAGGGTGCAGGTGGGTATGAACATGAAAGAATTTTTAAAGCACCTCTTATTTCATCCTAGATCTAAGACAGGCCCAATTAACAGTTCTAATGATTTCCCACAGGGTTGCAGAAAAATAGTGTGTCCCGATGCAATTGGTGGGAAGAAGCAAGTTCCAAAAAACAATTCAGCCCTGAGAGAGAGACAGAGAGAGAGAGACTGAGAACCCCACTGAAGACGCTAAAGAAAAGATGGATCACTGGGGCCAGGATACGAGGTCATGGGCAGAGGGGGCAGACTAGGAACAGAACTAGGAGAGCAGTGCTATGGTTTGGATGTGGTTTGTTCCCACCAAAACTCATGTTGAAGTTTAACTGCCAGTGCAGCCATATTAGAAGGTGGAACCATTAAGAGGTGGAGCCTAATAGGAGGTATGTTTGGGTCATGGGGGCTCCACCCTTGTGGATGGCTTAACCTTCTGCCACATTATGAAGCAGC
This sequence comes from Propithecus coquereli, assembly GCF_000956105.1. NCBI lineage: Eukaryota > Metazoa > Chordata > Mammalia > Primates > Indriidae > Propithecus > Propithecus coquereli. The sequence goes on from NW_012133970.1 coordinate 5,489,802, forward strand.
ACGAAAGCTCTCACCAGAAGCCAAGCAGATGCTGGCACTGTGCTCTTGGACTTTCTAGGCACCAGAACTGTAAGCCAAATAAATCTCTTTTCTTTATAAATTACTCAGTCTCAGGTATTCTGTTATGCCAACACAAAACAGACTAAGACAAGCAGCAACCAGCCTTTGCCTGTACAAACAGGCCGGTTGTAGAGGCTCAGAGCCTCCAGGACTGAAGGGAAGTGAGGCAGGCACAGACTGTGCAGACAGTCCTAGAGATCCAGGAGTGAGCTCCTTGGCCTTTTTTTGCACCATGTTGTCTGTTTCACTAGGTGGGATGGGTACGGGTGTGATGAGAAAAGGAGGATCATGGGGACCAAAGTAGTTCTGAGATCCAGAGTAGCTCAGAAAAGTCAGACAAAACAATAGCTAAAGTGATGTCAAAAGAAAGATTTCAGGATCAGTGAGGGATTTTGATCTCTCTGAGCACTGATGATTCCTTTGTAAACATAAAGAAATCAGAAACATAAATTTTCTACTTCCCTATCCTCTAGGGCTTGAAGAGATGAGCAATATCTCTCAGCCTGCACTGAAGTCCCAAAGTGAGGAAGTCAGGAAGTGAGGATGCGGGAGGAAGGAAATATGGTCTGAAGTCAGACTTGAGACTGAAAAAGAACAAAGGACACAAAAGGATGACCCCTGACCCCAAACTATAAGGAAATCTCTAATTAAGGTCCATGGGGTAATAGGAACCATTTGATCATGCAACTCTTGGCCCCATTTCCAAGTGTCAGGACATGGAAATGAGGCCAAGCTTTGCTTGCTTCCAGCTTTGCTTCCAGCTGAGACCTCTGCTCCTGAGAGAAAAGAGAAACTTCATTTTCAAGTAGGAGAGAAGCATCTAGCTCCCAGTTCCAGGAATAACCTCTGTGGCTCCAGTGACTAGGGTCTGTATCATTCTACTCTGAGAAATGGCTCCATCCCTGGGGAAAAAAAAATTCTTTCTTGGCTCCCTTTGATCCCAGACTACCAGCTCATCTGATCTGAGCCAGTATTTCTCAAAGCTGCCATGGAAGAAATCCTTAAGCAGTAGAAAATAATTACTGTATATACCCAGGGGATACAGGGGGTAGGGTGGAATGGGTGACGGGAGATAATAAGTAGATGGCTATAAGCCAGCCATAATTTCCTTGAAGCCTCAGGTTTAGTCTTAATCATTCATGCAAATTTACATGCTACTTCTTAAATATTGAATTTTTAAAATTATTACAAGTAAAATTGACACTCCAAGATAGTAAATCACATTTATCTCACAGTTTTATGTCCCCCCTAGAACCTGCCACATTCACCTAGAAGGACTAGGACTTCAGTTTGTAAGACATTGGCTTAAGAAACTGGAGGATGTGGATTCTACTCAGCCCCACCACAAAAATCCCCAAAACAGACTGTGGAGAGTTATAGCGTTCAAGAACATACACCGGAAAACTGAGGTCCAGTGAGCAGAAGAAACTGCCTCTGAGAAAATCCTCACTAATTACCAGGAGCTTCTGGATGTAAGAAATAACTCCCTTTACCTCACTTTTATATGTGGAGGCAGCCTACATCTGGGGTCTGTAGAAGGAAGGGGAGGTCAGGTCAGTTCTGGAGCAAAGAGCCTCCTTCCTTATATCTACCCCATGTATCTATCTGAGTAAACAAACTAGTGACATCATCAGCCACTTCAGAAGCCCAGAGCAGGATCAGGAAGCAAGGCTGGAGCCTAAAGAGGAGAAATACACAAGAAATGATGCGCAAAACTGCGTCAATGCCCAAACACCTGAGGCCCACTGAGATCCCATTACAGGTTTGGCAGCAGCTCCATCAACCACCCACCTGAAAGCAAATAAATGCACAAATGGAAAGCTCCAAGAAGGACTACCACCATCACTGCTTCTGTTACTACACACTGCCTTTGCTCAAGTGGCCACCTGCTCTATAACAGAGAACACACTCAGCTGGTAGAGTTCTCAGTTTTGGAATCAGGCAAAGGGAGGGGTGTGGTTACAGAGGACACAGCTGATAAAAGGCACCGGAAAACCTGAAAATGCTACATTCTCTGGTTCAACTCCCAGTTATACCACTTCTTAGCTACGTGACCTTAAACAGATATTTTCACCTCTCTAAGCCTCAGTCCCTCATCTGGAAGATGGTGATACTACTATTATAATAACAGATGCTAGTTATTTTATCAAATAAAATCAGAACAAAGAAAAGAAAGGTTTGCTGTCCTCAGTGCAGAGTCTTTGAGTCTTAAGTACTTTACTGAGTCACAAAAGCTTCCTGATTTCACAGCTCCCTCATCTGAACTCCCAGGGCAAGTGCCACCTACTTATTTAGCCATAATAAGAACAACCAACATTACAATGCCTGCTATACAACAGACACTTTACTTGTTTGAGTATTAAATCACAAAATCTCTGAGATTAGTATGATTACCATTTTACTGAGGAAAGGAAAGTTCTGAGAGACTAAATGAGCCATCCGAGGTCACACAGCTAAGTAGCAGGACAGAATTTGAACCTATGGCTGACGCCAGATCCTATGCCTCATACACCATCCCATGCAACCTGAGCCTCAAGGATGCTTATTTCATTCTTTGTGGGAGGAGAGTGGAATATGCTTTTCTATGCCTCTATAGGTAAGGAACTCCAAGTTCCTTAAGGGCAGAGATAGTGTTTAACAGAATAATCCTTCAGTCAATGTTGAATGAGTCAACGAACAAATGACTGAATGCACGCTGAGATTTCGCCTCTCTCCTAGAGCTCAAAGACCTTGAGGGGAGGGGGCAGGAAAAGGTAGCCTACAGTTAGAGCTAGAGACCCTGCCTGAGGAGGAGCCAGACAGAGGGTTCTCAAAGTGGAACTCATAGTGGCAGCACTGCCCCTTAGTGGCACCTATATAATCTATGATCAAGAGCCTTTTGAAGACGCTCAGGCTTCAGAAGTTGAGGCAAGTGACAGAATCACTCTAGCAAAACATGTCGACTCTCCTCCCTAGCTGTAAGCACACTCACAAAAAGAAACAGAGGTATAAATGGGAGGAACTGTGGGCCCCACTTCCCTTTCCCACCAGGCCCTGGGCCTACTCAAATTATGGCATCTCACTGTTGCCTGTTATTTATCACTGGTGCCAAGGAGAGTGCTTCCTCTCCCATCTGCTTCCTCTCTGGTCATCAGCCAGATGACTGCTGGGTTCCAGGATGGTCCTCGAGCTTTTGTCAATTCTCCCCAAGGAGGCCAGCTCCTTCCTCCCAGGCCCTGACTCCACCAGGAGGGCCTCCTTGAATGATGGGTCTCAAGGGCCAGAGAGAACAGACTTCCTCCAGTATGCCTCATCAAGTGAGAGAGAGACAAGAGCTCGCATCCCCCAGTTGCCTGTGAACACATACCTCTGTGGATTCCCGTCCTGACCTGCCTTATCCTCAAGAGGGCCAAATGCTTAATTCCTTGTCTTGAGCTCAAATCTTTCTCCCTGTAGTTTTTACCTATGAGGTCCCAGCTCTTACTCTTCTGACCTCACAGAATGTGACTGCCCCCTCCTTTCTAGGACAATTCTCTCTGAAGACAGAGAATACATCTTTCCTGAGTTTTCTCCAAACTAAACAGCCTCATTCACCAAGCAGAGTAGTGCAGCGGAGGAAAGGTATAGTTTTGCTTTCAGAGCTGTATTTAAAACTCCATGTCACAACTTACTAACTATGTGACCTACAGTATGTTCTTTAATCCTCACAATAATCCTGCCTCTGAGAGGTGAAAGTATCTAGCCAGGGATAGTCCCTAGTAGGTAAATAAATGGTACTTCTCAAGACAACACTGATATTCTAGATGGGAAGTCATGAGCGTCCTGGTTTCCTCCCTCTCCTCTCCCCAACCAGTATGAAAAACTCAAGTCTCTCAAGGGTTTTGTATGGGAAGCAGTAGCTTTTAGAACTAGCAAACCAATCTGGCCAGGGCTCCCTACCATCTGGGCTTCGCTCAGAACCACACCCACAGTACGCAAACCAAACCAACACTAACGAAAAATTACTAGGCCTTGCAGCTTTTCAAAGTTAATAAACCTCTTTGTTCAAGTATTTTTTTCTGCCCCAGGCTCTAAATCATGCCTTCCTCACCCTCCACAGCCATCCCCCTCCAATGCAAAGGAACAAAGCCCCCAGTGTTGAGGGCAAGGGATGGCGTCATTTGGTTTGGGAGGGGGAGTGAGCAGAATCAGGGCCCTGGGAAGGAGTCTAGGTAAAAGCCAAAGGAGCCTCTGGCTCCCAGCTGGACCATAAAATCTGCGCTCCCCTCTATAGCTGCTGCCCAGAATGATGCTGCTGTTTAAAACAAAGGGCCCAAAAGCTTGTGTATTACACGACACCTCCTCCCTTTTGTCCCAGAGACAGTAAGAAGCCTGTGTAGAAGAGATGTGCCCCCTGGCAGCTAGCCCCAGCCCCCACATACACCAACAGCTGATCATAGTCAGGGGAGGTATTTCCCTCTTTTTTACAGAAAAGGGTTGACCGAAATCAAAATAGTGAGAATAAAAATGAAAGAGAAAAAGAAATGGAATGCAGAAATAAATGCCAGAGATAAAGTTTTTCAGAGATAACCAGATTGGAAAGATAACTTAGATACTACAGATGGGAAACTCTCCAATATAAAACTTGCATGCAAAGAGAGAATGTAAAACTTTAATAATAATCAGGATGCATCATTCATTCCAGACTAGCACTGTAATCACTTGTGAGCTTTGTGAATGTCAGCACATTGATTTAATTGTAGTAAGTATGTATTTAAATCTTCCTCAGACTAATTTGTATTTTCACAAATTAAATATGAATGATTATACTTCACCATTCTAAACAAAACAAAGACAAAAAAAATTCCAGAGAAGAAGCAAGTTTCAGCTAAATCCTAAGTTAGATATTCTGAGGATCATTAAGCCCATCTCCCAACTTTAGCTCATTAATGAGACAAGAAGCACCACAGTATTGGAAAGGGAGCTATCATTTATTACACCTCTACTACATGCTGGATGCTTTACATAACACCCTCTTCTCTATTTGTATTTTCTTATTATCTTTCTCATCTCTTTCTAATTTATCTTTTTGGGTTAGGCATCCTTATATACCACCATAACCAATTTTTCTGGGTAACAGGCAAGAATTAAAACATAATATACTCACAAAAAGCCTATGAGGTAGGTATTAGACTTTTGGAGGTGGGTATGAGGATACCAATCCAGAGAGGTTCAATAATTTCCCCAAGGTATAGCTAGGAAGATGAGAATACTGTTTCCTCATGTTTAAAATAGGCCAGTACTAATTCCTGCACTCACAGGGCATGGTGATAGTCAAATATAGTACCTGGCATACAGTAAGCCCTGGACAAATGTTAACTATCATGCATATTAGCCACAGACAACAATTTTCCCCACTCTGTGTAACATCAGGGACTTAAAGGGCATGTGCAAGCTGTCCTCAGATTTCTAGCCATCCCTTCCTTCCTCTCACATAGAGACCTGAATGGAAAACAGCCCCGTCTCACCGCCATCTCCATTTCATACTTATCTTTCCTGTCACCAGTCAGGAATATTCACAGCAATAGAATTAGCCCATTTGAACACAGCCTCCTACTTCCTTCTTCCTTCCGCTCCTCAACCCCGGGGAAGTTCTCATACAGTAAAGGGACCCAGAGAGCAAGGGAAAAAGGGAAGCAAGAGGGCCAGGAGACTCTATCAAGGTGATATGCAGCTCCAACATCCTGGACAATAAGTCAGACCCTCACCCCACCAGAGGCTGGTGGGAAAATGGGATAATGTCCAATCTTGTGAGGTCCCAGTCTCTGGAAATGGGAGCCTCATTTTTGCTTCCAGAAATCTGGCCACAAATGGCACATTTCCCTGGTCCCTGGGGACTGTTTGAATGCTAAAAGATTCTGTTGTTCCCACCTGGTTATTATACAGCACATCCTTTCTGATAGTGGTGATTCACAGTGAGGGGATACCCCTTGGGTTGGAGATAGAAATGACTTTACCAAAAGGGATTAAGCAGTTATCTCCATGGCACGCCTGCAGAAGGTGGAATACCCTCCCACTGCATCCATCACCCCTAGTGTCATCGTAAGCCCAGCATTCCTTTGAGAGAAATGTACATTGAGCTCACTGCCTCAGGGAGAATAAGTTGGTTTCCTTCTACTAGGAAGCAAAAAAAAGTGACGGAAGCTGTGTGGTACAGTGGCAAGAATATGGGGTTCAAATCCCAGCCAGATACCAACTGGGTGCAATTAAATTTAACTTCTGATTCTCATCATTACAATGGAGAAGCCATCACTTACATCTTTCAGAGTTGAAAGGAAGGCTCCATGTGCTAACATTTGTAATGTATCTAGCACAGAATCATACCCCCTCCTACCAAAGGTAGGATTAATCAGGGCCATGGGATACAGGTTACCAAAGTTAAACTTTGCCCCCTTTTTTATTAAGGCCATAGTCAGCCTTTGTTTTGACCTATCTTAGAGTGAGTAGAGAAAGAGATTCTCTGACAAGAGGCAGAAGGCAATGGATGGTTAGCATCGTGGTGGAAGCTACTGGGAGAAGGGGAGAAGGCTAAGGAGCAACAAGTCCCTCTCTTACCTGGTCAAACAGCTGCTTGCCAGTGGTGTTGGGCTGGATGGCAAACTCCAGCTCTGCATCCATGGTGGTCACACGCACACTGATCTAGGATGAGATTAAAGAAGGCAGGTTAGTTGTCTGGCTCTGTGTTCAATAAAGCCTGGGACAAATATCTCTGTTCAACCACAGAGGAGAAAACTAGGATGCTAAGAACCTGAGAAATTTAGATATTGGTGGGAATATTGACCCGAACAAGCAATAACCCAGTCCCTGCTCCCAATCACCTTACTGAAGACAAAAAACACAGCCACAGGGCAATACTTACCAAGGGGCAAACAAGAACGAGAAACAGCTTACAACCAAGAGGAAGCAAGTGCTAACTATACTTCTTTCAGGAAGTCTTCCCCACCTACGCTAGCCAGCCCCAACCCACAGCATTCTCTTCTTACCTCTGATCTACAGCTTGGATTATCTACAGCACTGGTAGATAACTGCAGAAGCAAGCTAAGAGCAGGATAAAGAACACTGGGTTCCAAGCCTAGCACACTGTAACCAGCTCAATCTCCAACCTTAGATAACTCTTATCTCTTTCCTGAACCTTAGTTTCCCTCATCTGTGCAAAGGCAGGAATGGGGTAGGGGAAACCAATTAAACTAGGTAATCTCCAACGACCATTTCAGTGCTGACGTCTGTGGTTCTATATACAGCCTTGCATTGTTAACACTTCTTGTATTTATGTCTCATTGGTCTCCCTAGGCATAAGAGAAGAAGAGGGCCTCAACAGAGGTGGGTGTGGGCAGCACAGAGGTGTTACCAAAGCCAAGTCAACAGAGGGACAAAGGCACGGGCCCAGACCAAAGTAACAGGCAGCCACACACCTGATTTCATAGGCACTAGAAAAAGTACCCACCACCTTTACAAATAGATTCCCTAACCCAGGTCAATGATAGCTGAAATTTCATAATTAGAGATTTGTTCCTTTGGCTGAAAACTTGGTAGTGATGGTAGTAGTAGTAATAACAATAGGCAGTAGCTTTCATGTGTCAAGACTTGCTGCTCATTGGGCACTTCATATGTGCTACTCCATTTAATACCAGCAATCACCCTGTGAAGTGGAGAGTAGTATCTCCACATTGAGGATAAAGCAATAGATACTTGTCTAAAGTCACATTTTTATTAAGTGGAAACAGGGTTTAAATCTAGGTCTAAATCTAAACCTCACAATTTAAACCAATATGCTAAATTCCTCTTACAAAGTGCAAAACTCTTCCATTAAAAGAAATCAAAGATGAATTTTTTAAATTGTTAGCCATTTTGCTTAAGTAGGTAGTCTGTATGACCCAGCCACAAGATGGCTTGTTATATGGTCATATAAAATCTTTATGAAGACTATTTCATGCCCAGGGAAGACATTTTAGTAATAGTAAGTGAGGAAGTTTTCATACAGTGCATGGACTCAACTTTGTAAAAAGTATACATACAGGGATGATTTGAATCATGTCCAAGTGTTAGGCTTGGTTTTGGGGTGGTGATCTTATGAGTGCTTTCTCCCTTCTTTAACCTAAAAAAAAAACCTAATCTACATTTTCTAGGATGGTCACATACTACTTATACTATTGAGGGAAAAGACCAGAAATAGAATTGCCAAAGATGCAAATCCCCATGGAGTAGGTAAAACATTAAGCCTTATCAGTCTTTGAACCTCTGGGACCTTCCTGAGCAGAGGGGTCAGGTAGCAGGGAAGAGGGGGCCGGACAGCCATTTTGCCAGCTAAACAATTCTGATGAGGACCAGGCCCAGGGAACAACTTTGTAAATAAATCTCACTAGGGAGCCAGGGAGGAAATCTATTTCAGGATTGACAATGGGACCGGAAAAACCCTGAAGGCAGGAACAACTAAGGCAAGTACCCCAGTGGGACTAAGGCAAGTTTAGCCACCTTGACTCGGTGTTACCCTAGGCTTCTTGCCAATCCAGTGACCCCTATAAAATGGGCCCTCATAAAGTAGGAAGAATGAGGCCCAGTGGGCTAAAATTTGTGAGGTATCTTGTTATATCTAGCCTTAAATCACCCTTGAGCTGGGTCAGGGGTAACTTCAAAATATCAATGACTGAGGAGACAAGAGAGAGTGGAAAGGGTGCAGTGGGCTTTTTAGTACATTAGACTTCATTCTCACCTCAAGATTTATGTCTCACTTTGAATTACCTCTCTAGCACCCAAGACTTAGTGGGTACTCACACAAGAGGTTGGCTAAATGAACAGGTACCAAGCAAAGGGATACAAGAGATAGACAGATATAGTACAGTATATACCCACAGAGATGGAGACATTTTATATCTTGGCCTTTTTATGCCAGGGACCTTTCTTGCCTATCTAGTGAATCTTCTTAGAATATTTGTAAATGCATAAAATCGATACAAAGAGATCAATTATATTGAAATAGTTATCAAAATGTAATAATATGTGGTTATTTATTATCATTTTAAATAATTACCTAGCACTAGGTCTTATTTGTTAGTTATTAGAATAATCAGAAGCAGGATATTAGAAATATTAGCATAATTAGCTATTAGAATAGTTAGAATAATTTCAAATTTACATTGAACATAAATGATATTTTGAGAAATCTATAATAACTAAATCATGGCATAAAATACATATTTTATATAGTTTATATATAAACTCTTATCAGTTAAGGAAACTAAGGAAAGGGGTGGGACTCCAGGAAAACATTCCACAGCCTAGGAGTTAGTAACAAAGTCACAGGTACTGCTATTACTACTGCATTGTTTTTGGCCTACATTCATATTTGAAAGAGAGGCTAAATTACAAGTGAGAGGTTAGTGAAAACAAACACATAATTTTGCTCCATCTAAATTTACAAATCCTTCCCACTTCAAATTATGTCCATGGACCCCATGGAGGTCTGAGGACTCCAGGTTAAGAAACCTCCTATAAATTAATTTCAATTCACTCAATATTAATGGAACACAATTTTTAAGGATCTATGGTGGGTGGTTGGGCACGGTGGCTCACGCCTATAATCCTAGCACTCTGGGAGGCTGAGGCGGACGGATCGTTTGAGCTCAGGAGTTCAAGACCAGCCTGAGCAAGAGTGAGACCCCATCTCTATTAAAAAATAGAAAAGAAATCAGCTGGACAACTAAAAAATATATAGAGAAAAAATTAGCCGGGCATGGTGGCGCGTGCCTGTAGTCCCAGCTACTTGGGAGGCTGAGGCAGAAGGATCGCTTAAGCCCAGGAGTTTGAAGTTGCTGTGAGCTAGGCTGACGCCACGGCACTCTAGCCCGGGTGATAGTCTCAAAAAAAAAAGGATCTATGGTTGGAGTAGAGCTGCAGAACCAGTCCCTGGTCTCAAGTCACTTACTAAATAACAGGAAAACTATAATGCACAAGGGAGACCCTGAAAAGTGCCATAACAGAAGAACAGAGGAAAACTTTTTTGGAAATTAGGAACCAGAGTTCAAAGTGGTATTTGTACTAGTCCCTAAGGACAAGCTGGATTTTGGAAAACGGGACTGTGGGGGTATGGGGAAGAGTACCCAAATGTCCCAGGTAGAAAAACGAATGTGTGTGGTGGCCAAGAGGGAGGTAGGGATACAGATGGTCCATTTACAAGCAGTATGTAGGCCTGCTCCAGGGTGAATGAGGCCTTCAGAGTGAAGAGTAGACAGACAGGCTGGGAAGGTAGGTGGAGGGCCTTGAAGGCTATGCTAGAAAGCTGACCCTTAATCCTCTTGGCAGTGGCCAGCCAGCCTAGAGGTTCTGGGCAGGGTGGGGCAGAATCAGAACTGAGATTTTTAGAAGAAAGCACCCGAGAAGGAAACTAAGGAAAGAGGGACTTCAGGGAAACATTCCATAGCCTAGGAGTTCCTAGGGAACTACCGGAAAGAATTTTCAAAGGAAGCAAGCCAGTGTCTCTCGCAGATCATGTCAATTACAGGTCATGTTAATCTAGCATGTTCAGGGTACTGACCAAGGGTGGGGTCAAGTGCTGGCCCATGGTAGATACTCAAATATTTGTTAAAGAAATGTTTTTTAAATAAATCAATTAGTAAAGAAGGGCCCATTCTTGGTTGGGAATAAGCATATCAGAGAGGTTAGTGTTGGCCATGCTTTCTCCTTCCTAGATAGAGCCTTGCCCCAGAATAAGGGCTCTAAAATCTGAAGGTGTCCAGTGGGAACCCAGCTGGAACCTGTTTCTCCTGAATCCCTGCTCAGAATTTCTACCATTCCACTGTGGCTGCTTCTCCAGGGATAGCAGCCTGAGGTTTCCTGAACTTCATTCTGGAGACAATCTTAGGTTTAAAAAAAAAATTAGAAAGAAAAACAAACACAAAGGAACTTCCATCCTTGTCTCCACTTAACTCAGAAGAAAATGTGAGTCCTGTTGGTGGAAATGTAAACTAGTACTGTCACTATGGAGAACAGTATGGAGGTTCCTCCAAAAACTACAAATAGAACTACTACATGATTCCTTTATCCAAAGGAAAGTAAATCAGTATACTGAAGAGATATCTGCACCCTCATGTATATTGCAACTCTATTCACTATAGCCAAGATATGGAATCAATCCAAATGTCCAACAACATATGAATGGATAAAGAAAATGTGGTACATACATATAATGGAATACTACTCAACCATAAAAAATAATGAAAGCCTGTCATTTGAAGCAACATGGATGAGCCTGGAGGACACTATGTTAAGTGAAATAAGCCAGGAACGAAAAGTTAAACACATGTTCTCACTCATATGCAGAAGCTAAAAATGTTGATCTCATAGAAGTTAAGAGTATAACAGAGGTTACTAAAGTCTGGGAAGGGTAGGGGGAGTTGGGGGCATAGGGAGAGCATGGAGGGTGGGTATAGAGCATAGTTAAAGGGTACAAAATTATAGCTAGATAGGAGGAATAAGTTCTAGTGTTCTACAGTACTATAGGTTGACTACAGTTAACATTAATATATTCTATATTTTCAAATAGCTAGAAGAGAGAATAGTGAATGTTCTCCAAACAAAGAAATGATAAATGTTTGAGATAATGGATATATTAATTACCCTGGATCTGATCACTATAAATTGTATCTATTGAAACATTGCTATATTCCCCATAAATGTGTATAATTATTATGTGTCAACTAAAAAAAATAAAAAGTTAAAAAGAAGAATAAAATGTGAGTCATGAGGACAGGGCTATGAGTCTGTGTTCTCCTGTTTTCTACATGTGTGTTGAAGGTCAGAGGGCAGGGGTAAAAGGGTAATAACAACTGGGGCCTAAAGGTGATAGGCAGGGTAGGAGTCCTGATAAAAGAAGGTTGCTTTGTTCTCTCTTAGAGGAATCTGGGACCCAAGGCACACAGGGCCCACCAGATGCTCATCCTTAAGGGGGTACACACTGCCTTCCTTTTGGGCCTGGCCTCTGCTCTCTCACTGAGGATAAGAGAGTGGTCTAGTTTGGGAGGGAAGAATCTGAAAATGTAGCATCCAAAGCCAGGAGAAAGTTCCCAGGCAGCCCTTCAGCTTGGCAGCAATAGAGAAGTTGACCTGGGCCAGGTAGCATTTCAAGATGTAGTCCCCAGTAGAGAACTGTTCATACACCTAAATCTCTGCCTAAGCCAGGCCCTGGGGGATTTAGGCACAGCCTGAGGTCAAAGACTGTGTCTCTGGAGAACATTAAGGCTTCAAGAAACAAACAAACAAAAAATGTGTGTGTGTATGTGTGTGTGTGTGTTTGGGGTGGGGAGTGTCATCCTCTCACACACACACTAGCCCTCCCACCCCTTGGCCAAGAACAATAAACCTACTGTTATTCATTGAACAATTCAACACAGAAACTTCCCACACTAATCCCTTCACTGAGTATGAACAAACTCATCTCAGTGGTCCAGTGTCCAAAGCCTTCAACAAACTGGGATCTCTCCCGTGTCCCCGGTTGGTTAGCCTGAGCTATGAAAATAACCAGACCAGATGCTACCTCTGCCTTGGCACCAGCAGCTGGTGTACATTGGTCTCTGGGCCTGCTAGCTTCAAATAAGGGACCCTCTTTTTGCCTAGAGCCAGGAACACCCAGGTGAACAGTAACCCAGCCACAGCAAAGGGGTTTGGCAATGGTTTTCCCTCATCTGCCTCGTGTCACTGAACTATAAGACGTCTCTTTCCTGGAGAGAAGTTTGAAAGAGAACGAAGGAAAAGCAGAGGGGGAGTCAAAAAATCACAAGTAACTTGCCTGAAGCATGGACCTCCAAGCCAGAGGGGATGGGCATTACCAGCCTCACTGCAGAGATTAGAAAACTGAAGTACATAGAGGAAGGTGATAGAAGGATGGAAATGAACACTTACTGAATATCAACAATGTGCCAGCCCCATCACCCACAGTCTCACTTAACATCACTGAGGCCACATTTACTCAGCCAGCAAGTGGTGGAGGCGGGTCTTTTGGACATTCCTGGAGCTCCTTCCACAACTCCACCCACCTCTCTCTGGTCATGCTGATTTTGCTGCTGTCTTCAGATACTGCCTTGGCAACTATTTTGGCCAAGGCCCAAACACTCTGGCATAGGGAGCCTGGGCACATGTAGGAAGCACTGCTTGGTAAGGTCCCCTTGTGGGAACAGAGCTTGTAAGTCAGCCCAGTTGGGTCTGAGCTCAATGACCTCACTTCCCACCTGCCACCTCCCCATTCTCCCAGAGGGCCTACCCACTTTGGGTTTTCAGTGGGGCCACTGATGTGGAGAAGGAGGCGAGTATATGTGGGGGAGGGGACACAGAGGAAGGATGAGCCCTACCAGGGTAGCCCTAGAACTCCAGTTTCTTCCCTGGCCAAAGAATAGTCACCACAGTGCCACCCAAACCACCTTCATCAGCTCAGAGGCTGTTCCCCATTATTTAGGCTCTAGCACCCACCATTTCCTGCTGCCTTGACTGGGGCCAGGGCAGGGCAGGGCCTGGTCTATCTTGCCTCTTAGGATGACAGCACTGGCTCAAGCAGCTCTTTTCCATAAGGGGAAAAACAAGGGTTGCTTTGACTCTCTACCCTAAGAACCATTTTTTTCCTCCTCCACCGCCGCAGCCGCCGCGGCCTCCTCCTCCTCCACTGACTCACTCACTTCCCACCAATTCAGCCTCTTCCCTACTGACTTGGAAATGGTACCTGGTACAATTATCTGCTCTGACCTCTTCCTGCCCATTTCCAGACCCTCAACACAGCCAGTAACACCTACCTGGAGTTAACCTTTCCTATGCCTGTGCCTTTTCCCAGTAGTTTCTAGAAAGGAGAACCATACCCAATTCCACCCACACCCACGCCTTAATGGGTCATCAGTAGTTCTTCACTCCAACTGCTCCAGAGGACATGGGAGACAAGGGTCCCCTTTTGTTTGCTTTGGCCTAGCCCTGCTGTCCAAAAGCATTTTAACTGGAAGACTGGGTGTTACTCCTGCAATTACTATATTTGGGGCACTAACCCCTCTCAGCAATAGAAATATAGCCACCTTGTCACTGTGGGAGGAAAGCTCAGGGCAGATGCCAAAGCTGAAAAAAAAAATTAGCAACAGTGATGTCACCCTAGCAAGCTGCAGCTTCTTCATTAATCTAGCCTCAACTGTTCAAACTCAGGCCTAGATAGCATCCCCCATCTTTTTCTCTCCACATGTGAAAGTCAGGAAGAAAACTAGCTCCTTAGTGAATACGCCTAACTCCACATCTTCCTTTCAAAATCAAGCCATACCACAAGAGCAAACACTCCCCCAACCCCAGCACATCTCTCCTTCCTAGGCACATGCACTGTCCTACCAGCTCCTTAGCATGGCCATTCCTCCTCTTTACACTTCCTCATGATTTCAACCCACTCATCCTAGAATCTCATCTGGCTTTCTCCCATCTGAATTTCTCATCCCTGTTCTCTAAGATAATAAACAGTCCGGAATCCCAAACTGTCAAACCTGAAAGGAACCTCGGAGATCATTTGATTCAAATGTTCACATCCCCACAATATACATCTAGGGAAACTGAGGTCCAGAGAAGGGGAGGTACTTGCTCAGGGCCACACAGCTGCTAGGCAGTGTGGGAGTAGGGATTAAAAACCTGGCTCTCGATCCACTAGTCTATTTAACAAGCCATAGTGTCACCCTGACACTTAGAACTAACAGTAGACACTTCACACACAACACTGTTGATCTGGAGAGACAATGTAGAGGAGGCTGGACCAACTTTCTTCCATGAAAAACTCCAAGCTAGAACTGCTTAGAAGTCTAGCTTTCAATAGAGGTTAGGCCTAACTTTCAGCCTCTGGGACACTGACCACCATCCGTTCTAGGAAGACTAAATCTTTTCTAACAACATGGAAGGAAATTCAGAGAGCCCTGTTTCCAGGACAGCTTCCTTTGCAAAAACTTGGATAGCAACTGGTTGGGAAGAACCCCAGTAACAGGCACAGCCAAGACACAAGCTGGGGACTGAGGAGGGCACAGAGCAGAGAAAGAGGCAGGGAATTTGAGGAATGGGTTTGTATCCAGGCAGTCAAGGACAACAGATTTCTTCAATTTCGATAAAACTTCAAAGCTGCTGAAATAAAAGGGGAGCAGGCCCATCATTAATAAAGTAAGTCTCCAAATGGGCAAATCCCCTCTCTGGGGCCACGCCCGGCTGGGCTTCACTCTCTCACATCAGTTTCCTGCTTGACCCAGCTTCCTGCCAGCAAGTTTCACAGGAAGTATTTGTAGACTAGAAACAGACCATTTTTGGCTACCTGAAGATGCCAGCTCTGTCCAGGGCACCAGAAGAGGGCTCCACTACCTCTGCTCAGGAACACACCCCAGCAATCTCCAGCATCACATCTCTGAAGTACACTGGAACTCATCCAAGCCCTAGCTTGGGTTCCACCCATTGCTCATGGGAATTCTGCCCCCATCCTGTAACCCTGGGTGTTAAAATTGCTAAAGCCAGGATCAGTCAACTATACAGGAGTAAGGGGAGGCTCCCAGGCCTAATCAAAAAGCTCTGTTTTCAACCCCAGGGCTAGGCTAAGGTAGACTTTCTACCTATCTTGCTGCTGAGTTGACAGCTAAACCTGGTATCTGGGGAACCCACAAAATTGGAGCCCTTATCCTAGATATAATGGTCTCAGCTCTTTGAGGGGCAAAGCGTGGAATAGTAGAAAGAGGCTTTGGAGCTTCTTTGGCCCTCCTCCTTCTAAAACTCAGTCTCTTAATTGATGGGTCTAATAATATCAACCTCACTACAGGGTTACTGGGAGATTTAAGTTAAAATAACAGACATGATAGTACCTGACACATCATAAGTAGGGATTACCAATCCCTCCCCTTTTAGCCATATTATTACAAATATCCTACCTGTCAGTAATGATTTAAAACAAAAACCTGTCTGACTACAGAGGGGTAGGGGCTGCCCAAGAAGACCTTCAAAGAGCCCTTCTAGCATAAAGGACTCTTTCACCTTCGAGGCAAACTCTAAAAATGTGATTAGATTCTAGTTGACTAGATAATATGAAGCTATGCCCAACAGTTAGAGACACACATACTCATGCACTATTTTAAATGCTTTCTCCTTAGGAGAGATGGGGATTTCCTCCAAGAAGCAGAGCCCTGTGGGGAGGCAGAACACAATAGGAGTACCTATGCTACCTTATTCTTTTCAAAGGCTGCCTGATCTTCCTTCCTCATTCTGGACTCTCCCTTGCCATTTTCTCCAATTATGTTCCACCAACATACACAAGTTTCCACTCCTCAACACAACCCACCAGGACCTCCAAACTCACTCAGATGGTATCCAGAAGATCACAAGCTGGGGCTGCAAACTAGCTCATTAGAATCACCTGGGATAAGTTTTTAAAATACAGATTCCCTGGCTTCACCCAGAGACTCGGCTTTATTAGGCCAGAAGTAGTGCCCAGTGTGAGAAGTTAAGAGTGTCAGATAATTCCAAGGCCCAGCCAGATCTGGAAGCCCCTGGCATAGATTATAGCTCCCAAACCAATCAACCTTTCATGACCTGGTGTTAATATGACTACAGGATGCCTGACGGAAGGGAAACATAGCAAGAAAAGAGTAACTGCAGAGACATGTGGGCCACTGGGCCTGGTAAATGGCTCTCCAGGGTTGAACAGAGCCCACCTCCACAAAAGATCAAAGATGCAGTCAGTCTTGCTACTGCCTCCAGATCACTCAGCACTCTGGCCTCCCTATTTGTAAGGTAGGGCAGGGCTTATGCTGGCTCCTCCCAATCTAGAATCATCACTACCTACCACCACATACACTATTGTGCACTAAAGTCACGTTTGTAGGAGGAAAAAAACATAGCTTTGTATTCTGAAAACCTGGGTTCAAGATCTAGCTCTACCAATAACAAGCCATGAGCTCTCAGATCTCCCCACTTGTGACATGGGCATGATGATGCCACCCTGGCAGGAGTGTCGTGCAGTGCTTAATGAGGTGTCTCCCAAACTTCACTGATCAAAATATTCACCTGTGGCACTAGTCAAAAAACCCAGATTCCTGGATGCCACTCCAAGCTTATTGAAGCAGACTCTCTAGAGGAGGGGTTTGGGAATTAGTATTTTAGCAAGTGCCCCAGGTGATTCTTCCCATCTGAAAAGTTGAAATAAGCATCATCTTGCACAGATGATGCTGAGATGAGAGCATAGGACCAAAGGTCTGGTCCTAAAAAATGCTTTCTAGACCAGAGAGCCCCATGACAGAGATCTTGAAGTTAGGACCCAGCAAAGTAGGCTCTGCAAGCAGGAGAAAGACTAGAAACTTTGAAATTTCAATCAGATAGCTAAATGTGTCAAGCCCTCAGGCCATTGTCCAGAGTCTTCAACCATCCTGCCTTCCAGTTAAGAGTCAGACAGTGGGAGGAAACAGCCAGTGCACATACCTCAGGAGCCAAAACAACACATTGATCAAAATGCTCTAATTAGGGCCCCAAAGCTCTCTTGAGTTCTCTGCCTCTTAAACACTTCACATTCACTCTTTCCTGGGAGAACTTTTAGGCAAGGAGCAGACCTTAAATGATGCTCTCCCTTTCCTGGATGTTCTGGAAACTTGGGGAACAGAAGAGGCACGAGGAAAGGATGCTACATTTGCATGCAGGTGTAAGCAGGTTGGAAGGATGAGGGCAGGAGTCTAGGATAGGTATGACTAGCAATGGTGCAGTGGAACCAGCTCGCACTAGAGCTGATCATGCACATCTCTTCCCAACTCCTCCATCAAGGACTTTGTGTCAGTAGCTTCAAATCAGCCATGGCGTATTTACACCATGGGAGTTGACAAACGGTAAAAATTATGGATTTGTCAAAGAATTGATTGTTAAACATTTACCAGTACATCACTGGACATGAGAAACATGCAAGATAAACATCCTTAAACCCATTTTACTAATGAAGAAACCGACTCTCAAAGAAAGGAAGCAAATGCCATCTTCTGGCTACATGACCTTGACCAAGAACTAGCTCTTGCTAGCTACAAATCCCTGGCTCTCCTACTACCAGCACCCCTGAGTAGCAGGAGGGCCTTATTGTCAGCCAAAAGGTGGCTGACTCATAGGGCTCTCCCATCAGCTAAAGGGCAAAACAAGGGCAACTAATTGTGCCTGGTGCACCACCAAGGAAAGCTGAGGATAAAAGGCTCAGGATTGAGACATGAAGGCAACAAGACACAGTGCCATCCCCCCCCAGAGGAAGGAGGCTGGAATAAGGCATGGAGTGGGCTGGTCAGTAGAAACCACAGTACATTCTTAAGGTCTCTTCACAAATACCTGACAGACAGCCTGGGCTCTGGAGGGAGTCCCTGGGGCAAGTCCCTAGACCTCTTGAAGCCTCAGTTTCCCTACAAGTAAAATGGAAGTAATATTATAATACCTACATCACAGGATTGTTGGAAGGATGGCATTATCTCCTTTACTAATAGAAAAGCACCTGGCTTGGTACCTAGCATGTAGTAGATGTTTGATAAATTTTAGTTACTTTTTCCTGCAACCCCATATCCAATCCAGATTCTTCCAGGGCCTCTGACTCACCTGTATACAATAATCATCCTAGCCCCATATGCACAGTGCTCTACAGTTTAAAAGGCACTTGCCCACATGCTTTCTATCACTGAATTCAATCCTGCATGAAAGGCAGGGCAGAGACAACTGCTAATTTACAGAAGGGAGAAATGGAGGCTCAGTGACATAAGACAATATGCTCAAGTTGAAGGAGACAAAACTAGAACCCCAGTCTCCTCAACTACTAGTACACTGTTCTTTGCCCTTCCAAGTTTCTCTTATTTAAGGTTACAAGATCCTTCCAAAGGCTTGCCTATTGTCATTTATTTCACCCAAGAAATCAAGTGGCCTCTGCCTCCTAGCTCTGTTGTAGGGTACTACAAGAGGGGTTCTCCTCGGGATGGGAGAAGAGCAAGGCAGTACAGGGTAGGGGCAGTCCTTCTTGTGGTAGAGGGAGCTACATCATTAGCTGGGAGCAACCAGCAAAGAACAGTGGTCCAGAAATTGGGTCTGGTCCCAGTAGACTTGGGACACTCCCTTCCCCTTCTAGGTCTGAGTGTTCCCAACTATAATAGGTAGGTATTGCTCAGTGGTTTTCAACTTTGTTACTATTTTAGCAGCTTCCTGCCTCCTCACTTTCCCAAAAGGAAAATCACACAAAACTTCAAGATATAAAGGAAGGCTGGGTGCTGTGGCTCACACCTGTAATCTCAGCACTTTGGGAGGCTAAGGCAGGAGGATCACTTGAGCCCAGGAGTTTGAGACCAACCTGGGCAACACAGTAAGACCCTGTCTCTACAAACAAATAAAAAAATAGCTGGGCATAGTGGCACACACCTATAGTCCCAGCTACTTGGGAAGCTGGGACAGGAGGATCTCTTGAGCCCAGGAGTTTGAGGCTGCAGTGAGCTGTGATCATGCTACCTCACTCCAGCCTAGGTGACAGTGGGAGATCCTGTCTCACAAAAAAAAAAAAAAAAAAAGGAAGGACATAAAAGTAGAGCTGTTCTGATCAAAGGGAGGTTACTGCTCACCAGGCAGCTCAGCCAAATAGTTTGCAACCCTCTGGACTAGCAGTATGAGGGGAGGGAGAGAGCTCCAGGTCTGACCTTCTAGAATTCTACTCATCTTACCTCTGCCACTGATTCCTTATATGACTTTTAGGACTCTCTGGGCTTCCACTTTCCCATCTGTGAGGTGGCTGGACTAGTTGGCCTCTAAAGTCCCTCCCAGCATTGTGATTTCAGGAAAAGAATGCCTAGCTATCCCCATGGTAGAGAATTATGAAGAGAGACCAGCATGAGCAAAGCCCCATGTCTATGCCCCAGAGAGCCTCTTAGATTCTGGTGACTCGGAACTGAACTCTTCAGGCAGTTCCTCAAGCACTGGGTGAATGGCAGCTGGGCAGACAGGCAGGAAGGCAGGCGCCCCACCCTCCCTTGCACAGGAAGCTAGCCACATCCTCTTTTCCCCACCCCAGGCAGCACATCTCCAGAGGTCCCCAACAGAAGCAGTGGGGGCAGGGAAAAGAGGAGGATGGGGCCTGAAAGGAAGTTGAACATGCAAATCAACTCAGTGTGCTAAGGAGTCATTTGGGGGGAGGCGAACAACTAGGGCCCTGGAAAAGAGCAGTAAAGCAGTCCCATTCTCTACTGAGGCCTAGCTCCCCAATGAAACCTAGCCAAAATGGCCCATAGCTACAGGCAGTCACAAGGAGTCACAAGGCATGGGCTGGTACAGTGAGCACCCTACGTTGGCCTACTCCACCTCACTGAGTTTCTGCAAGCCAAAAAGCTGTCCTTCTTACACACAAGTGTACCTAAGAAAGGTACAGTCTTTCTTAGGATAAGAATACAGATGTGCCATGGGCAGCAGTGGGGTGAACACATGAGTGGACACTCAAGAATACAGAGGCTCTTCATGCCTCTCAAAGCCAAGCAAGCAGGCACCAATCCTCATGGCCACACCGCCAACCCATTTTCCCGTGCCCACCCCCATACCCTGTGACTGGGGCCCAGCCCTCCCCACATCCTGTTCTCAGAGAACACGTGGCTGCCTGGGGAAAGATAATGTCATTACCACACTTCCCCTCCCTAGAGGAGGCTTTGGTTGACTGGGGAGGGAGCTGTTGTTCTCTCCCTAACCAGGCTGAATAATCTGCAGTAAATCCCCAAGTTTCACAGACAGGGACAGGAAAGGTGACTAGCTAACAACAACACTAGGAGCACCTTCCACATTTGGAAGATCCATGCCCAGAGATAGATGATGATTGTCCAAAGCACTCTGAGAAGATGAATTTTCTGGAAAAACACAAATTGGCAGCTTCTCCTACAGCTGGAGACTAGAAGACTACATGCCAATGATCTTTCTTGGCTAATGAACCAGGAGATGTAAAAATAAAATAAAATTATATTTTATAAAGGCTTCCAAATGTCACTCAGTCTCACTACACATGGATTTTAGATGCCAGCATCAGCATTTCTGCTAAGCAGCATGATTTAATCAGGCCTTGAGTGGCTTTGACCACGTCGGAAAATAAAATGATTTCAGACCCATAGGAACACCTCTCCTGACAAACTTCAAAGAGGAAGGGGCAGTGAAGGGGTACCACAGCCTGAACCCACTCATTGTAGAATCTCCCTTCACTCCTCTTCAACCAGATGGCTCCCTGGCTCCCCCTTGCCTTCCTTTCCCAGCCTGTAAATATAGCAAATAATATAACTGAACATTCCATCTGAATATTCAGGGAGGGCCTCCTTACTCTTCCAGGATGAGAAGTTGGAAGGCAGGTATCACTCCACAGCACTGCCTCACTAAGTGCAGACCTTCAGTGTGGCAGGGCTTTTATGGGGAACTTTGGCCAGCCACTCCTAAGCAGGATATCCCCAGTCCCACCCAGCCTGTTGCTCCTCAACACCAAATCCTACAGCCTAATCCAGTTCTTGCCCACAACAAGGAACAAGGTTTATCACATTGGCCTTAAGAAAATACCAACTCTTGAAAATACCTACCTCCAGTGGATGTGCTGATGGCTAAAGGGTAGCCTCATAACCTTCCCCAGGTGCCTGTGTTTACAGCCACTATCTCACAGCCTTCATTTTTGTTATGGCCACCTTCCTGGAAGCAGAGATATGGAGAGCCCAAATAATGCTCTCGGGCTCTGTAGATCTCATTGTTTAGGAAAAGTCCTTTGTTGGGGGCAGAGGGAAGATTGATAAGAGAACACATGGCATCCAGCTTATTACTTCTGGTCCCTACACAACTTGAGATAACTTTTCTAAAAGGTGGCTTTGTTTTTTTTTGAGTCAATAAAGCCACATCTTGCCCTCCAAACCACAAGCTCAGCTACCAATTTACTGAGACCAACAGAAACTGTTTAACCTATCCAGCAACAATACTGGGGTTTTTTAGCACCCTTACCACCACAAACATATAATCTTCACACCCCCTAATGCTGAGGTGAGCATGCATGAACGCACTCAGCCCCCCACACACATACACATATCAATTCTTTGGGGAGAATAAGAACCCTCCCCCAATTCCCCCAACTTTGGTCTAGTTTCTTCACATAGCAACAGTAAAGATGCCCACCAGAATCTCTCTACAGAAATTACTCAGCAGCCTCCCTAATGGCTCAGGGAACATACCTTGTTCCATAATCCAAAGCAAACCCTAAAAATCTACCTACAATTCTAGTAAGACTTGGAAAAGCAAATAAGGCTACCTCTTACCTACCTCAACGTTTCAGAAAGGACCTACAACCCTGACACAGACATATATACACACATACTGGACACCCATTATGGACCAGACTTTGCAATAATTCTAATGTGTGTGTGCCATGTTTGTAAGAGAGTGAATGAGCATGTGAGAGTATTAATATTTTTTGTCAGATGGAGGCAACATGCAGACAACTAAACGGGGAATTACCATTCTATACAGCAAGGTCAGTGATAGAGATAATCAGAGGGGATTGCAGAAATACAAAGAAAAGGCATCCTGGCCATAGTGGGGAAGGTGGGGAGACAAGGGGAGGTGAAAAGGCAGGTGTCTTGAGAAAGAGCTAACCTTTTCCAAAGGTTAAATGGGGATTTCACAGGAAAAAATGGAAAAGGAGAGGTCATGGAGTTGTGGGTAGAGACAGCATGTACAAGACACACAGGCAAGAAACACTATGTATGCCTTCCAAATGCCACAGAGAACATATGACAAGTGAAAACCCTCCCAAAGGCATGAGTTTAAAGATCTTCCTTTCTCAGCTCCCTGACCCTCTTCCCAGAATCTCTCAAAAGAGAATGAATGAGAGACCTCCCCACCCCACTGACATTAGGCATCAGCTCAACAGATCTTGGGGAGAGGTGTGCCATAGGCAGAGACAGAAATCCCTGAAGACAAAGCCAGACAAGGAGGCCTAATCAAGATGCACATAGGAAGCTGACTCTGTTTGCACAGCCCCAGTGAGATACTAGCTTAGCTTAAGGAGTGCTCCCTACTCTAGCTCCCATAGACCTCAGGGGACTCACTCTTCAGACTGGAGGGAGCCCACTACAACACACTTTCAATCCCACGTGGAAAAACCTGTCCACCTACAGATGGACCTGGAAGGACAACCAGACTTAAGATCCCCTGCACCCACACTCTACACTCACACACACAAAGAAGAAGTGAAAGCTATCAGCATAGCAAAGGCCTGGGTGGGCCCCAGCCACGGCCTCCTGGCTTCTGCAAAAGGGAGGGGCCCTACTGATTTCACAAACTGCTTTGCCCTCTTGAGTAAGGGTTCCTCTAATCATTTTCTCCTCTGTACATCCTCCATTCTCCCCACCCCATAACCATACTTTCTACCCTGGGTCTCATATACCTCTTCTCCTTTTCCCATACTGCCTCATCCTGGGACTTTCAAAGTTCCCAACAGCTGGGGTTCCTCTTTATACAGCAACAGAAACACCCACCCGGATTCTCAGACTGTTCCCCAACAATGAACTGCAGCAGAAGGCATGGTGGAGTTCACCACAAACTAGGCCAGTCATCAGCATCACTGTTTCAAGTATCAGTTTCCTCATCTACTTAAAAAAAAATACAGATATAGCACAGCCCAGGGGGCACACTTAAAATTTATAGGCAGAACTTGAGTCCTAACATTCTTTGATCTCAAATATTTAAAAAGGTCAAAACATGATAAAAAAGATTTAAGGAAACAGGACATTTATCAAGCACCTTCAATACTGTGAGTACCCCACCAAATATACTCTTACACTATCGAGCTCTTCTAACTCTCATAAATCCCAGTGAAGTGGGTATCATTACTATCCTCCATTTTAAAAACAGGGAAACCAAGGTTTACAGAAGTTAAATGCCTTACCCAAGGTAATGCAGCTATACATAATGGTTGAAAACAATTCTAATATTGGCCTACAACCTTTATCTTATGGCTACCACTCTCCCTGCTCCTGAATCACCTTGAGCAATGCTGACCAGACCCTGGTCCCAAAAAACTCACAGGAAGACCTGAAGCAACTCCAGTTGGGATGTTTGTCATTAATTGTCACCTAAAACCATTTAAACCAGCCTTACTCACTGACTACCCACGAATATGTTTCAGCCCTTAACAGGGCAGAAGCGTCTTTGCACATTCCTCACACACCAATTATGCTACTAGGGGTAGAGGTGTAGGACACTGGGGAAGGGGAGAGGACAATCAGCCCTGGTGAGTGTTGCTTACACCTTTGGGCCCTGAGTGCTACCCCTGGTCAGGAAGCCCAGCAGTTGAGTCTCCCAGGCTTAGTAGCCTGGAGCTTGGTGGGCATCAACAATCCTAGGCGTTTGAGGAAGGCAGGCACACTAGCAGGGAAAAAAGAAGGCATTTCAGAGAAGATCTGGGGCAACTCCTCTTAGAATCCTGACCTTTCCAGGACAGTGACTTAGCATTGGCATCATATTCCTTCCACTCCAGGATTCCCAAAGACCTGGCATGAATGGGATAGCCAACGTAGCACGAAGGGTGTAAGGGCTACAGATGGAGCTGAGAATGCCTCCTTGGCTGGGTTAGTCTATCACAAGAGCTACACCGTAGCATCACTCCCATAACTCCAAACAGTCACAGTGTCTTGCTCCAAAACTACCCAGGATTCCCTCTGTCCAAGCGTGGTCCCACAACAACACAAAGGAGGCACCTTCTCAAAAAGCCAGTTTTAATTTAGGAGGCTCAACAAAGCCAGGAATGAAGTGTAGGGGAAGGAACAGGAAGAGCTGGCCCCAGCTCTGGAATCTCCAGTTGAATACAGATTTGGGCTTTTGTGTTTGTGTTTTCAAATCTCTTTAATTACTATCAACAGCAGCTGCCTACTTACTAGATTTGGCACCATCTGGGATGAAAAGCAAAGTTTTACAAAGGAACAGTGAGCTGGAGGAAAGCATCATCTCACAGGTTCTTTCCACTCCAAGAAGGATACAGTTTTATTTTTAACCACAGGTGGCTAGAACGCCAGCATACAGCAGAAGGAGACAGAGTGGTTTGGTTGGTTAGTAACCAACATGGAAGGAATTTATGATTTGCTACAAGCAGCCCAATCATAAACTAGGATTCAAAGGATTCAAGTGAGTCTGGCTCAGGAAAGAGGTGACTATAAAGGAGTAATGAATATATAAGAAATGAGTATACAGTTAATTGGTAGGCTAAAGCATAGACTACCAGGGAAACTGTTTCTATGGGCAACATATGGTCTCTGTTACATATTCTTTTTACTTTTTTAAACAATGTTTTTTAAAAATGTAAAACCTATTCTTACAGCACACATACAAAAATAGGCCCCATGGGCAAGTTTGCCAACTCCTAGACTACGCCAAATATCGGTAGGCCGATAACTCCACTGACTATCTACAAGGCCTCAAACCTGGACTAATAACTCTCTTTACATTCTACTTTCCATAGAAGACGAGAAGTAAGGGTCTTATCTGAAAGTTAGCCAAAGAGAACCGGCCCACATGCCAAATAATCATACAGAGTAGTCTACTCCCTTCCTATACAAAGGCATTGGGGGGAAAATAGATAATAAGTTTAGACTACTAACCATCTTCCCCAAAAGCTCATTCACATACCAGGAAGGCCCTGGGCCAAGGGCTGAGCCATGGAGTGCCTGGCCCTCAGGGCTCTGGCTCAAACCCTTGACCTCAGAGAGCAAGAGGCATGCGTGAAGAAGAAAGAAAGAAGCAAGAAGGGGCCCCCTCCTAGCTGGTTTATTAAGGGCTCAAGAAACAAAGGGACATACATGGCTGTCTTCTCTCCCTATAGCCTCAAAAAAGGTTTGAAGAATAAAAGGAAATCAAGTTGGAGATGCCAAACTCAGTGGGACAGAGAGGCTAAAAATGAAACTAATGTCAACTACAAAGGTCCAAGGCTAAAGACCTCCATTAGTGGCCAACACTGCACTCAGGCCTTTCTTTTCTGGAGTAGATCTAGGATGCTCACGATGTGGTTGGCCCTTCTCTCAAAAGTGGTGAGAAGAAACAACTATTCAGAGGCCGGGCGCGGTGGCTCACACCTGTAATCCTAGCACTCTGGGAGGCCAAGGCAGGTGGATCGTTTGAGCTCAGGAGTTCAAGACCAGCCTGAGCAAGAGCGAGACCCCGTCTCTACTAAAAATAGAAAGAAATGATCTGGACAACTAAAAATATATAGAAAAAATTAGCCGGGCATGGTGGCGCATGCCTAATAGTCCCAGCTACTCGGGAGGCTGAGGCCGGAGGATCACTTGAGCCCAGGAGCCTGAGGTTGCTGTGAGCTAGGCTGATGTCATGGCACTCTAGTCTGGGCAACAGAGCGAGACTCTTTCTTGAAAAAAATAAAATAAAAAAAAAAAACAACTATTCAGGAGACCACCATCTAACCTCCCACGCCGGCTCTTTATACTTGTTCATCTTGTAGATAAAAAGAAAAGAAAGAAAAATATGTATATGTGAAAGCATGTGTACCCAAAATGTCAACTACTGCTAAGAACTGTAGTTACAGACTTCTGGGTACAAGGGGTGCTATAGACAGGAACCCTCAGATGCAGCCCTTTCCTCTTTCCTTAGCTTCCACAGTCTTCAGCCAGGAGATAGAAGGCTTCTAGGGAATCTAACCTGACTCAAGGGAAAGGATAGGAGTAGAAATAGCCTCAAACCATTTCAGCAGCTATTGAAATTCTGCAAAGTGGGGGGACATTTTGCTGTGTACTGGGAATACAGAGATTATGACAAGCCCTTACTTCAAGGTGTTCCCCATCTAGTAGGGAAAAGGCATAATTCTTGAATGTCACAGAATGAAGTTTGCACTACAACTACCCTAAAGCTCCTCACCTTTCTCCCCAAATAAAAAGCTCCTTTTGAGACTGGCAAGAGAAAAGAAACCCAAAGTGTCTTCCTGGTGATGCTTGGTTCTCTACATTAAGCACCTTCCCATTCCCCTGGGAGGACTTGGAACAAAGCTCCCTTTTCTGCCATAGGAGTTTATTCTGTAATTAGGGTGCCACACAGAAAACAGTGGGGACATAATCAAAGACCACACTGTGATACGGTGTACCAAGACATGGGAGAGCTTGATGTACTCTGAAAGGATAAGAGCAGCAGGGGCCAGGGCATAGAAGAGGCTGCTCTATATGGCTGGGCTCACTCCCTAGTCGGGTGTAAAGGCCATCCAGCTGAAGCAGGAAGCAGAGAACAAGCAGTCCTAAGTTCTCAGGCACCCTGCTTTGGACACAGGACAGGGCTCCAGCTCAGCACTTCCACATGGGAGTGAAGTCACCAGGTCCTTGGGCTCTTACTCACCAACTCCCTGTAATGTTCCCACTAACTGAATGCCTTGGTGCCCACAGCATTACTCACCTCCCATCCTGTCCTATCCTTCTCTCCTCCCCCTGACCACTGGTCTGCACATGCCCAGACAGTGAACTCACTCTCTAAAAAGGGCTGCTCACTATCCTTGGGTCCAGTTAGTTACTTCAAACCCCACCCCTTCCCTCCAGCACTTGTGGGTTGGGGGGCATAAACCTATCTCCTCCAGGCCCTCTGGCCAAATTTAGAGGATGCCCAATTGAGCTGTCAGGGCCACCTTTACCTCAAGCTACTAGAGTGGAAAGAGCACTGGACCAAGTCTCAGCTCAGCTCAGCTGTATCCATGCCATGTGGGCATGGGCACAAGTCTCCCTCCCCTTTCTCAGGTTCAGTTTTCTTGCACATAACAAGGAGAGGCTTCCATTAGAAATGTAGTTATCAACCTTTGCCCAATGTTAGAATCTCCTAGGGGAGCTCTTTAAAAATACTGATGCCCAAATCCCTAACCCAAACCAATTAATCAGAGTCTACATATGTTTCTACAAACTGGACAAGACCAATTGTACAGGCAAGCTAGACTTCCCTGGGCACACCCTGGCCAAGGTGGATCAGAAGGCAGGGAGCCCAGCTGGCTCCATGCAAAACTCAGCCCCCTATTACAAGAAGGGCAGCTCTAACAATTAACATTCAGCTTCATTTTAGCCCCTAGGGTCCTGAGTTCAAATTCTCTTTTTCTAAACCTTGCTTCAAGTCTTCAAGAAAAAAATTAAAATGTATTAGCACTAGCAAATCCAATCCAACATGCTTTGACATCAATCATTACAACTTTTCCTTCCTCTAAAGGACTCGGCCTATCTGCCATTATGAACTTGCTCTATTCACTTGCCACATATGGTCTCTATGGCCCAACTTTAAGAACCTCCCACCCTATACACAAGGGGGAACTGCTCTCCTTGCTTCCACAGCTTTTGGCTGCTCTAGTGACACATTCCCATGTGACAGTGTCACATTCCTGAGGGCTTATCAACTGCTTGTGACCAGAAACTGCCTACCTAGAGACTATGCTAAACCATCTACCCCATGATGTGGGTCTATTATCATCTGTTTCTGGTGGGTTCGCTAAGAACCACCTCTTCAGAGCACCTCTTCCCTTCTCACCCATATCAGGCATAGACTGATGCCTGCCACTCTCGCCTGCCCACCCTCCAACCAGTTGTACTCCCGAACATTCCCAAGGCCCTTTTATAAAGGTCTCCCCTCCAAAATCCAGGCAAAACTGGCCACTTTCAACTTTTCAGAGCTGGTAGATTTGCCCATTTGGCTCAGTTCCCACAGAACAAAACCATTTCTGAGATGTGTGCCACCATCCCTCTACCCACGTTGGGGCAGACCAGCCTCCACTGTTAGGGGAGCGTAACATTTCTGAATAAATCACAGAACTTCAGAGTAGGAACAGCCCTCAGAGATTAGCCAAATCAACCCCTTGCAGAACAGATTATGGCCCAGAAAGGGACAAGGACTTGGCCAAGATTGCCCTGGGAAGCCAGCAGCAGGGCCCAGACTAAACCACAACTCTTTGAACTCCAAAAGAGTACCCTATCCACAATTCCTCAATATTCCGTCCTCTCAGCAAGAAGTTGGACCAATGTTCTTGCTCCTCCCAAGATACAAACAAGACCCTACGTTAGCTAGGTCTAAGCAAACCCCAAACAATTCTCACTTGCTAACAAATAACTCCTATGTGTTCAGGAGCATGGCAAATCCAAGTAAGATATTGGCTCAATCAGGTGGAAAGCACAACTAGCGTTGAAGGCAACAGTCTGACACTAGCAAGAAGGGTAACACGGGAAGCCAGCTGCAAAACAAGAGTCAGGCAAAGCCCTGAGCAGGCAGAACGCAAACAACATAACAGGTAGCCATCCCCACGCAGTCCCAAACTGCTAGAATTCTCTCTAAACTTTATTCTTGACTCATGATCTTTTAGAAGAGAGACTGAAGAGATGTTAGGCAACTACTAGAATAGGGGAAGGGACAAACATTCAAAGCTAAACTTCCTTTCTAGCATCAGAACTCTGGCCTAACCATGACTGGAGCTTAAGCCCGGGCCTTTATGAAACACTTGTCTTCCCTTTTCACACCCCACCTTGTGCATAGTCTAAAACCAGTCTTCTATCTCCCACTCAAGTCCTGTCTCCATTACTAACTGCAGAATCAATCTCTTTGAGCCTCAGTTTCCCCATATAAAAATTAGGGATAATAATTCCTAATTTCCCAGTTGGAGAGAATTGATGAATATCAAAGGACGTAATAACAGCAATAAAAAGGGGCTTTCCAACTAGGAAGCATATTACAAACGTAGACAATTATCACTATTTGGACACTAGAAGAAAATTACAGGGCAATGCCACCCAACCTGTAAAGGGATTCCTTCAATTCACATCTGACCAAGCTGTTTCAAATACGGAACTACTTGAAAAGCAGGCAGCTATCCCCTAAACTTAGAACTTCTTCCCAGCTTCTTAACTCTAGAATTTCCTTTTCTAGGCTGCTAAAACAGTGAGAGTTTCCAGAGGAACTTTCCCAGAGAGGTCCCTGATGGCTCCACCAAGATTTTCTTTAGCCTTGGCTCTTCCTGCCAAAGGTTGAATCCTGGTAGAGTGTGAAGACAGAGAGCTACTCAAACCCTCCCCAGAATAACAGTCCATGCAGAACACTTTCACATGTGGTCTTCTCTACCTCAAATATTTGAAGGGTTGCCTCCCTCCACATCCCAGTATCATAAATTTGCTATCCCTACCTGAGTTCACAGCCTGGAGGGATGGTCAGTGATGATGCAAATGACCTGAGAAGTAGATGCCTATCACTTTCCTAGCTCCAGAGGGCAAAGTTCACCATTTTCCTAGCTAAGGTCAGTTAACCATATCAACATCAGAATAACACTTTATGCATTACCCAGCAACAGCAATGTAACCACTTCAGTTGGGAATTTTGGGAGCATGTGTAAATTAGGTATTATTTGGACTATCAGAAGAGCTCGCATTCCCTGAGCTTAGAAAAGGCCATCCACAGGTAGCAGGGAGCAGAAAGTTTTGTTATGGATAGTTGAGAGCTGATTATATGGCAATGCCTCATTTGTCCTAAATGATCTATAAATGAGCTGTTTCACAGAAGTGAACTTTCCCTGATAACTGAGGCTTACCCTTTTAAGGATCATAACCATTCTTAAAGGTGAGATGAAAGTCTTTTATCTGCTGATGTACTCTACTGCCTTTATCAACAGAGGCTATTAAAGCATGATTTAAACTTCTCTGAGCACTTGAATCCTGTACACTTGATTTTCTACAGAACATTTGAGGGCTTTCCAATGTTACTTTATCCAGGTTTCCCACCAACTCTGAGACTAGCACTAGCAATGGGAGAAGGGGAGGCTCAGGGAGGTTAAGGGACTTCCCCAGGGTCACACAGTAAGTAAATATTGAAACACAGATCTTCCTACAAGCCTGGCCTAAACTAAATGCCTGGAGATACTTTGGATTCATGCCTTCTCAAGTAGCCAAAAAAATTCTTTAAAATGTCATTTGCTTTCCCTTTTTGGAGACTGATCTGAGAACTTTACTCTGCCTGCCCCACAGATTCAGAAAGCTCCAATCACTCAACAGTCCGCAGGCAGCTTCCTGTTTTTCTGAGGGGGAAGACAAAAATGCCTGAAGTGGCCTGTAGGCCTGGCCCAGTCAGGATCAACCTCTGGTGGCAGAGGCTCGGGGATTAAAGGCTGGGCAAGTAGAAGCTGTGCTCCACCCACTGTGAAAGTCTGGGAACAAAGAAGACAAGAGAAGGGTAGGGCCTGCCATGAGTGGGCAGATGAGAGCCAGCATTTCTGGTAATTCTGCTTCTGTTTCTCCTCTCCTGGCCTGGCTCCTGCAACATGATCAATACCCTCAAGCTAGCAAGGTTCTAAGACCAGGACCAGCAGATACAAGGCTAGAATTTTTTTTTCCAAAATATATCATGTGTTTGTATTTCACAAATCACTATCTTCCTGAACTCTTCAACTGGGTAGTTCAGCTATAGCTGAGCACTCTGCAAAATTCCATTTTTCCATCACCTGGACAGGATCCCTGGTATGTACAATTGGGGGGATTCTAATCCAGCTTCACTGATGACTCACAGGCCTTTCCACTGCTCTTCTTTGGGGAAGATTGGAAAGGCACATGGTCCCCACCAACACACACATACACACACACACAGCTTCTTTCTTTCACTTCAGACAACTCCAGCAGAGGTCTTCTGAGGGGCAGGGATCTCAGTCAGGTACTGTCTAGAATCAGACTACCCCCAGCTGGCAAAAACACAGAACAGAGGGGGACTGCGTCAAGCACAGGAAAGTGGTTTATCCTACCACCAATCACTCCACTAAGATCATTGAGATACAGGTGAAATCACAGTAATCCTTTTAGGTGGGGCCTACTGAGCTTGGAAAGGGGAGCAGCTCTTATCATCCTTCATCCCAATAGAAGAGTCCACGAATCCCACCTTCTTCAGGTAGGCAAACCCTCACAATGTCCACTTGATAAAGAGGATGGGCCCTTTATTTGTGTTGATTTTAAGTGTTCCACCCATTTGTTAATTTGGTTATTAATGAGCTCATACAGACTAAAATCTGATTTGACATAAAAAGATGGCCACCACATACTAAGTTAAAAAAGCCAGTCACAGACCAATATGGATTTGCATTATGTGTGTGTGTGTGTTTAAAGGTATATGTATATAAATGCATCCAGAGTCTATGTTCACATAACTAACTGCTTAATGGTATTTATCTCTGGAGAGTAGAGTCAGAGGCAGAAGATAGGGACTTTATATTTTTCAGTGCTATCTCATTTCTTACAGCAAATATGCAGTGGTTTCATAATGAAAAATTTAATCCAAAATTGTAAAATAAATAAAGTCCATCTTTAAGTGTGCCATACCAAACAGCAGAGACTGTCTGTTATTCCTTGTATGGTGTCTAGCTCAACACTGAAAAAACAGATGGAAAAGTCCTTTGAAGACAAGGTGACCTTCAGAGGCTCTCTCTATTTTAGGGCAGCCAACGTTACCTAGTAAGCCTAAACCTATACCTCTCAAATGCTGGCCACACCCCTCTCTCAGGAGTGGATGGGAGGAAAAGTCTTCCTATTGCCCCTGAAATTAGCTTACCTTAACCAAAACATGCTCAAATCTGCAAAGATATGCAGATCTGGGCCCTGTGGCAGCCTGGGCGGGCAACAGCAGCAACAGCAGGAGTGCACAGCCACTGGGTACCCACTCTAACATAATGATATCCAGGACTTCCCTGTTATCCTTCCTGATCTGTGCCTGGCTCTGCCCATCCCTGAGCACAGGGTCCAACACAATTCCCAAACTTTAGGGGCTCAATCCTCTCTGGATGAGATTACACAATGCAGCCCTTCCTGCTGGCTATGCCATAATGAGCAGCACACACACAAAAAATTTAAAACTGAGTAATGCCTCAAATATGTACTCTACAGCCAAATTCTGGGCTGCTTCACAAAAGCAGATAGAAATGCTTGCATGGCTGCCTGTTAGAATCCACTGAAAGCTCAGATTCAAATATTCCCCCTTGGCATGAACACTACCGTATTGTGTGAAGACATGGGAAAAAGGAGTGGAAATTGGCTGTGAACAAGCTGGCCACTCAGAGATAAACAGGCTCTCCAAGGTACACAAGAGGGACAATGCCCTCCCATTCCCTGGCACTGGTCTGCTTCACTCTGCCAGGGCCCAGCTAGGTCCACATTGGGTAGTTCTAACAACTAGAAGTGTTGTTTGGCTCTCTGGTAGGTGTAGCTAAAGAAGTCTGAAGATGATAATTCCAATTTGACCACAGTAGCTATTAACATATCTATTCGAAAATATTTGTTGAGCACCTACTCTATAGCTACTGTGTTAGGTACTGAGGATACAATGGGTAGTGGGAAACCATCTGTTCTCATGAAGCTTACGCTCTGGTGGGCTAGGCCGATATAATGGCAAGAATACACTCCTGAGAGTCTTGGCTTCAAGACCAGCTTCTGCTTCTGACTCACTATATGACCTTAAGCAAGTCCCTCCCCCTTGTTGATTTGCAGTTGACCAATAGATTTTCCACAGGCTCAGGTTATTTGCTTGCTTACAAAACATACAATCCTGAGGTTGACTGGGGGTTTGAAGATGACCAAGACAGCAGCAAGAAGCCATGGGTAGTATATGGTGAAAACAGAAGTACACTAGGATCAAAAATCTCCACCCAAAGACCTTGAATTTGGCTTGGATGGTTCCTCATGAGCTATTTGCCCAAGACAGGTGGGATGGGCAGGCCTCTGAAGAATGTGTAGTCAGTGACAGACATGAAGATCCGTCCTCGTAATAATGAATGACAGGGTTGGGGCCGGGAGACCTGAAACATGCTCAGTTTCAATGCAACTTCTATAAATACGTCTGCCTCCAGCTAAAGGGACATTAGGAAACCTTCTACTCTAGTAGCACTTATTTGAGGCTAAAGAGCTAAGGAGAAGGTGGTACCTCCCTCCCCAGCCACTTATAGCCATTCTTGAGTAGGGCTGTGCTGGGACCAGTCAGAACCATACTGCTCAGGTGAGTGGAGAGATGGTTCTTCCCTGCATACCTCTTACTAAAAAGAACCAGGCTGTGGAGTACCTATGAGGGGCTCAGAGGCTTGATGGGAATCACACACAGGACAGAACTTTAAGAGGGTAACTGGGAAAAAAATTCTTAAGTGTCATGGGTCTATCCTCCCTCCTCTGTGCCTCACACCTCACAGAGCACTTTCAGATACATTAGTGCAACGAATGAATCCTTATCATAATCCTAAGAAGCAGGGTGCTATTAATCTTTCCATTCCAAATATGAGAAACTATGATCTAGAATGGTTTAAGAAGTTTACACTAATGAGTCAAGGCCAGCTACACTTATATTCAGGCCTCTCCTCCCTATAGGTGCTAATGTACTCTCCCCTTCTCCAAGGTATATTTTCTCTATTAAGAGTGCCTAATATGCCCTACCAGGTGCTCATCTGACACTGTTGGATCTCTTGAATACATTTCTACTGCTTCCCTGTCACCATGTCTCTCCTTGACTAAATATTCTTCAAAGGTTTTTCCATTCTTAACACCTCTGCTTAGAGAATGGCCCCTTATTGAGGCAGGAGGAGCTAGAAGGTTTCAAATCCACAAGTTTACTGAAAGAGAAAGGCTGGGAGCCCAGATGGCTGCAATATCACTCAGTAAGTATCATAACTGAAGTTCTTACAAAGTACAGTGGGAACATAGAAGATGGTACAACTAATACTACCTGGGAATATTAAAAAAAAAAAAAAGCTTTCAGTGGAGGTGACATGGAGTTGGGGGAGGTGAAGAAGAGGCACCGGCATTTCAAGCTGAAAGAAAAAGTAGAGGATAAAAAGAAAGACAGAAGAGGTATGGCTTTACAACAATTTTTTTAAAAAGAGGTATGGCTTACTTGGGGAACCTTGATCCCACAAAGCTACAGCATGGTGTACGTGTGGGAATAAGTGGGAGCTGAGTGTGGAGAGGGAGCTAGAATGAGGCCAGGCACCAAAGGATCCTCCCTACATGCCATGCTAAGGGGTTTAGATTTTCTCTTGTTCACATTCACTGCAGTGTTATAAATACTGGCAAATGCTGAGAGTAATCTAAATGCCTCCCAAAAGGGGAATGGTTAAATAAATTATGGCACAGCCATTGCACAGAATTTTACAAAGCCATTGAAGTGTTCGTTTTTAAAATGAAATGGCATTTATCTAAGTTTTTAGTGATATGTTAAAAAGGGGGAAAAGTAGGATTTTTTAATGTACACTATGATTACACCATGGAAAACTAAGGTACACATATGAGACATGACAAGAAATACAAACAACTATTGCTATGTTAAAAGGATGGGGTTTGGGACGATTTCTCCCTCTATTTGCTAAACTTTGTCATATGCCATGCTGGGATTTAAAAAAGAGGAAAAATATAAAAATAGAGAACCACTCTTCTTCCATTTGACTCCACATTCCATGTCCTCCCTCTACCTGCTTCCCTACCCTCCCTCATCAACAGGCATTTTGATCTACCACCTACAGCCGGCATCCCTAACAACCCACATGAGTCCCCTAGGAAGAATGAGGAGGTGCTAGCAAGGCAGCTGCTTTCAGCAGCAAGCTCCTGTATAGCCTAGAGGCCTTTCTAGCTCAATGCTAGGAAAAAAATCTTCCTCCCAACAGCACTGCCCAGCTTTACCCGACTAAGCCTTCTCTGGTTAAATTACCCTAGAAACTTGTTTCTAAAGGAAGGATAACAGATGTCAAGACTTCTATCTTGCCCTCCCTCCAGGTGGCTCAGAGCAGGTGAGGTTCGTGTTCACGGCCAACTCCTATGTGGTTGAGATCTGGCCTGGGATCCTTGATTCACAAGCAATAACTGGATAAAATGTCAGTGAAAAGGAGAGAAAGAAGAGGAGGAAGAAGGGTAAAAACAGATCCAGCCAAGGGTATACCATTCCCAGGAACTTGCTTACACCCTATCAGCCTAGCACGCCCTCACAGAAAATTCAGAAGTCCCTCTCCTTTGACCTACAGGTCTAACACCAAAGGAAGGCACAATCACAAAATGCAAGATCAGTTGAAAGCCCAACACTTAGTTTGTGGCAATCTCCTTGGATACAAAATCCTCCCTTTTGCTCCACCCAAGCCCACATCACCTAGCTCTCCCCATCCAAGGGCAACATAGATGCCAGTGACTCAGAGGAAGAGGAAGGGGAGCTTAGCAATTTAAGACTCAGTCAAAAGCAATTTCATAGCCCTGTGGAGAGGGATGTTGTGGGGGAAAGGGTAGAGGAAGTCAAATCACATTTACACTCAGTTTTGGTTTGTTTCTTGGTCTTCCCCTTCCCTGATGGAAAAATGACCAATGCAAGCGTCTTCTATTCTTCCTTGAGTCACCAATGACCAAAAATAGCCAGCAACTGTAGTCTTCAGGCTAGACTCCAAGGCCCCACCCAAGGCACTCAGTCAACAGCTGTCTCTCCAAGCCAGGATCCCCACAGCGAGCTCTGTGGCAGCTAGACCCAATGCCTCCAGAGCAGAGCTCACTGATATAGAGGGGGCTGCTTACGTATTATTGCTGGGGTAGAAAACACCGTCAATGCCATTCTAAACGGGAGAAAGCAACTTCTTCAAATAGTTACTGCTCTCTGCTCTGTTGTAACTCATTCCAAGAACCCCTTACTATCCTCTTAAAGACTGGACACAAATAATCACAATGTCATATAAAGTCAATGTCTCTATTTCACAGATAAGAAAACTAAGGCTCATAAAAGTGACCTGACCAAGGTCACACAGGCAGAGACTAAAAACCAGATATCCTGATTCAGTCTACTATTCTTTCGATTGTATCATTTCTACTAAAAGGCATTTACCAAAAAAAAAAAAAAAAAAAGATATCCTGACAGGAGCCCCAAGCTGTAAGTGTCAAAAGCTCAGCTTTTCTAACCGAAGACTTGATGGTTCAGGACTGGGGAGGAGAAGCAGAGGGACCTTGGACCCAGCCCACTCAGGAAAGCCAAGTAAGAAGGCTAGGCATACAACAGGCACCCACACAAAGAACTAGGTTTACCTACTGGAAGGCTTTACCTACTCCAAAGGAATAGTTTCAAATGCTGAGAGCCCTAGCCCCACCCCACCCCACCCCCACACTTTGAGCCTTTTCAGGCCAAGCAATACCACTCCTAGGCTGTCAGAGATCTAGGTAAGAAGCTGGAGAGAGGTGACCAGGCAGGGTCAAGAGAGCAAGGAGAGATAAGAAAGCAGGGTGGAGAAATCACAGTCATTCCAGAGCTCTCCCATCTTCCTCCCTCCTTCCCCACTGCTCTCCACTTAAGGCTAAACAAGGAGAAAAGAAAAGTTTGCAGGTGGTATTGTATAAACTTGAAGAAGGCGTTCCCTATACCAAAGGAGAACAGGAGACTAGTTGGAGGGGGGGGAATTTGATGGGGGAGAAAATAGCCAAATAAGGCCGACTTGACTGGTAGGGAATCATCAGGAAAGGTTCCAGAAGCTGACGTTGCAGGGAGGAAGCCTTTAGTCATCGGTTTCCTTTGGCAACTGGCCTAAGGCCAGGAGGCAAACTCCCAACCGTAGGAAAATGCCCAGACTATGGCAGAGAGAAAGGCAACTAGGTTAGATTTTCCCCAGGCCCACCTCAGGCTCTGCTGGAGCAGCTCTCCAAAAACGCAAATCAGAGAAGTATAATGTAACTCTGAAGCAAAATGGCAGATGTTCCCACCAAGCATATGCTAGATCTTCCAGGTACCAAGAAGAATAAGGAACCTGGGGGAAGGGGGCTTGGTTCTATTCCCTTTATGCATTTCTGATATTGCTGATATTTTCATGTTGGGGGAAGGGAAGATTCATAGGCAAAGAGGTCATGCGACATTTGTTCTCAGTAAGGGAATTAGTCAGTCTCCCACAAGTACCTACAAGGATGTTTGGAGAGGAGTTTAGCTCACTAAAAACACTTGAAGATAGCAAAGATTTGTACAACTTAACTATTTACACCCAAATTGGCTGTTACCTTGACCCCCACCCTGCAACTCCATACCACAGATTAGTAAACCTCAGTTAAAGATTACAACAGGTAAGAAAGAACCCCTTGGTGTACTTCATCAAACGTCCAGGCTGAGATTTCTGAAAAAAGGATTGGACCAGGGGTGGGGCGAGGGTGTGGGGCAGACTAGACCAAGAAAGTAAGATCAGGAACCTTATCTAAACACACTTAAGAAAAATAAGACTCGATCCTTTCCAGGTATTTAAGGGAGGCTAGGACTAAAGAGAAGGAAGGAAATGTTAACCAAGCCTATCAAGTATGCCTTGTTCGCCCTCCTAGGCCTTGGCCCCTGTCACCTCCCAAACATATACCCAAGAAAAGATTTTTCAGACAATATTTTGTTTCATATAACCAGATTCTCACATCTCAACTCTTCTTTAATTAGGCCCTGACCAATACCCTGGCCACACAAAGTATCTATCAAATTCCCACAAGGTAGAAGGATTGCCAGGGATGGGAAGAAACGTCAATCTTCAAAGTCACTAATCACAGGAACTAACTGGCAAAATAATACTATTAAGCAGGTGCAGAGCCCTTCACTATACCAGTGGTCTGGGAGCTATGTCAATGCTCACCTTATGCCTCAATAAGCCCATTGAAAAGAGAATCAGATCTAATGTCTCTGTCATCAGACACAGCCAAAGGCTGTGCTTTCAAAGTGGCCCAAAAGGTTCTTTCTCGAAATTCAAGGTCCAGATGTTGCAGCTGGGCCCTGGCCAGAAAATGCCATACTCCTCCATCTATCACAACCACACACTTTCCCAAATATCTAACTTCATAGCAAAGCCATTGGGACAACTGAAAGCTGTTTCTAGGCTGCTGACTTAAAGAGTCATCACCAAAGTCTATGCACGAAGGAAGGACCCTCTCACGTACCTACTTGGGCAAAAAAGACAACAAATTATTTCAGATTAATTCACCCGATTCTGTAAAACCCAAGGTACAGTTTCCCTCAAAGACCCTTGTAGAAGGTTTGCCAATTGAGAAAGTACTGTCAGCTTCAACTGATCCTAGAA
The DNA here is from genome assembly GCF_000956105.1 of Propithecus coquereli. Lineage (NCBI taxonomy): Eukaryota > Metazoa > Chordata > Mammalia > Primates > Indriidae > Propithecus > Propithecus coquereli. The sequence continues at coordinate 5,528,932 of NW_012133970.1, forward strand.
AGAGCAACTTGGTCTATGCTTACATGTACATCTCTGTGGCTCCCCTTGAAAACATCAATCTGTACCTCAAACCTTCCTTTATTTCAGACAAATTCATTTTAAAGAGGGCATTGGCCTAGGGTCACCTGGTTTATGCTCATGTACCAAAACCACATCATTCTCCCACTCAAAATGGCCACTGCCCCCAAGAGTACACATACTTGAAGGCCCTGTTCATGTCCCAGCAAACCCCTTCTTCTCAAAATCTATAGAAAATGTCATGCAAAGTCTATAGTTTTCTCAAACAGTTTTAAAGTGAGTTAGTCCTAAATCCCCAATTAAATAGATCTTTGAAGGCAGCAATTACATCCTCCATTCCTTTATTTATATGCCTAACAGTAAATAGTATATAATAGCCACTCAATAAATGGTGAGAATGCAACTTCTTGCCTTTTTTCTTACCCATCTCACCTAGCACAGGGTTGGACATATAGTAAGTAGTTCAATAAATAATTATAGTAACTAACATTCGTTTCTTATTAGATGCTAGGCACAGTTCTAAGCACCGTACATGATGAATTGCCTCACATAATCCTTACAACCTTATAAGATAGGTGCTATATTATCTTCACTTTACAGCTGAGAAAAATGAGGTACAGGAGTTAAGACACTTGCCCAAGGCTACACAACTAGTTGGTCACAAAGCTGGGATTTGAGTCCACGCAGACTGGTTCCAGAGTCTGTGCTTTTCAACATTATTCTATTCCCTTTCTAGGAAGGCTTGAAATGTCCTTTTTTGTCCTACCTACCTGCCTCCAATTTGGCCTACAAGCACCTAGAGGTAAGTGGTAAGGGTTGAGGTCAGGAGACTCTAGTTGGTGTTCAAATGGTTGCTATAGCAGCAAATAGTGTCACCAAATCGTAAAGGAAAGTACCATAATATTCTCCTAACTCAAGGGACAGGTCAAGCAGGAGCAATCAGTCAGAATTCAAAGAGGTCAGAGCTCAAAGTTTAAAAGTGCAAAGAGAAAGCAGGGAATGTGGGTGAGGGGAAGGTGGGAAGAGAAGAAAGTCATCTGAGGCCCCAGAAGAACTAAGTCGCCCATTCACTGAGACCTACTACAACAGAAGCTATTTAGCGGAACTCCATTGTAGCCAATGTGTTAATATAAAAACCACAGAGCCAATTCTCTGGAAGTCTATGCCCCCTGGATGAAAAGAATCATCCTTCCAAGGCAGACAAATCCAGTGACAGACCACCAACTTGGGATTTAGGAAATCCAAGTTCTCTTGCAATACTATTACCAACTTTATGTGACTCCGAACAAGCTGCCTAATCTCTCTGGCTATGAGTATGGAGAAGAAATAACTCTACTCCCTAAAGACTCTTAGGAGAGCAAGTGGCTAGTGGCTAGAGGCTAGTTTCCTCTCTCCACTTCCCTTCAGACCACACATCTGTCTTCCACCACCCTTCACAGCCAAAGCAGAATGCTTACCTTCCTAGGAATTGCTATAAGGAGTTCCTAAAATAAGGTCAGGGCCTGAACCATCTCCATATGGAGAAGCCCCTGAAGTCAACTCTACACACTCAAAAGGAATTGTTCTTTCCATGACCATAACACCATGGTCAAGTCACCTGCAAGCACAGTGTCTGTCATTTAGAAGGCAGGCATTCAAACTTCCTACCCTATACTGGGGGCAAGCCAAGTTGAATTTCAGTCCTCGCTGTATAACCAGTTCATTGAAATCCTTTCCCTTTTCTGGTGCTACCATCTAAAACATAAAGGCTAAACTAGAAGGTTTAAAGCCAGCTCAGTTGTTCTGTGGTTCAAAACACCCCTGTGAAAAACACAGACCATCCAGAACAATCAGCTAAAGGGAAGCTTAATGCTAGTAAAGTTCTGGGTTGCCCTAAATACAAATGCCTTTGAAATGCTGTAGCCCACAATAGCTAGTCCTCAGCTCACTGGTGATAGACACTTTATGAGGTTTGTTTATGCCCATGAGCTTCTCATTGTCTACCAATATATCTAACTACAGCATTTACCATGTTAGAAGAAAATCTGAGGCATAACCTAGTAGCTTCCTGGCCTTTCCAGCAGAACTATAGGGGGCTTCTCCTACTGTCAGGCAGGCAGGCATCGGGAAATGTGAGACAAAAGGCAGGGAAACCTATGAAGCTTTTGGTGTTTGTCCAGGGCTCTTCAGTCAACCCACAGCCTTCATAATATAATCTCATTTGGGTTCTTTCTTTCTTTCTTCAGTAGGGAAAGACACAGCCCTTTCCCCTCCCTCCATAGGCTCAAAAAGAAATGGCCAACAGTACCCATGCCAGTATTCTTGTCAGATCTACTAATGAAACAAACCAACTCCCAAACTGGAAACACTCCATTCTGAACTCAACAGTCAGGAAGAAACAGCACTCCAGAAGAATAAGGGGATAAGAAGATACATTTTAACAAGCGCTATTCAACTTTGTATTCCCAGCACTGCCTGGTACATAGAAGGTGCTTAAATGTTGAAGAAAGAATGTCTGAAGGAATGAACATACAAATAAAAGGCTCAAGGCTATACCATCAAGGCTCTCCAGAACATCAGCACTGGAAGTTCCTAGGTAAAGTCATGATAAGCTTGAGAGACTAAGGGCCTGAAGAAAGGACTCGCCTAAAGGCCCATTTCATTTGGATCACTTTACTGAGGACAGGAAAGAGGCTCTTACACGGAAAGAGAAGAAAAATTCTCAGTTCAGTGTTACTTTCCATTTCCCAACACCCACCTTCCAAATTTATGGAATTCTGACCTAACCCTCCAAATTGACAGCTGCTGTACCACAAACTAGAACCCACAAAAATGAACTCACACTGGGTAACACACTTAAACCTAAGGCATGAAACTAATAATTCTAGAAGAAAATGTTGGAAAAACTCTTACGGACATTGGCCTAGGCAAAGAATTTATGAAGAAGACCCCAAAGCCAATCACAGCAACAACACAAATAAATAAATAGGACCTGATCAAATTACAAATCTTCTGCACAGCCAAGGAAACTATCACAAAAGCAAACAGACAACCTACAGAATAGGAGAAAATATTCACATGTTAAACATCCTATAGAGGGCTGATAACTAGACTCTACATAGAACTTACAAAAATCAGCGAGAAAAAAATCAAACAACCCTGTCAAAAAGTGGGCAAAGGACATGAACAGAAACTTTTCAAAAGAAGACAGAATAATGGCTAACAAACATATGAAAAAACGCTCAATATCTCTAATCATCAGGGAAATGCAAATCAAAACCACAATGAGATATCACTTATCTCCAGTGAGAATGGCCTTTATCAAAAAGTCCCAAAACAATAAATGTTGGCGTGGATGCGGAGAGGTAGGAACACTCATACACTGTTGGTGGGACTACAAACTAGTGCCACCTCTGTGGAAAGCAATATGGAGATACCTTAAAGAGATACAAGTAGAAGTACCATTTGATCCAGCAATCCCATTACTGCCCATCTACCCAAAAGAACAAAAGTCGCTCTATGAAAAAGACATCTGCACACGAATGTTCGTAGCAGCACAATTCACAATTGCAAAGATGTGGAAACAACCCAAGTGCCCATCAATACCTGAGTAGATTAATAAAATGTGGTATATGTATACCATGGAGTACTATTCAGCTTTAAGAAACAACGGTGATATAGCACCTCTTGTATTCTGGATAGAGCTGGAACGCATTCTACTAAGTGAAGTAGCCCAAGAATGGAAAAACAAGCACCACATGTACTCACCACCAAATTGGTTTCACTTATCAACACCTAAGTGCACATATAACATTAACATTTATTGGGTGTCAGGCAGGTGGAAGGGGGGAGGAGGGGATGGATATATGCACACATAATGAGTGCAATGTGCACCATCTGGGGGATGGACACGCTTGAAGGTCTGACTTGGGGGTGAGAGGGGGCAAGGGAAACATACATAACCTAAATATCTGTACCCCCATAATATGCTGAAATAATAAAAAAAGACATCTGCACTTGAATGTTTATAGCAGCACAATTCACACTTGCAAAGATGTGGAAACAACCCAAGTGCCCATCAATACATGAGCGGATTAGGAAAATGTGGGATATGTATACCATGGAATACTATTCAGCTTTAAGAAACAATGGTGATGG
>NW_012133970.1:5533578-5542770 GCF_000956105.1 Propithecus coquereli
TTCTAAAAAAAAAAAAAAAGCCTGGAATTGAAAAGTTTTTCAGCTCTATCAAGCATGAAATGCAAAGAGGGAAAAACAGCAAAGCCAGTCAATTATGAAAAGACCACCCCCTTAACTTGACCAATAGACTGCCCCAAAGGAGACCACCTTTGTACTCTGTTTTTTTTGTTTGTTTGTTTTGGGCGAAGAATAATGGGGTGGGGTAGGAGCAAGAAAGATTTTGAGTTAGGAAGGAGACACAAGATAAAACTCAATTCTATCTTTGAAAGATCAGAAACAGACTGTTCCCAACCTGTAGCAATGCCAATTTTCAGCAGGTCTGGCTATGAAAGGTCCAACCCTGGTAGTGGTGGTAGCCAGATCTTCTCCCCTTTGGGGACCCTGAATCTAGAATTTCCAGCATAGGGGACTCCCATGAAGATACAAAGGGACCTAAGACAGGCTGTTGTCAAGCAACGCTATTAGAACAGAGTTCAGAATAATTGTAGCTGTCATCTCATTTCATTCAGAGAGAATTCGGTTTGGAGGTAGGGGGATAGACCAGATGACCTCTAAATGTCCCTTCCAGCTCCAGCATTCAGTAAAGCAGTCAGATGAGAGGAGGAGTTAAGAGAAAAGTAAGAACACCACCCTTAAAACAAGTTACTGTTACAGGCAGCTCGAAAATAATGGAAAGTTGGTCTGATGTGGTGGCTCATGCCTGTAATCCTAGCACTCTGGGAGGCTGAGGCAGGAGGATCGCTTGAGGTCGGGAGTTCAAGACCAGCCTGAGCAAGAGCAAGACCCCATCTCTTTTATAAATAGAAAAAATTAGCCAAGTGTGGTGGTATGTGCCTGTAGTCCCAGCTACTTGGGAGGCTGAGGCAGGACAATGGCTTAGGGCCCAGGAGTTTGAGGTTGCTGTAAGCTAGGCTGACACTACTGCACTCTAGCCTGGGTGACAGGGTGAGACTCTGTCTCAAAACAATAAATAAATAAAAAGAAGAATGGAAAGTTAGCAGATTAATGGTCAATATTACTTCTATCAGTGACTCATAGAGTAAGCAACCTTTCCCTCTCCAAGCCTAACACAAAAAAGTGTAGATTAGTTGGTGCCTTAGAGCTGCAGTCCTCAACCCCCAGGCCATGGCCCGGTACAGGTTCGTGGCCTGTTAGGAACTCGATGTGCATCACCGCCTGAGCTCTGCACCACCACCCACACATACACCCACAGCACCCTACCCCAGCCCACACCTTCCATAGAAAAATCGTCTTCCATGAAACCGGTTCCTGGTGCCCAAAAGGTTGGAGACCACTGTCTTAGAAGATCCCACAAAGGCCTCCCTGCCCCACCATCAACCCCTCCCCGCCCAGAAGGCTGTTCCAAGACAAGCCTGAAGTAAAGCCCCAAGATGGTTCCTGCTCTGTCTCTATCATCCACACTGTCACAAAGGGCAGTGAACTATAGAACCAAAAGAAGTGGAGAGATGCAGGATCTTCTCTCACACATCCTCCATTCCTGATCCCTTGCCCCACCCTGCAGGCAATGCCAGTTTAAGGGTTAAAAGACTGAGATTCTGTCTCCCATTTACCAAGTACCCCTTTAGTGCCACTTGAGTGGCTCAAACAATGCTAAGAATGGCAGGAGAACCAACAGTCCACACAGGCCCTGTTAAAGTTTAGCTGAATACTTTAAGGAACTGGGCTCACATTGATGGCCCAATCAAATGGCCACTTGATCACTTTTCCCCTGACCTACTGATAGAAGACTAAAACCCCAGCAAATCAAAGAGGTTTTACCGAGAGTAACCCTCTAACTAGGACCTAGATTCAAGTCCTAGCTTTGGCACTGGTATGCTATATCACTTTAAGTTAGTGTCTCCCTTTTGTGGGTCTCAGTTTCATCTACACAATGAGAAGACTTGGACTTTACAGTTGTGGAGAGCCTCTTCGACTCTAACATTTAATAAATTCTAAGGAGGGAAACCAAAAACTCAAGGACACCTTGAAAATTCAAAACAATCTTATTTTAGGGAATCCAAGAACACCCCAAAGACTTTGTGATCTTAAAAAACTTAAAGAAGGTAGGGAGAGGGAAAGACTCTCTCTGTCTGTACACACACACACACACACTGTCATCATCACCAGAAAGTGTAGATGGCAGTTAATAAGCTTCTCTATTCTGGCTACTCAAGCAGACTCAGGAAACTGGCAACCAGAAGCAGAGTCCAAGAATGGCAATAAGTGGGGAGGGCAGAGAGGCATGTTTTAACAGATTTAAGGGAGGTTGGGCTGACTAGGAGAGACAACTGGCTAAAAAAGTGAAACCAACCCTGGATAGACTGCAAACATGGTTCATATGAATGAATGGGTTTGATTTTCCACTAGCCTTCTCTTGTCTACCATACTCCAGAAATAACCTAAAGCATAGCAATGAAGAACAGAAGAAAGGAAAAATTTCTCCTCTTCATTAGAGTTACTGGCTGGTATTCAGTGAAGCAGGGTGTGCCCCTGGATACCTCAGCCTTGAAATGAGGAATGAGAAAAGTAACAGGAGGTAACTTGTGACACTCACAAATCTTACCAGGAGATCACACGAAGTGGGTCACTCTGCCCAAATTACCCACTTCCTTTTATCTAAGGACCATGAAGGCCTGAGAACAGGGAGTAACTTGCTTTGGGCAAGAGAGAGAACTCTAACTTCAACAACCCAACCATTGGGTCAGAGTAGGGGGTCAATGGGATGGGCATCAGAAAGCCTGGACCCAACCCTGGCTCAGTTACCATGTGCCCTTAGGTAGATATTTTCCTGTAGGGCTAAATAGCTTCATTGCTTAGAAAAGAAAAAGAGGGTTTACGAGGCAGATAGTCTCCAAAGTCCTTTTCAGGTTAAGATTCTATCATCTTAACAGGCATGACAGTTGTTTTTCTTAAAAGTTGACCATTCCTTGAGTCAAACAGCATAGAAAATTCTCTAATGCTTCCAGTCTACCAAAATTCAGCTGGCTCCATCCAATTTGATTCAAGTTTCAGCCAATCTGCATAGAAGTATCTTCAGGGCCGGGCGTGGTGCCTGTAATCCTAGCTCTCTCAGAGACCCAGGCGGGCAGATTGTTTGAGCTCAGGAGGATTGTTTGAGCTCAGGAGTTTGAAACCAGCCTGAGCAAGAGCGAGACCCCGTCTCTACTAAAAATAGAAAGAAATTAATCGGACAACTAAAAATATATAGAAAAGATTAGCCGGGCATGGTGGCACATGCCTGTAGTCCCAGCTACTCGGGAGGCTGAGGCAGGAGGATCGCTTGAGCCCAGGAGTTTGAGGTTGCTGTGAGCTAGGCTGATGCCACGGCACTCTAGCCCGGGCAACACAGTGAGACTCTGTCTCAAAAAAAAAAAAAAAAAAAAAAAAGAGGAGTCAGGAGTCAACCACAGAGAGATAGACCCAAAGAGAGGCTCCTGGAAGTATCTTTATAATACTCAGTGTTGGCAGAGACAGTGGAGTTTTTTCCCCTCTCTTTGCAAAACCATTTTCTCTCACTTTGGGGAGGGGAGGGGTTTGGGAAGAAAGTGCGGAAAATCCCCACATCATAAAAACACCAGCAGTTTAACAGAGAGAGATGGTGAAAGCACATACTTGTTGAAACCTTGGTGATTCTGAAAGACAGGGCTCTGGAAAGGCAAGAATGACTTGGTGGTGAGGCAGGAATACAGCAACGTGGCAAGTAAAGCTGACAATGAACCCGAACAACTGGGTTCGCCCCCAACTCTCCTCCTCTCATCCCTGGGGCCTTCAGATCTTTTCAAGGCTACTAGTCACTATCTCAGCTGTACAAGGCTCAGGCAGTCCTAGGGAGACCGGTCTGGGAGCATTGCATAGACTGCGCCAGCCCAACAAGCTGCTTGGCGTAAAGGACTCGGGCCAGAGTGGTCACTAGGCCTTCCTGAGCAAGGGAAGGGCCCCAGCAGCCATTTGGCATGACTTGCACAAAAGCAAGCAGAGCTCATTAGTCAGGCACACCCCTCCCCCACCCCTCCGTCCTGGGCATCCGGCCCCCCTAGGCCCCACTCCCTGGAGGCTTCTGCTCTTCTCATAACAACCAGTGGGGTGGAGACCAGATCTCAGAATCAACCACCACTCTAGAAAGGTGTGGCCTTACAGGAGAGAACCCACACTTCACAGAACAGTCTGGAGGAGACAGAGCGGCATTAAGTAACGGGAAGGGCAGGGATCTGGTGGGTGGAGAGGAGGAAGAAACCGGTCCTCTCCTAGGAGATGGGGTAGGCCTCCCCTGAGACTGGCGGCTAGTAAAGTGTTGACGCTCTCCAGTAAAAGCAATCAGCCTTGATGATGAGTCCCTCCACAACTCTCTCCTTACCTCCTGACGGGAAACAGCTAGAGCCACCCGGGGAGGCTGCGGGAAAGGTGAGTGAGGGTGTGGAATCCGCGCTCAGCAACTCCCACCCTCCTCCCGGCTTCTCTGTTCCCATGGCCCCTCTTGGACAGTGGCACCCTTGCTCCAGAAAAGTTCCGATCCCTGGGCTGGGGAAAGTGTTCTCTGGAGCATCCCGACGCAAGAATCGGAAACCTGAAACAGAGGCTGGCCCCGTCCTATCCACACTTCTGGCCTGGACACCCCTGACTCCCGAGGGCGCGCCACACCAGGACCCCACTCCCGTCCCTCCTCATCCTAGGCCCTGGCGGAGGACACGGCGTCCCAGGCGGACTGGTGGACGGCCAAGCCTTCCGCCATCAGCAAAGGGCTAAGAGGGTCTGCTAGAGCCCCCAGGGTCAACAGTGTCCACCCCCGGCACTTACCGTTTTGGGCATGGTGGCGGCAAAGGCAGCGCAGTTGGCGAAGTTTGCCTAGGAACTGTCGGGCAGCTCTGAGACCGCGCTGTACACACGGCTCGGACTCGGGGGCCAGGGGCTCGGGTCGGGTCCCTCTCTAGCGTCCGGGTGAGTGTTCGGCTTCCTGCTAACGGGCCACGACTTCACAAACCCCACCCAGGAAAGAGCCGCCCCCGTCGCGCCGCCCGCTCCTTTATGTGGCCCGGCTTCCGCACCGCTCCCCGCCCTCGCGCCCGCCTCCCCGCCGGCCGCTGGCCTCGCCCCGCCCAGCCCGGCCCGGCCCAGCCCAGCCCGGCCACCCGGGCCACGTGGGGGGCCGGGCTGGGCCCGAGCGGCCCAAGTAGAGCTTGCACCCCGACTCACACCCACCCCGCTCCTGTCCCACCCACCTAACAGCCCCTAGTCCTCCGCGTCCCAGTCATCCAGCCCCACCCCCACATAGGGCAGGCCCCTGAGCCACACCCTAGCAGATGCTTACGCAGCCCCTGACTCCAACTTTCCACTGATGGGGAGCTCACTACTTATCAAAGCTGCCCATTCCCTCTCAAGACAGCCCTGACTCTTACAAAGCTCTTCCTGTGTGTATCTGAACTCCTTTTCTCTGTGGCTTCCACTCGTGGGTCCAGGCCCTGCTCCTTAGGGCCACACAGATCCCCTGCTGCACCTAACAGCTCCTCAGACGCCTGAAGATCCCATGTCCCCAGGAAACATCTCTTCTCTTGGCTAAACTGCCTCAGCTCCTCCAACACTGTGTGCATTCTCTGCAAGACCCTTTTCCCAACATATTTCCTCCCCATCCTCGCTCAGTCCTCACTTTCGTCAGAATTGAGATCCTTTTCCACATATCTGGCCTCTATTCACTTTCCCTCCTCCAAACCCCAGTCTCCACCTTCCTCAAATCAGTGCACTGGTTTTGGCCTGTCCCCCAGCACATTCACTTTCTGACAGGGCTATAATTCCCTCACATTAGATACCCCCTCAGTCCACTCCCTTGGGTTTTATCTGCCAGCTCCCTTTCTACTTCTTGTCAAGGTCACAGAATCCCAGGATGGCAGTGTTCTAGACTGTTGCAGTCATCTGGTTAAGTCTGAGTTTTAGTTTGAGAGTGTCTAACCATGGTCTTGTTTTCTCCTCTCCACTAGCAACCATGTGGAAGCATGGTCTGAGTATCCTTTGAAAAAAAAAGGCACCACATACCTCAGGGATGGTGAGCCAGCTTGGAACAGTGGAAAGCATATTTGAGAGAGCTGGTCAGGACACCTCTATGAGTAAACTCATAGTTCTGCCATTAACCACCCGGTGACCACTGTGTGGCCTTGGGTAAGTCCCTTCCCCTCTCTGGGCTTGAGTTTCCTCTTCTGTAGCAAGAATGGACTCCTAGGCTTCCAAGGTCCTTTCCCCATCTGAAATTATAAAACGATGAGAAAGGAAGTAAACCTCCTAGGACAATAGATGAGCCTAAGAAGGTTGCATAAGGGCTAGTCTTGTATTTGCACTCAGGAACCAGTACTCCTATTCCCTCCCCCTCTGCTTTCCCAATTCAACCCTGTCAGTGATTGGATATGCCTCAGTTTCTCTCACTGCTGCCAAGATTCATTGATGGATGGTAGGGTGAACAAAGTTCCCTGCCAAGACCATTTCCTTGAGCTGAGCATTTGTCCAGAGAGAGAGCAGCACTCCCTGAAAAGCCCAGTCTCTGTGAGCAGTTGTCCACCAGAAAGCCTCAGCAGCCGAGGTAGCGATGGCAGCCAATCACACTCTTTATTACTTCCGTGGTCCTTTTTTACCCCAGAAGTTCAAGGAACTCACTGATTCCTTCATTCATGTCCACCTAGAGCTCACAGAGGCCTAGAACCATGCTAAATGCCTAAAGAACTTGGTTGGAGACTCCAACTTTCTTGAAAGTGGAAACCCCCTGTGTTTCCACACCTCCCATGCCAACTCCCTCACACACACACACACACACACACACACACACACACACGCACACACAGGGGAGCTGGGTAGAGACTGTCAAGCAGCTGAACATGTTACTAAAACGGAAAGAGGGTACAGGAGTCCAAGCAGGGCTGGGGGATGTTAGAGGGTGGGAGAGCTAAGGAAGTGGAGGAAAGAGGAGCCAAGGGAGAATGGTGGAGTTGGACCTCTGGGGAGGAGAGGGTGGAAAATGGAGGGAGAGCATAAACTATCAGAGACTGTTCAGTCTAGGACCGTTTAGTCCAGTTCAGGAGAATGGAGGATCAGAAAGAGGAAAGTATTATATTTGCCCAAGGCCAGATATGTAGTGTGGAGAATGGATTCAGCCAAAAAAAGAAATTTTGAGGGCTAGAACCACGGAAGTACTGTCCCCCTCCCCACTCATCAGAAAAAAGCTGGTTATTATAGTCAAGCAGCTGGATATTGCTTGGAGGTTAGACTCGAAACCCTCTGGCCAGGAAGGACTCATCTCAGTTATCCTTCTGTCTCCAGAGTAGAGCAGAGGCAGCCAGGCTGCTCTCTTGTTCTTCAAGATGGCAAGGGGAACACAATTTTGTTTCCTACCTCTTTGTAAACTACTTTATGCCTATATGACCCTAACTTCTGATCTCCCCACCCCACCTGTTCTATGATCCTATGGGAATTGAGTCCTAGATCAACGTTCATGGAACCAGAGTAATTCCCACAATTGGGTTTAGATGTGATGAGGTTTATGCCAGTGTTTGTAGAGAGAAGACATGCAAATAAGGGCTAAACATCCACTTGTAGGTCGGCTACCCTGGGAAAGGGAAGTAAAAGGTATGAAGAGACTTAGGTTTTTAGATAAGCTGAATTCAGAAAGTTCTAGAAGGCACAGGTAAATCTTCTTCAAGCAGTAAATATAAAGTGAGGGCCAATATGAGCAGAGGGTGGTACAGGGACATTTTGGAGCTAGAGACCAAAGAAGCTGGGCTCATCTGAATCAAGGGGCAGGAGATGCAAAACGAAAAGATTTGACTTGGGATCTAGGGTCAGACTTGGGGTTCAGTTGGAAAGGCTCACGATTCCTTAGGGACTGGGGTTGTTCTGGAGTTGCAGCAAGTCTTAGCATCAAAGTCAAGGGAATGGTAAGCAAGAACTGTATGAGGGCCGGGGGCAGCAGCTCACACCTGTAATCCCAGCACTTTGGGAGGCTGCAACAGGAGGATTGCTTCAGTCCAGGAGTTTGAGACCAGCCTGGGTAACATGGCAAGACCCCAACTCTACAAAAAATTTAAAAATCAGCCAGGGATGGTGGCGCATGCCTGTAGTCCCAGCTCCTTTGGAGGCTAAGGCAGGAGGATCTTTTGAGCCCAGCAATAAGAGGCTACAGTGAGCTGTGATTGAGCCGCTGCAGTACCCCAGCCTGGGAGACAGAGCAAGACGCTGCCTTAAAAACAAAACAAAACAAAACAAAACCTGCATAAGGCTGATTAATGTGAAAGCCTACACCAAGCTCAAGAGAGACATGAAACTGGACACTTATCACCTCCCCGTATATCGTTCCCATCCTAGATCTAAACTCACTGCAGTAAAGAATCTTCTGCATTCTAAGTGACATTCCTTTTTCAGAGTATGCAGTGCAGTGCAGGAAAGGCAATACCAGACAGGAACTGAGTTGGGGGCCAGTCCTGAATCCCGCCCCAACTAATCCATTGAATGGTAGCAGCTGAAAGTTCTTTGTCACTCAGAATTTTCTGCTTTTCATTTTCATTATTATTGGGAAGTCCTTCCTTTATATCTAAATAAGATCTCTTCTGCTTCACTCAGCACATTTGCTCTTGGCCATTTCAACATCTAACCTCACGTAACCCTCATAAGAACCTTCAGAGGTAGAAATAAAGACATTCGGGCTCTGAGGAGTGACATGACTTATCCAAAAGTCACACAATTTGTTGATGGTGAGGCAGGGATGTGGGCCCGGGTGGTGTGAGTCCAAAGTCATTCCATCAGGCTGAACCTGTGACCTTCTCACTCCTGAGCTGTGACCAGGCATACCCAAGGAAGGGGATGTGTGTTAAGATTCATATCACCCCCACACCTTAGTGGTCAGACCAGACAGCTTGAGATAGGGAGTGGGTAATAATAAACAATGGTTATAAGGCATCTTGCCAGTACCAAGTGTCTGGGAATATTTATTATTAATCACACTAATGGACCACTGTGAGGGGCAGAGAGTTTCTCTCTGGCTTTTCCTCTGATACAGCTGGAAACTTTTCAAGAGCTTCCCCCCAGCCAGCCAGTAACAGTTTAATTTGAGCCAGTGTTGTCTTGGAATATGAAGTTAGCCCTGCAGAGAGGGTCTCCCAGTCTCCCACTGGAGCCACTAGCCTCCAGCCCTAACCCAACTGACCGGTGACCCGTCTGCAT
>NW_012133970.1:5544370-5561277 GCF_000956105.1 Propithecus coquereli
TTATATATTTGTATATAGTTTGACTTTTTAATGAGCATAAATTACTTTTTTATATAAAACAGTAAAAAGGAAAGAGGAGGAGGAAGAGGGAGAGGAAGGAGAAGAGAAAGAAGAGAAGAAAGGAGAAAATAAGAGGAACATGGAAGAGAATGTCGATAGGTTGGGCAAAAGAATCAGGATCCAAATTTATGACAAGCCCAAATAATATTATAGCTTAAAAGTAGAACAAATGTAAAGATTGTGCTTGAGTCCAAACAGCCGACCTCATGAGGAAAAGATGGGAAAGATATGGCTTAGTAGTAGCATAGCTAAAAAGACCTCTAAGGCCTTACTCCACAAATGTTACCAATGAGTTCTGGCTGCCAGGAGAGTTAATTTAAACCTAGAAGGCTAGCATGAGGAGGAAGGGGAGAGTGCTGCCTTCTTCTTCCCTAGTAAGACCTCATTTGAAGAACTGTATCCACTTTAAGGGGGGCACACATACACTGGGGTCTTTCCATAGGGGAGTGAGCTGGCTGGAGAAGGGGCTGGGACCCAGGACACATGAGAAATAGTTGAAGGATCTGAGATTGTTTGACTTTGAGAAGAGAAGATTCAGGAGGATGTTGTCTATGTCTTTGGATTTCTGAATGCTAAGGGGCAGAGCTGAGACCAATGGAAAAAATCTATAGTGGTACACAAGGAAATGTTGACGTGTGGGGATCAAAGGCTTCATCTTAGTAGGGCCAATCAAAATTATTGGCCCAGGATAGAAAGCTCCCGCCTGCAATGCTTTGAGCATACCCCTCCCCTCATACTGAGATCATTATGAGAGCACAGCCGAACAACTCCAGCTGGCCACTCTAGTTCTACATGAATTATTTATATGCATATGCTTTTATGTATATGCAGCAAGATGCATGATTTTTTCTTGTATAGGATTGAGAGACAGAGAGAGCAAGAGAGAGAGAGACAGAGAGAAAGTGCCACCTGGAAAGCAGCGTGAGATAGTATAAAGAGCACTGAATTTGGATCCAGAAGACCTGGTTTTAGTCTCAGTTTTGCCATTTACTAGTTCGATAACTTTAGGTAAATCCGTTGATTAATCCAAGCCTCAGTTTCCTCATCTGTAAAAATTGCAGTAATAGTAATAGATACCTGCCAAGATTGTTGTCAGGAGGATATATAAGGTTGAATATGAGAAGTGTTTCTGCAAACCATGAAGTGCTTGCACATGGAAAAAGGGCGATCATAGCTATGCGTGTTTGGGGTATAAATGTAGGTGCAAGAGTCTTCCTGGGCCCACATGTGCCTCTGGCCATATGTGTGTTGTCCATATGCTTCCATGCTTGCCTGTTTATGTGTCAATTTGCTTGTGTGTGTACGGTGGAGCTTAATATGTATTCCCAAGTCAGCCTGATATGTAGTAGCCCCTTTCTGCCAAGACTCACCTTCCTGAAACACTTTTTCTCATTCCTTACACCCTAGTCTCAGACCAGAAAACATTCTAACATTCTTTTACCCGAGAAATGCAGGTCTCAAACATCCCTAAATATATTTTAAGAGACTTCCCCCTACCTCACACTGCACCAAAGACACTGGTTTATATTCAATCTGGCCATGTGTGTACATGCAGATGTGAGCCCATATGCAGCTGTGTCTCAGTGGAGAAAATACAGGGCCCTCCCCCAGGTTTGAAGTGTCCCTCCGAGCCAGCCACATCATGTATTCCTGGGCTTTCCTAATGACTCCAGAGGATTTGGTGCTGGCAGAGGAGAAGCTGTTCTCATTTTCCCTCACATACTAACCATGCCCAAACTCCTCAGCCTCTGCTTCTCCAGGCTTTGGGATTGAAGACCAAGAGGTCTGGTTCTACCTTCCTCAGGCCAACAAAGCCCTAAATGTACTGGCTGGTGACTGGGTCCAGACATTTATTCTGAATATCAAAATGTTTGGGAGAAGAGAGAGAGCTCTGCGTTTAACTCATAGAACCACTGACTCTTAGAACATGGTCTTTCATCACTGCCTAAATCCACCTCTCTCATATCCTCATGCAAGGATAAAAACAGAAATCAGAACCTGAAAATATTATTTTAGGATTAACACTATCTAGGTTATATGTCTGTATCCTATATGTGAGGAAACTAAGGGCAAGAGAAACCAATGGACTTGCTCAGGGAGAAACCTAGTTCTCCTGACTACCAGGCCAGGGTTCTTTTCACGGAGTCTCCAGACTCAACAGCCATAAGGATCAAGCAAGTTAGCAAAAATAAAATAAAATAAAATAAAAAAGATGAATGATCCTATAGTTCTGATGCTTAGGGAACATCTAAAAATAGAAGCAGAGAAATTGTTAGGGAGGGGAAAAAGGGTACAGTGACTGGCTGGTGGGTCTCTCTGCTCAGGGCAGTATTGAGACCCGGGAGAAATGCAGGCTTCTCTTGTCCAGTGGCTGACCTGGAAACTGGGGAGGTCTTATTCCTCCTGCAATATGGGTTCCATATCGCCAACAAAAGCTTCTGAAGGCAAGGGTTGTGGTTTGTATTCTCTTTTGATCTCCCAGAAACCTGCCCAGTTCCAGGCCTCCTGATTGATGATGCTTCCCATAGAAAATGAGATCATCCTGGGTCCCTGGGCAAAGGTCTCTGTCAGGATCCACCCACCGGCTGGCTGCATGCCCGAGCTGCGAGTGCACCAGCACTCTGGTGCTTTGCAATGTAGTTGCTCCCATCTTCCAGGGGTCTGGATCAGTACAGCACACCCCAAGGGCCATGGGCTTGCCTGCCAGCCTAGGGGGTCTGCTTCCCATCCCCAGGACTCTGACCTCACAGACTGCATGGGAATTGGAAGTGGAAGTAATGAAACCCCTTCACCTCATCACATTTACTCATTTATCATCTCAGTCACTTATGCTTCCGCTTCCTCTTCAGTTCCATGTCTTTTCCCACCTTGGAGTCCTTGGGGATGCTGTTCCTTCTGCCTGGCACACTTTTCCAGGAATATTCTTCCTCTGGCTGTTTGCATGACTGGCTCCTTCCCTTCCTTCAGGTCTCACTTTAAATATCACTTCTTTCCTTGCCCATTCTTTCTCAAATAGAATACCCCCAACCAAAACAACAGCACCAACAATACCTTATTATCAATCTCAGAGATTTGTTTCCTTCACAGCACTTACTATAGTTTGCAATAGTGTATTTTATCTATGTATTTACTTACTTAATATCTGCCTCCCTGTAGTAGGCAGAATAATGGCCCCCAAACATGTGCACTTCCTGATTTCCAGAACCTATGAATATGTTATATTATATTACAAAGAGATATAAAGGTTGCAGGTGGAATTAAGGTGGCTAATCAGCTGACCTCAAGATGAGGAGATCGTATCCTAGATTACCCAGGTGGGCCCAATGTAATCACAAGGGTCTTTATATGTGGAAGAGAAGAAAAGAGAGGCATGAGAGGACGTCAGAGTGATGTGATGTGAACATAAGCCATTGCTGGTTTTGAAGATAGAAGAAGAGGCCACAAGCTAAGAGATGCAGCCAGCTTCCAGATGAAGCTGGAAAAGGAAAAGGAATGGATTCTCCCTTAGAGCTTTCATAAGGAACTCAGCCCTGCTGATCCATTTTAGACTTCTGACTTCCAGAACTGTAAGAAAATTGACTGGTGTTGTTTTAAGCCACTAAGTTATAGTAATTTGTTACAGTAGCTATAGAAAACTATTATACTCTCCTACTAGACCATGATTTTAATAAAGGCAGAAATTATGTCTGTTCTGCTCACCATCATAGCCTCAGCATACAGTATAGTACCTGTCACAGAGTAGGACCTTGGTTAATATTGGTTGGGTTAAATAAATGAATGAAGTCTGGGCATGCCTTACATATTCTCACTCCATAATGCCCCTCAATGTGGGGTGATATTTCATCCAAGGGCTGAGCCCAAAGAAGGCCAACACCTTCCCAGCCAGTACCTGGTAGGAGAGAGAAGCTGAAAGCCTTGAAATACCACCTACAACTTTTTATTTCTCAGAAGAGGAGGCCTGTGGACTCTATATTAATCACCTGTCTATCCACACAAGAATGTACACAGGTTCTTCTTTTTCACACATACAAACACACACACATATTTTATACACACACACACACACACACACACACATATACACACACACACATGCTGAGTCTTATCCAAGAATCTTTTCTGGAGCACCTGGCATGTGGCATGTGCAATGCCAGGAGCTTGTGCATATGTTATTTGTGGGCGGTGGTGGTAATGACCTGTTTTCCCACATGCTATTTCTTAGTATCTCATCATTTGTTCCTTGCTTTGGTGATGTAGGGATTCCTAGCCCTACTATGAAAAAGCTAAGAGAAGGTATGAGCCCTGCCTAAGGCCATACATCCAGTAAACATAGGAGCTGAACTAGAACCTAGCTTTCCAGACACCAAACCCAATAATATATATTTTTAACTACCACCTACATCTACTGCTCCTTACACACAGGCTTGAATACATTGGACCTATCTTACCTCTTCCCTTTGATAATGTCTCGAACATTTCCACCTTCTCCCTGCTGAAGTGATGCACCCCACCTTTTAACAACCACTTGTTCTGAATTTTCCTTCTGGTAAAAAGAAGCAGTAAGTTGAGTAGAAAGGTCACAGGATTTGGCATCCTAGAGCAAGCTTGAGTGCTTACTTGGCAACTTATGGACAGTGTGATCTTTGGCATTCTCTCCCCATCCATAGCCAAGCCTCACCTCTCATTTACAGCCACATCTCTCCTTTTAAATGCAAGCAGATTTCTCTGGTCAGACTGGTATCTTCATTGCCCATGCCCACGTACCCCCTGCACACACACAAATACTCAACGATAATAACAATGCTCAATTTCTGTTGAGTGTTTTTTATGTATCAGGCACTTTGCTGAATACTTGATATGCATTATTATTTCATTTAATCCTCACAACAACCTCGAACACTAGACATTATAATTATCCTCATGTTATAGATGAGGAAACTGAACCTGAAAGAGAGTAAATAACTTGCGTAAGGTCACTGGCACCTGAAGACAGAAGAATATGAGCCCAGATGCTCTGATACAGGGCCCACACTTTGAACCACTATACTTCCTCGGCTCTTCTATATTCACAAACACACACACACACAACACCCTGCCCATTCACACCCTGGAGACTGTCCTCTAGCTATTCCTTCTACTGTGGTTTGATTGTTTGTGTCCCCTCTAAAATTCATGTAGAAACTTAATCCTCAATACAACAGTATTAAGAGGTGGAGCTTTTAGGAGATGATTAAGCCATGAGGTCTCTGCCATCATGAATTAGGGCTGGAGGGAATTAGCTAGGCCCCTTTTGCCCTCTGTCCCTTCTGCCAAGTGAAGACACAGTGTTAAAGGTGCCATCTTGGAAGCAGAGAACAGTCCCTCACCAGGCACTGAACTTGCCAGTACCTTGATCTTGAACTTCCCAGCCTCCAAAACTGTGGGGGATAAATTCCTACCATTTATAAATTACCCAGCATCAGGTATTAATATTTTGTCATAGCAGCACAGACAGACATATCAGGGAGAAGGAACAGGATCTACAAAGTCAAGGAAGCAAGAGTGATCACGGAAATTTGGAGAGCTGCAAGCAGATTGCTCTCATATCTGCCTGCTTCTCTCCATCTCCCCTGTCACTACCCAGTCCCAGCTGAGTCAAAGCAGCCAGAGGAATCTTTTAAATATGTAAAATCATGTCACTCCCCAGCTTAAAAGCCTTCAATGACTTCTCCCTTTTGCTCTTATGATGAAGAACGGAATCTTTGTCATGGCCCTTGAATGCCCTTTATGGTCTAGCTCCTGCCTACTTCTCTAGGCCATCTCTCAACCAACTCTCCTCGTCACTGCTTGCATTCCAGCCATACTGGCCTTCTTTCTGCCTCTAAAATTTGTCATGCTTCCTCCAACCCATCCTCCATGAAATCCTTTGCATACCATTTATTCTGCAGGAAGGCACATGCTTCCCTACCCTCACCATTTACCTAGCTAACCCTAATCCAATCCTTCCTTCAGATAAGATATCACTTCTTGTGGAACTTTCTAAAACCTACCATATATCAGCACCCCTGCCATGTGTCCTTAGAGAACTTACCACACTTCTCCAGAGAACTTACCACAGTTTTTAAGTATACATTTATTTGAGTCTTGAGTTGGTTAATGTCTGTCTCCCCAAGTATATCATAAGTTTCATGAGGGTGGGAATAGTGTCTGTTTTTTATTAGTATTGAATGCCAGCACCTAGCACAGTGCTTGGCACACAGTATAGTTGTACTCAATGAGTAAAAATGAATGAGAGGTGGTAAATTCACAAAGGACCTTGCACCTCATACTAGGCATCTTGAATGTTATCCTCAGGGTAATGAGAAACTGCTGATGGTTTTAAAGCAAGGGAGTGACCTGGCCCAGTTTTGTTTTTAGAAAGGATAATGTTGTAGGTCAGAGGAAGACAGAATGAAGGGGACTAGATGGAATGGAGGATATGGAACTCAGTTTGGAAGCCATGAAGGAAAGGATAAATGACAGCCAGGCTGCCACCTCAATAGACGTTATAGATTTAACTGGCAAAAAATAATGAGGATCTAAGCCATTTATCTCCTGTGGGCCAGCCATCTCTCAAATCATCCATCTCTCAACTCATTCCACAAATTATTTGAGCTAACACACCACAGGAAAGCAATAAAAGTATAAAAATAAATAAAATTTTAAAATCAACATGAGAGAAGTCAGGATCAGGAAGTCAAAAATGAGGAACTCTGCTGATGGAGTAAGGAAACAGGATAAATTAGTAAGAACAGAGTGCAGACATGGAAGCCACTAGGGTTCATGCGGGTGAGCTGTGAATTTTACTCTAAGGATCCTGGAGTCCATGTAAAAAGAGAAACTTGGTTTTTGTTGTAGAAAAGGAAAAGACATACTCATTCTTCAGTTCTGGACTTGGACAGTAGTACAGGTTGAATATCCCTTATCTGGAATACTTGGGGCCAGCAGTGTTTTGGTTCTTGGATTTTTCTGGATTTTGGAATGTCTGCATTATACCAGTTGAGCATCACTAATCCAAACATCTGAAATCCAAAATGCTCCAATAAACATTTCCTTTGAGCATCAATTTGGCACTCAAAAAGTTTTGGATTTTGGAGCATTTCAGATTAGGGATGCTTGACCAGTTTTAGAAATGGAAAGAACAGGATAAATTAAAGAGAGATTAGAGATGTAGAATAGGTAGGACTCAGTGATTAGAAGCCCTAGAAAAGGACCAGTTTGTGGAGCAGAGGGAAGAGGATGAAGTTTTTGGACATGATGAATTTGAGGTACCCATGAACCATTGAAATGGAGAGGCCCAGGAGGTGGTTGGGCATCTAAATATTCCCTCCCCCATCCCTCACCATGCATTTTCTCTATGCCGGATCCACGCCTAAGCATCCCCATGTAGGTTCAAAGTTCTGTGCCTTCAAGCCTTCTGTTCCCTCAATTTTGTAATCCTTTTCCATCTGACCAACTCCTACTCACCCTCCACAACCCAAGTCAAATGTGATTTTTTCTGTGGAGCCTCCCCCCTCCCCCCTCCCCTCCACAGAAACTCCCTTTCTTCTCTGTGCTGCCATAATGCTTTGGACATCCAACTACCCAAAAAAACATGCTTCAGGGAAAACCCATGGGGCAGAAAGAAAGAGAACTCTGTGCTATGGGGACCTAGGAGTTGGAGGGATCATTATATGAAGTCCAGAACAGAGATGGGAAAACTCCACTGATGCCAATGGAAACAAGAACTGAAGCAGAGATCTTGGGGGATACGTTGTCAGGGGCCAGTAACTGCCAGGCCCAGAACAGAAGGGTCCTGGGCTCCTGGCCTAGAGCAGCCTGGGAAGCATACTCGGGGAGGGACAGCCTGAAGGCCTGCCAGCCTGAGCCTGGAGTCTACATGGCTTGGCCTAGACTCAGCCTAGACAGGGGAGGGTGGGGCTGGGCCTCCTCCCAGCCCAGTGTCCTAGGGATGAGTCAGGGCTGGGCTAGGCATCAGCTCCAGTACTCAGTTTGGGCCAGGAGAGTGAGTATTAATCTTGTTCTGAGATTGAGGGTAATTCTGTAACTTTCCCATTGTTTTATTAATCCCTCTCTGTTTGTCCTGGAGTTGTAAGTGGTTAAAGAGCATTAAATATCTGACCCTAGTTTAAACCCCTTCAACGACGTTCTGACAACTACAGACTAAAGTCCAAACTCCTTAGCAAGGCATATGATCAGCCTCATCTCCTGTCTAGCTACCCATCACCTTGCTGTCCAGTCATATAACCCCTGGACTTGACCAAAAAGCCACATTTTCTGCTTCCTCTGGGCCACTGGACATGTTATTCCCACTGCCTAGAATGTCCTTTCCCTGCTGGCTTCCCTTGTTTACCTGGGGAACTATTACTTTTCTTCTAGTCTCAGGTCACCTCATCTGAGAAGTTCTCCTTGACCATAGCTGCTTCCCCAGGCCGAATTCCGTTCCCCTGCCCTGAGCTCCCACAGTCCCTCGAGTTTCTTTTTCTCTTTGTACTCAGAGAGTGTTTGTGGGAGAAGTAAAAATACAGTGCCCCAAAAAGGACATATGGGCTTACGGGGGCTAGAGAGGTGGTTGGGCAGTAATATGCAACTCTGAGATGAAGGAGCTAGGCATCATGGTGTGCTGAGTTTGAACACCAGCTCTGCTGCTAATGAGCTGTATGATCTCGGATCAGTCATTTTACCTCTCTAGGCCCCCATCTCTCCATCTGTTTGATGGTGGGATAGGACTGAGGGGTGTCTGTGGTACCTCCCAGCTCTGATATCCCAGGATTTGAGGGATGAGGTAAAGGAACCCATGGGAAAGAAGGAAAGGATAAATGACAGCCAGGCTGCCACCTCAATAGACGTTATAGATTTAACTGGCAGGCATCCTATGACCTTTTCATCCTGGCAGGTACTGCATATTATTTATGACATTCCATCTAGACATGCTTTACAGATCACTGAGCCCTTTTACTAACATTATTCTATTTTACAGCTGCGGGCGAGAGAGGCAGAACAAGCATTTAAAGGCTACCCCTGTTTCACAGAAGAGAAAACCAAGGGAGAGAAAGTAGTTATCCTAATCAGTGCTCAAATGACTTAAGGTTTAAATACTTGCAGTCACCCTGTGTAGGATGACCAACCTTTCCAGTTTGCCGAGGACGTGGAACTTTCAATTTTAAAACCCGGAAAGTCCCAGGCAAACCAGAAAGTTTGGTCACCCTACACAAGTAACTAGCCCTCCAGCCCTCAATTACCTTTGAGGCAAGGGGCTGTAGCTGGGGTGCAATACAATAGTACCATCCCTTCCCAATGGGTCCTGCCCTACTGGGGACTGGGATGCTAACCCAGCCCCTGTATCTTCTCCCTCAAGCTAGATTACATCCGGCTAGGTTTCTCTATGTTTAGTGGCTCATAGCCCTGGCTGCACATTAGAATCACTTGGGAAGCTGTACAAAAATAACTATGCCCAGACCCCAACCCCAGGGCAATTAAATCAGAACCTTCTAGTTTGAGTGAAGTCTGAGCATCAGTATTTTTAAAAGCTCTCTGGGCAGTTCGAATGTGCGGTGGAGCCTAGGAACTACTGAGTCTAGCTGTTTTAAGCTTTAACCACAGAGCGCTTGGGCCCTTGGATAGCAAAACTCCTCCCTAAAGGCTTCCTCCCCCTCTTGCCTTGCCTAGCCTGCCAGCATACAAAACTTCCTCTAGATACTCAGAAGTGGCCCTGTGTAGAATGCAGAAGCCCTCCCCCACCCCTCCCCTTTCCTGGCAGCTGAAGGTGATCCCCTTCCCGGAATTATTGGCATTTTTGTAAAGGAATTTTGGAAAGCATTCAAGATTCACAGGACAAAGCACTAATGAAAAATCAGACATTTGGGAGGTATCTTGAAACGGCGGATAGGTCTAGTGCCCTTGGGATCACACCACCTAGGTAACCGCCTACCTATTCGTCCTTATAACCGGCCAATTTAAACTCTCTGACCCAGAAAGAGGGAAGGGGAGGAGGGAATTCCAATCTCTGCGGCAGAAGCCCTGCAGTTTCTACAGGTGAGATGCTATGGGAGAAGGGAAGGGCTGGTGGGCAGGGAGCCCCGGTCGGGTCGGGGAGGGGAGGAGAGAGGAGATCTCTCTCAGGGGACAGGCCTGGAAAACCAGGCCGACTGTGGCCTTTGCTCCGACTCACTGCAGGTCCCACTGGGCTTTAATCCCTGGAGCCCCTGCCCTTACCTTCCCCGTCAGCCCCCAGCAGGCAAGTCTGCAACATTTATCAAGTCTGAGACTCTCAAAAACTAGAAGGGAATGGACTCAGAGGTCGTTGAACTGATTGTCTGGCCATCTCCTTATACACCTCCAGTAATGAGAAGCTCACTCCCTATTCCTATCTACATAGCCTACTCAATTACAGCAGAGCTGGGGCATTCAAAGAGATTCTTTTATTTAAGTCAAAATCCATTTCCCTGGGCTTTCTGTCCTCTCTGTCCCCAGATCCTTCAACTATTTCCCTGACTTGTGTTCTACTCTCTTTCAGCCTACTTAGTTCCCTCTGGGCAGACTCCAGTTTGTCACCTGCCTTTTAACATGCCATGCCCAAACCTGGACTCTGGAGGATTCTTCCCAATGTAGAAACAAACTGTTACCTCCCTTCTTCTAGAAATATTTTAATTAATATAATCCAGGATAACACACACACACACACACACCCATTTACACTCTATGGACTGGTTTATAACCTGCATTTTTTTACTCTACAGCATTCTTGGGCATCTTTGCATGTCAACTAACATAGCTCTATTTCACTTTTTTAAGTGGCTTCATAGTGTTTCATTGCATGAATGTACCATAGTTTATTTAACCATTCTGCTACAAAAGGATGCTTGGGTTGTTTTCAATTTTGCACTATTAAACCTTACTGTGAATAACCTTATGCAAATATCTCTATATACTCATCCACACTTTCCTCAAGGGTCAAAGGGCAAACAAATTTTAAATTTTGATGCATGTTGTCAGTCTTCAGAGAGAGTTTTCTCACTTCTATTTCCACAAGCAATGCATGCAAGTGCTTTTATCTCCACATGCCCATCAACACTGGGTATCGTCAGTCACTGTAATCTCTGTCAATATGCTAAACTTTAAAAAAATCCCCTTCATCTTTATTTTCGTTATTTAATTACTAGTGAGGAATTACTAATGAGGATGAGTATCTTTTCCTGTTAACTTAGTCATACATATATATAAAATATATATTATATATATGTGTGTGCATATATATGTGTGTGTGTGTGTGTGTGTGCGTGTGTGTGTGTGTGTGTGTGCGTGTGTGTGTGTGTGTGTGTGTGTGTATATAGAGAGAGGATCTCGCTATGTTGCCCAGGCTATAGTGCAGTGGTCAATCATAGCTCACCATAACCTCAAACTCCTAGGCTCAAGCAATCCCCTCACCTCAACCTCCTGAGTAGCTGGGACTACAGGCATGCGCCACCATATCCAGCTAATTTTTTTCGTTTTTTATAGAAATAGAGTCACACTATATTGCCCAGGCTGGTCTTGAACTCCTGGCCTCAACTGATTCTCCTGCCTTGGACTCCCAAAGCACTGGGATTATAGGTGTGAGCCACCACACCTGTCCATATATTCTTCTTTTATAAATTGTTGACTCTCTCTCCACATCCACACCAACATTTATTGTTTTGGGACTTTTTGACAAAGGCCATTCTCACTGGAGATAAGTGATATCTCATTGTGGTTCTGATTTGCATTTCCCTGATGATTACAGATGTTGAGCATTTTTTCATATGTTTTTTGGCCATTATTCTGTCTTCTTTTGAAAAGTTTCTGTTCATGTCCTTTTCCCACTTTTTGATAGGGTCATTTGATTTTTTCTTGCTGATTTTCCTGAGTTGCAAACTAGTGCAACCTCTGTGGAAAGCAACATGGAGATACCTCAAAGAGATAGAAGTAGATCTACCATTTGATCCAGCAATCCCATTACTGGGCATCTACCCAAAAGAACAAAAGACATTCTATAAAAAAAAAAAATCTGCACTCGAATATTTATAGCAGCACAATTCACAATTGCAAAGATGTGGAAACAACCCAAGTGCCCATCAATTCATGAGTGGATTAATAAAATGTGGTATATGTATACCATGGAGTTCTACTCAGCCATAAAAAACGATGGTGATCTAGCACTTCTTGTATTATCCTGGATAGAGCCAGAGCCCATTCTACTAAGTGAAGTGTCCCAAGAATGGAAAAATAAGCACCATGTGTACTCACCATCAAATTGGTTTTAACTGATCAACACCTAAGTGCACATACAGGAATAACATTCTTCGAGCATCGGGTAGATGGGAGCGGGGAGGAGGGGATGGGGATATACACACATCATGAGTACGATGAGCACTGTCTGACTCGGGGTTGAGGGGGGACAAGGGCAGTATACATAACCTAAACATTGGTATCCCCATAATATGCTGAAATAAAAAAAAGAGAAAAAAGT
Source organism: Propithecus coquereli (assembly GCF_000956105.1). Lineage (NCBI taxonomy): Eukaryota > Metazoa > Chordata > Mammalia > Primates > Indriidae > Propithecus > Propithecus coquereli. The sequence continues at coordinate 5,556,936 of NW_012133970.1, forward strand.
TGTTGACTCATATCCTTTGCTTGATTTTTTCCTGAAGTATTGTCATTTTATTATTGATTTATAAACTTTCTTTTAAAGATATGTTTTAAGGATACCAGCCCCTTGTATGTCAAATATCTTTCAAACATTTTTCTTGGTTTGTCCTTTGTCTTTTGATTTTGCTTTAATTTAATTTTTGTAATACAAAATATTTTCTTTATTTTTATGTAGTCAACACTATCAATATTTCTTTTATTTCTCTTGTCCTACTAAGATTATAAAAATATTAATCCATATTTCCTTCTAGTACATTTAGGCTCTCATTCCAATTACTATTCCTTTCCTCCTCCCTTCTCTGCCCTCCATCAGAACTCACCATCTGGTACCCACTCCCCTGTATTTCTTGCTAGGTGACTAGTAGATTGAAGCTGATAAACTGAGATATGCTAATATTGGGCCATCAAGGATGCTGTCCCGACATTTCAATAGGGAATTTTTGGAGAAGCAAATGTTATCCCACAGGAATACATCTCTAATGTTGACATTTTAAGCACTGAGACAGGTAGGTAAGGAAAATGATTTGGAGGCAGCAGACTCAGGGAGGTGGGATGGTGTAGAAGAAAAAGTATCAGGTGTTTTGTTCTGTTTTATTTTGAGACAGAGTCTTGTTCTGTCACCCAGGCTAGAGTGCCATGGTGTCAGCCTAACTCACAGCAACCTCAAACTCCTGGGCTCAAGTGATCCTCCTGCCTCAGCCTCCCGAGTAGCTGGGACTACAGGCACACGCCACCATGCCTGGCTAATTTTTTCTATATATGTTTTTAGTTTTCCAGCCGATTTCCTTCTATTTTTAGTAGAGACGGGGTCTCACTCTTGCTCAGGCTGGTCTCAAACTCCTGAGCTCAAACAATCCACCCACCTCGGCCTCCCAGAGTGCTAGGATTACAGGAGTGAGCCACCGTGCCCAGCCAGTATCAGGTTTAAAGTTGGGTAAATCTGTGTTTTGGATTCCAGCACTAGCTGTGTGATGTGGACAATTTATTTGTCCTCTCTGAGACCCAGTTTCCTCCTCCATAAAATGTGAAGACTACCATTTGTTCTTTATGGTTATCACCTGTTTGCCATCTGTGTCCTCTCCCTATGGTCCCATTCAGTGCTGCACCCCCAGCATTCGGTGCTTACCTCATAGATAATAGGTGTTCAGTAAATATTTGTTATCTAAATGGACGCATGGTAAAGTGGCTGGCAAACAGTAGGTACTGTGTATAGTGGTTCCTGTGCTCTCCTTCCCTCTCAGAATGTCTCCGCAAGCAGGCCCAGCCTTCAGCTGCTCCCCACGAAAGAAAGCTTTTACATTTCTCCTCCTTCCAACCTCCAACGAGCAGCGAGGCACTGCCTCCTGCTACCTGACTGAGAAGCTGAGGTAGCCAAGAACCCCTGGGCTAAGGAGGGCTGGAGGGAAAGGGAATCTGCTGTTTCCTTCAGTGGGGCAAAGCACGTTGTCCAGGGCGTGCCAGTCTTCTCTGAGGGCACTACACAATACCCACATATTGGCTTAGGAGCCAGGAGCTCTGGAGCCACACCCTTTCCAATTCGCAGGCAAAGAGCAGGCTTCCAATCTGGGAGATTCAAATTTGGGTTCTGGCTCTGCCACTCCTTTACCCTGTAATCTTGGAAAATTCACTTTCACTTCTCTGGACCTCTGTTGGTTCTTCTAGAAAATGGAGCTCATAATATTTGCCCTACATCCCTCATGAGGAGCAAGTGAGATAACTCAAGGTCTTCACATTTGTTATAGCACTTTATACATGCAGAGTTGTTTCACTGCATCCTCACCGCAACACCGTGCGGTGAGTGTCATGATGCCTACGTGACAGGGCATGAAACTGAGATTCGGGAGGTGAAGTAATTTGTCCAAGGTCACAGAGCTAGGAAGTGACAGAGCTGGATTCAAATGCAGGTCTGTCTGATTACAGCTGTTCCTACTGAATGCCGGGCACTATGCTAGGTACCAGGGATGCCGCTATCAATAATTCTTAGTCCCTCAGGGTACTTCCAGTTTAGTAGAGGAAGCAGGCATGTTAAATAGATGATCAAGGCACAGGGTGGTCATACAATAGCAGAAAGACTATGGAGGAATGGAGGAGAGGCATCTAATTCAGGCTTACAGAAGCAGAAGAGATTCCACAAAAAGATGGAGCTTAAGCTGAGACTTGAAGAGTGAGCGAAAGTTCTCCACATAGAACACGGAGGGGGAAATTTATTCTAGGCAGAGGGACTAGCATGTACAGAAGCCAGAAGTATGAGAGCACACATCAAATACAAAAAACTGTTCTACCAAAGAAAGAACAAACAAATCAATTGGTCAGAATAGGATCCAGAAGTAGTCTAAAATACATAAGAGAAGTTATGATTATATTCCGTTGAGCTTTAGTCAATGAATGTTTTATTGAAAACCCATTTAATAGGCCAAAGCATAGTGAGAACAAAAAAAGAAAACCCACGATGTGGCAGGTACTCTATCAGGTACTGGGGAGGGAGCCATGGAGAAAAATCACTGCCCTCACGGAATTTACAATCTAGTGGGGGAGACAGATAATAAACAAGTAAATCAGTCAAATACATAGTATGTTAGATGATAATAAGTGCTAAATAATAAAGCAGGGAAGGAAATAAGAGATGTGGGGTAAATTGGAAATTTAGATAAAGGAGGTCAGAGAAAGCCTCACCGAGAAGGTGACAAGTAGAAACAAGAAGGAACTGAGGGAAGAAGCGAGATATCTGGGGAAAGAGCAATCTAGACAGAGGAATTAACAAGGGCAAAGGCCCTGAGGTGGGAGCTCACATGTTCTAGGAATATCAAGGAGACCCTTTATAGCTGGGTCACTGCGAGGGGCGGGGAGTGGAGAATAGCAGAGGATTAGGTCAGAGAGCTGGGAGGTGGCTACCTTTGGATAGAAGTAGGGCACGGAAAGCTTGAGGGGTTTTACTTTTCGTTTTACTATGCTGTCTGAATTTCTACCTGTAGGCACGTGTTAACTTTTTTTGAGAGACAGAGACAGGGAAGAATGTCAGGTTAGGATAGTGGCAGAGAGTTTGGAAAGTTCCAAAGTGAAACACAGCAAGTAACAGTTTGGAAAGGTGAGTGGGGGCTAAATCACAAACAGGCTTGTGTGTCAGGCTACGGGGTCTTGGATTTTATCCAGTAGATACTGGGGGCTAGCGAAGGCTTGAAGTGGGAGCGACCGGTCAGGGCTGCTTTTCCACCCCTACCCTACCCCAAAATACAATAGGTCTCTCTGGCCACTGTGGAAGCATTGGACTGCCCAGGAAGTGACTAAAGGCAGAGAAACTAAGCTGTTGCAATGATCCGTGCCAGAGATAAGTAAACTAGAGCAGAGGTGAAGGGAATGAATGGACTTAAGAGATTCTTTTCTCTTCCTTCCTTCTTGAGAGATATTAATAGTGCCCTCTCCAGTCTTCACATATAAATATGGAAGGGGCGAGACTAGCTGAACTCTAGGATCCCTTCCAGCGGGGATATTTTGGGATTTGGGGATATTGGGGTTTGAGGCATGTTATCCACCTCTTCCCACTCTCTGACTGGCTTGTGATCTGCTGCTACTACTCCCCTCTCTTCCATGACCCTCCAATCTGGGGCAGTGTTACTATTGTTTTCTCAGTAGCCGGTAGGAGCTGAGAAAGAATACAGGGCTAGCCTCAGTTATTCTATGTTCCATGAATCCTCTGGCATCCCAGGCTGAATGGAGAGGGTAGACACGCCTTCTGGGATATTTTGAAAGCTTCCAAAAATAGCCTCAAGGCCTCAGTCAAAGTGTAGGGCCAGGACACTGACTGAACGTTGGAACTCACAGTCTTTGCCAAGTTCCCACCCAGGCTCCATCCCCTGACTGAACAAGCCAGTTTTTCCCTCCTTCTTCCTTAACTGCCTCCTGGAGGGCCCCACCCAAGCTTGAAAAGTTCAAATTTAGCCCTAAGTCTCCATCCTTAGCTCCTCTGGAGAGGGAGCCCAGAATGTAGCAGTTTGTCCTCTCTGAAGGTCCCTGTGGGCTCTGGGATGGGAAAGAAAATAAGACAAAGACAGGGAGAAGTTGAGACTGAGACACACACCCACAGAGGTTAAGAAACAAACAAAGAGACACTGAGGTATGAGGAAGAGAGAGAAGGAAGGACAGAGTGGCAGGGAGAAAAACAGAAGGGATAAGATGGAAGGAGAAACAGAGTCTAAGAGACTGGGGCAAAGAAGGAGAAAGACTCAGAGATAGAAAGAAATACAGGCCAGGCGTGGTGGCTCACACCTGCAATCCTAGCACTCTGGGAGGCCAAGGCAGGAGGATTGCTT
>NW_012133970.1:5562422-5629470 GCF_000956105.1 Propithecus coquereli
GCCCGGCCTATTGTTTTTATTTTGAATTACATATGGGCAGGGGCATCACAATCTGCTCATTATCTAGGGCCCCTAAAGTCTTCATCTGGCCCTGCCACCATGGCTCTAGGTGGCAGCGTAGGGTGATGAAAATGACATGCTACCCTCATGGAGCTGTTTCAATGTCTCTCTGACTATTCCTTCTCAGTCACTTTTGCCAGGACAAGGATTCTTGGGTCCCTGGACAGAAGTAGAAAGTGTTCAGCAAAAAAACTCTGCTTTGGGAGGTGGTGGTTGTAGGGACCCATCAGGAGAAGCAGGGAGGTTAGTGAAACAGATTGGTCAAGAACATGAGAGAGGGATGTATGTTCTGGGGTAAGGCTTTGGAGCATGTAGGTTTAAGGCCCAACTCTGCCCTTGAATAACTGTGTAACCTTAGGCACATGACTTCATCCTTCTGCAATTTAGTCTCCTTCTTAATAAAGCAGGACTAATATCCATCATTTTAGAGATTTCATGAAGTTTACATGAGAGTGAGCTATTGGAAACCACAAGTGTGAGAAGAGTCTCTTCCTATTATTGCAAATACCTTTAGAGAAAATTATATCCCTAAAGCTAACATACTGCCTCATGGGGATGAGGCAACTAAGCCTCAGAGGAGGAAGCGACTGGCCCAAGGCAACATAACCAGTCAGTGGCAGACCATGCCTGGAATGTAGGTCTCCTGTTTGGTCCAGGGCTTTCTGGATTTCACTAGAGCAAAAACAGAAGGAGAGAGCAAGAAAGCCTATGGGGGGCCTGGGGAAATGCAGGGCAAACTGGAGCAGGGAGTTAAAGAATGAAAATCTGAGTTTATTGTCTTAATAAGAACTGAGACATGAATAATTGTTTATGGCCATGTTTGGGCTTTGTTTGGTGATGGGTTAGAAAGGAATTGTAAATATGCCTAATATGTAAAGAGCTTTTTATAACAGAAACCCTTGAAAAGGGAGTGTGGCCAGCCTATCAGGTGCTCAGGGAAGAGTTAGCTCCTTGCCAGCAGGCATCTAGTCTGGAAGCTCTAGAAGATGAGGGGTGCCAAAAAAGTCTCCATCATGGCCAAATGTCATTCTTGGGGATTCTATGGCTCCCCAGTGCCTATGGAGTGAAGTATAAACTCCTTTTTATAATATGTAAGTCCTTACTTAATCCCTTACCACATCCTCCCCAGCTTCATCTCTGGTTTTTCCCCGACTCCTACCTCCCTGACCTATTGCCATATTGAACTTCTAGCTACCATAATATACGCTATCTGTGCTCTCTGCCTGAAATGCATCCATGCCAGCCCCTCCTTTGTTTAGTTAAGCTAACTTATCCTTCAAGGCTTAGCCAAGGATCACCTCTCCTGGGAAATCTTCCCTGATCATCCTCCATCCCCAGTCTTGGGTCCCATTATTTTTGGATCATGACTCCTCCATTTAGCAATCTTGATTGACATTATTTGTTTCAATTTCTTTATCCTCCATGAGGTAGTGACTGTTTTGAGGGCAGGGACCATGTCATCCCCATCTATGTAATAATAATTATAGCTAACATTTATCTAGCTGTACCAGACACTTTATACATATGAACCTTCACATGAATCCCATTAAGGTAGGTACTATGAAGTAACTCAGGTCACACAATGAGACATCACTACACACCTATCAGAATGACAAAAATAAAAAAAAATAAAAAAAACAGTGAGAACACCAAGGATGGGAAGAAATGAAAAAGCTGAATCCATGAAGGATGTGAAGAAACTGAATCACTCATACAATCAGTAGTGAGAATATAAAATGATACAGTCACTACAAAACACAGTTTGGCAGTTTCTTACAAAACAATAATGCAACTAAAGTATGACCCAGCATGTCTTAGTCACAGACTAGATCGTTTATAATGAACAGAAATTTATTGACTCGCAGTTCTGGAGAAGTGCAAGACTGGGGGGTCCGCATCTGGCTGCGCCATCCAGTGGGGGAAGAACAAAGAGAGGTCAAGATAGAGACAGTAAATGGGGGCCAAACTTCCCCTTTTATAACAAACCCACTCCAATAACTAACTCACTCCTGAGATAACAGTGTTAATCCACTCACTCCACCATCATATCCTAAGCACCTCTTATCAAGGCCACATCCCAACACTGTTACAATGGGGATCAAGTTTCCAACATATGGTTTTGGGGGAACACATTCAAACCACGGCACAGCAACTGCACTCCTGGGCATTTATCCCAGAGAAATGAAAATTTCTATTCACTTGAAAACTTGTACATGAATTTTCATTAAAGTTTTATTTAGAATAGCCCCAAACTAGAAAGTACCCAAATGTCCTTCAGTAGGTGAATGGTTAAACAAGCGGTAGTGCATCAAGAACATGTAGTACTGCTCAGCAATAAAAAGGAATGAACTATTCATACACGCAACAACCTGGATAGACCTCAAAACAATCATACTGAGTGAAAAAGGAGTCAATCCCAAAAACTATGTATTGTAAGACTCCATTTATATAACATTCTTGAAACGACAAAATTATACATATAGAAAACAGAAAAGCCATTGTCAGGGGTTAGGGAACAGGTAGGGGCAGATGCGAAGTGGGTGTGACTATAATAGGACAATGTAAGGGGTCCTCGTGGTGATGGAAATGTTCTGTATCTTCACTGTATCAATGTCAATATTCTGTACTATAGTTGGACAAGATATTATGATTGCCAGTAACCGGGGAAAAATTGCAGAGGATCTGTACAGTGTTTCTTACCACTGCATGTGAATCTACCATTATCTTCAACTTTTTTCAAAAAGGGATGAAGTTCTGATACATGCTATGACACAGATGAACCATGCAAAAATTACACCAAGTGAAAGAAGTCAGTAACAAAAGACCACATAATGTATGAATCCAATATATGAAATCTTCAGAAAAGGCAAATCTATACAGACAGAAAGTAGACTAGTGGTTGCCTAGGCCTGGGGTAGGGGGAGTGATGGGAATGGGGGTGACTGGTAAAAGATACAGAGTATCTTTTTAGGATGATGAAAATGTTCTGAATTTATACAGTGGTGATGGTTGCACAACCCTGTGAGTATCCTAAAAACCACTGAATTATACATTTTAAAAGGGTGAATTTGATAATATGTCAATTAAATCTCAATAAAGCTATTATTTAAAAATGATATATCATGTAGCAGCATGGCACAGTAGGCAGCTCCAAGCTCTTATCTTTCCACAAGAACACCAAAAAACAAGCAGAAACTGTCAGAACCAACATTTTCAGAAATCTGGAAAACAGTCAAATGTTTATAGCAACCAAGTAAATCAAGAAAAAAGGCAACTTAAAATGGTAGGAGAGCTGTACAGTGTATTTACTTGCTCTCGTCTCACCCCATCCTGGGTACAGTGGTAGTCTTAAAGCAGTGGCAACCCACGTTCCTAGTGTGGGGCCCGGGTCCTAGTTCCAGAGTGAGCATAGCAGACATCATCCAAAAATTATGTCGTAGGTCTGTTCTAACCTCTCTGGGGGCTACCTGAAGGACTGACACAATTATTTCTCTTTGTTTTGCCTAACTCAGAACTCAGGACACACTAAGCATTCACTTCAGGCTCAGTGCAAGCCTGGCTATGTGTTAGATTTGCCCAGCAGAGAGCCAATCTACAAAAACTGGGAAAGGTGTTTGGTTTTCATTTTGGGGGGTTTTCTTTTGTGGGGGAGGGGCTTTTCTGTTGTTGCTGTTTATTGTTTTTTTTTTCTTATTTTACCTTTAGCTCCTGGCATTCAAGGATATCTCTGTCAAAACACTAGCTAAACATGAGCTAAACCCAGAAACTTTGTCACCATACATGACAAACAATACAATTTTTGCAAAAATAGTATGGAAAAGTCACTAAACATACAGAAAACAACAGCTGTAAGCAACCAACAAAACAGCAAACCCTGGGGAAGGGGAAGACTTTGATTTCCAGAGTTACCACATTATAATATTCAAGTGTACAGTTTTCAACAACAACAACAAAAAATCACAAGGCATACAAAGAAATGGGAGAGTATGGCTCAAAGGAACAGAGTAAATGGACGGAAATCATTCTTGAGGAAGTCCAGATATCGAACTTACTAGACAAAGACTTGAAAATAATTATACTAATATGTTCAAAGATCTAAAGGAAAACATGGACAAATAACTAAAGATATCAGAAAAGAATATATATTTTAAAATTTTAACATCAATAAAGAGATAAAAATTATTTAAAAGGAACAAAAAAGAATACAAAAAACAAATAGCAAAAATGTAGAAGTATTACCTCTGTAAAGACCCTATAAAAAAGGAAGAAGTAAGTTCTTACATATCAGTAATTACTTTAAATGTAAATATTGATTAAATTATCCAATCAAAAAGAAAGATTGGAAGAATGGTTAAAAAACATGATCCAACTACATGTTGTCTACAAGAGACTCACTTTACATCCAAAGACACAAATAGGTTGAAGTGAAAGGATGGAAAAACATATTCCATGCAAATAATAACTAAAAGATAGCTGGGTGGCAATACAAATATCTGAAAAAATGCACTGTAAGTCAAAACCTGTTATAAGAAACAAAGAATGGAAATGATATATTGCTAAAAGGGTTGATTCATCAGGAATATATAATCATTATAAACATATATGCAACAAAGAGTTGACACCCCAAAATATGAAATGAACATTAACAGAATTGAAAGGAGAAATACACAGTTCTAAAATAATAGTGGAAGACTCAATACCCTACTTTCAATAATGGATGGAACATCTAAACAGAAGATAAATAAGGAAATAGAGGATTTGACCAGCAGTATACACCTGATAGATCCAACAGACATATACAGAACACTCCACTCAACAACAACAAAATGCACATTATTCTTAAGTGCATATGGAACATTGTCCAGAATAGACCATATGCAAGGCCATAAAACAAGTCCCAATAAATTTTAGAAATATAGAAATCATACAAAGTATCTTATTCAACCACAATGGAATAAAGCTAGAAATCAATAACTAAAGGAAAATCGGAAATTTTTCAAATATGTGAAAATTAAACGACATAAACAACCAATGGGTCAAAGAAGAAATGATGAGGGAAATTAGAACATACTTAAAGATAAATTAAAATGAAAATACAACATACCAAGATGTATGTAATCAATTAAAGAGAGTGTTCAGAGGGAAATTTATATCTCTAAATGTCTACTTTATAAAAGAAGGTAGATGTCAAGTCAATAAACTAACTTTACCCATTGAGGAATGAAAAAAAAAGAAGAGCACACTAAATGCAAAGCTAGCAGAAGGAAGAAAATAATAAAGATTAGGGTGGAGATAAATAAAATAGAGAATAGAAAAACAATAAAATCAATGAAACCCAAATATGGTTCATTAAAAAAAATCAACAAAATTTACAAACCTTTAGCTAGAACAACCAAGAAAAAAAAGAGGGAATACACATGTAAGTAAGTAAAATCAGAAATGAAAGTGGAGATATTCCTACCAACCTTGCAAAAATAAAAAGAGAATTGCAAGAGAATACAATGAACAAATTTCTAGTAACAAGCAAATTACCTAAAGAGATTGAATCAGTGGTCTGAAACCTCCCAACAAAGAAAAATCCAGAACTACATGGCTTCACTGACAAATTCTACCAAACATTTAAAGAAGAATTAATGTCAATTCTTTTCAAACTCTTCCAAAAAATATAAGAGGGGAAAACACTTCCTAACTCATTCTATGAGGCCAGCATTACCCTGATGCTAGAGCCAGATGAAGACATTCAAAGTAAAAAAAAAAAAAATACAAACCAATATCCCTTATGAATTTAGATGCCAAAATCCTCAACCAAATACTAGCAAACAAAATCCAGTAGCATATTAAAAGGATTATACATCATGATCAAGTGGGATTTATCTCATGAATTTAGGATCATTTAACATAAGAAGAATCAATGTAATACATTACATTAATAGAACAAAGGGGAAAAACATGGTTATCTCAACTGAGACAGAAAAAGCATTTGACAAAATCTATACCCTTTCATGATAAAAACTCAGAAAACTAGGGTAGAAGGGAAGTTTCTCAACATGACAAAGGACATTTGTGAAAAACTCACAGCTAACATTACACTCAATTGTGAAGAACCTAAAGCTTTCCCCCTTAAGATCAAGAACAAGACAAAGATGCCTGCCTTTATCACTGCTATTCAACATTGTACTAGAAGTTCTAACTAGAGCCACAAGACAAGAAAAAGAAACAAAAAAACATCAAAATTGGAAAGACATAAAACTACCTTTATTTACAGATGACATGATCCCATATATAGAAAATCCCAAAGAATCCACAAAAATGCTTAGAGCTAATAAAAAAAAATTCAGCCAAATTGCAGGGTACCATGTCAATGCACAAAATCATTCATATTTCTATTCACTAGCAATGAACACTCCGAAACGGATATTAAGAAAGCAATTCCATTTAAAATAGCATCTAAAAGAATAAAATATCTAAGAATAAATTTAACCAAGAAGGTGAAAAACTTGTACACCGAAACTAGAAAGCCTTGCAGAAAAATTTAAGAAAATCTAAATAAATAGAAAGCAGCTCTTGTTAATTGACATGAAGATTTGAAGACTTTTAAAAATGGCACTACTACCTCAAATGATCTACAGATTCAGTTCAATCCCTGTCAAATTCCAATAGCCTTTTTCTTGCAGAAATGAAAAGGTCAATTCTCAAATTTATAAGGAATTACAAGGGGCTCTGAATAGCCAAAGCAATCTTTAAAAAGATGTAGAAAGTTGGAGGATACTTTTCTCAATTTCGAAACTTACTGTAAAGGTACAGTAATGAAGAGCGTGTGGTACTGGCATATGTGTGGACATATATATAGACCAGTGAAATAAAATTGAGCAGTCCAGAAATGAATGCAAACATCTGTGGCTAATTAATTTTTGACAAGATTGCTAAGACTGTTTAATAGGGAACAAGTAGTCTTTTTAACAGATGGTGCTAGGACAGTGGGATTTCTACTTGCAAAAGAATGAAGTTGGACCCTTATCTGATACTATATACAAACATCAAGTCAAAATGTGCCAAAAACCTAAATATAAGAGCTAAAACTATAAAACTGTGAGAAGAAAACATAAGTGTAAATTTTCATGGGCTTGGATTTGGCAATGGATTCTTATATATGACACCAAAAGCAATTAAAAAATAGGTAAATTGGACTTCATCAAAATTCAAAACATTTATGCACCAAAGGACATTATCAAGAAACTGAAAATACAGGCTACATAATGGGAGAAAATATCTACAAATCATATATGTGATACTTATATTTGATATATATCTGGTTTAATACACAGAATATATAAAGAATTCGTACAGCTCAACAACAAAAAGATGAACAACCTGTTTCAGTTCATTTTGTGCTGCTATAACAGAATACCTGAGACTAAGTAATTTACAAAGAACATAAATTTATTGGCTTAGACCTGTGGCTGGAAAGTTCAAGATGAAGGAGCTGGCATCTAGCAAGGGCCTTCTTGCTGTGTCTTCACATAGTGGAAGGCAAGAGGGCAAGAGAGAAAAGGGGACAAAACTCGTTCTTACATAATGAACTGTCTCCTATCATAATGAACCCACTCCCCTGCTAATACTACTAATTCATTCATGAGGGCACAGTAATCACCTCCCATTAGGGCCCATCTCTCAACTGTTACATTGAGGATTGTTTCCAACTTGTGCTTTCCATAGCACAATTCGATTTAAAAAGTGGACGAAAGACTTGAATAGACATTTCTCTAAAGAAGACATAAAATGTCAAATAAATACATGACAATACACTCAACATCAGTAGTCATCAGGGAAATGCAAACTCAAACCACAATGAGATACTATTAATTCTTCACAATCATTAGGATGGCTATAACCCAAAAAGAATGGACTGTTGGTGAGGATGTAGACAAATAAGAACTTTTGTGCACTGTTGGCAGGAATGTTAAATGGTATAGCTGCTTTGGAAAACAGTATGATGGTTCCTCAAAAAATTAAAAATCAAATTACCATGTGATCTGGCAATTTCACTCCTGGGTATATGCTCAAAATAATTGAAAGCAGGGTCTCAAAGAGGTATTTGTATACACATGTTCATAGCAGCATTTTTCACAATATCGAAAGATAAAAAGCAACCCAAGCGTTCATCAAGAGATCAATGGATAAACAAAATGTAGTATACATACAAACAATGGAATGTTATTCAGCCTTAAAAGGGAAAGAAATTCTGACACAAGCTACAACATGGATGTACTTTGAGGACTTTATGCTAAGTGAAATAAGCCAGTCACATAAAGACTAACACTAAATGTGGTATATACACACAGTAGTATACTTACTATTCATCCATAAAAAAGAACGAAATCATATCATTTGCAGCAACATAAAGGGAACTGGAGGCCATTATCTTACATGAAATAATCCAGATACAGAAAGTCAAATATCACATATTCTCACACATAAGGGGGTGCTAAAACTGTGTACACATGGATGTACAGAGTGGGATGACAGACAATGGAGACTCAGAAGGGTGAGGGAGTGGGAGAGGGGTGGATGATGTGAAATTAGTTAATGAATACAATGTACATTATTCAGGTGCTGGACAACCTAAAAGCCCTGGCTTCACCACTACACAGTCTAGGCATGTAACAAAATTGTACACGTGCCCCATAAATTTGTACAAATAAAAAAATTTTTAAAAATTTAGGCTGGGCACAGTGGCTCACGCCTGTAATCCTAGCACTCTGGGAGGCCGAGGTGGGCGGATTGTTTGAGCTCAGGAGTTAGAGACCAGCCTGAGCAAGAGTGAGATCCTGTCTCTACTAAAAATAGAAAGAAATTAGCCGGACAACTAAAAATATATAGAAAAAATTAGCCGGGCATGGTGGTGCATGCCTGTAGTCCCAGCTACCTGGGAGTCTGAGGCAGGAGGATCGCTTGAGCCCATGAATTTGAGGTTGCTGTGAGCTCTATTGGACCATTGCACTCTAGCCCAGGCAACAGAGAGAGATCCTGTCTCCAAAAAAAATTTAAACACTAATACTATATGATTCCACTTATATGAGGTACCTGGAGTAGTCAAATTCATTGGAGAATGGCGGTTTTCAGGGGCTGGGAGAAGGATGAAATGGGGAGCTGTTTAATGGGTATAGAGTTTCAGTTTTGCAAGATGAAAAGAGTTCTGGAGATTTGTTGCACAGCAATATGAATGTTCTTAACACTACTGAATTATATACTTAAAAATTGTTAAGATGGTAAATTTTATGGTATGTGCATTTTACTATAATTAAAAATAAAATAAATATTAAAAACTTAAAAAGGAATGGAAAGTAAGTGTTAGCAAAGTTGTGGGAAAATTCTAACCCTTGTACATTGTTGGTGAGAATGTTAATGGTGCAGCTGCTGTGAAAAGCAGTTTGGCAGTTCCTCAAAAAGCTAAACATAGAATTACCACATGACCCAGCAATTCCACTCCTAAGTATATACCCAGAAGAATTGAAAACAGGGACTCAAACAGATACTTGTACACAAATGTTTGTAGCAATTTTATTCACAATAGCCAAAACTGTGTAAACAACTCAAGTGTCCATCAACAAATGAATAGATATAATATATAAAACACAGCATATACATACAATGGAATATTAGTTAGCCATTAAAAGAAATGAAGTTTCGGCTGGGAATGGTGGCTCATACCTGTAACCCCAGCACTTCAAGAAGATGAGGCAGGATCACTTGAGGCCAGAAGTTCGAGACCAGCCCGGGCAACACGGTAAGACCTTGTCTCTGCAAAAAGCTTAAAAATTAGCTGGGCATGGTGGCATGCACCTGTAGTCTTAACTACTTGGGAGGCTGAGGCAGTAGGATTGCTTGAGCCCAGGAGTTTGAGGCTACAGTGAGCTGTGATCACGGTACTGCACTCTAGATTGGGCAACAGAGCAAGACCCTATCTCTCAAAAAAAAAAAAAAAAAACAAAGAATGAAGTTTTGATACATACTACAGTGTGGATAAGCTTTGAAAATATGTTAATCAAATAAGCCAGAAACAAAAGGACAAATGTTATATGATTCACTTATATGAAATATCCAGAATAGGCAAATTCATAGAGACACAAAGTGGATTAGGTATTACTAGGGGCTGGAGGAAGGCAGGGAGTGGAGTTATTGCCTAATGGTTACAGAGTTTCCTTTTGAGATGAAGAAAAATTTCAGAAATAGATAAGTGTGATGCTTGTACAACACTGTGAATGTACTTAATGAACACTCGACATGGTTAAATGGGCAAATTTTATGTTATATATATTTTACCACAATAAAAAATACCAAGAAAAGAGAGAGAAATGGTAATAACAGCTACAACAAGTACTACCCTTACTGCTGTGATCTACTATAGCCACTTATGAAGAACCATGCTAGGTAGTATTCTAGGTACTGGGAAAACAGTAGTGACGATCTATTGTGAGAGGAGACAGACAGTAGGAGTCAGGAAACAGTTTCTAGACTCAATACCGTTGTAGCCCTGGCAATATGCGGCTTCTGTTCTCGATAACCAGTTGCTAAACCCCTTGCTTAGACCGGGCCCTAGAGAACTAGGTTCTCAACTAGGTGCTTTACATACGATCAAGTCCATGCATGGCAATGGGCATCCCCCTCTGCAAGTAGTCTCTGCCCTTCCCTTCCCTCTGCTCTCCAGGAGGCCGATTTTGCCTTGTCCTAGACAGGCCTGAGCCTCAAACTCAAGAGCTACCTTGGAATAGCAGAGCCGAAGATAGGCATGGAAAGCCTAGATGTTTCTCATCTTTCACCATATCCCCTTGGGTCCTGACACCTCACTGCCTTTACTTCTTCTTGACTCAGTTCCTTGAGTGCGTGGAAAGTTCTTGGCACTGTCTTTCCCCTGCTTTGTGCCCAGGCCTGTCTGATTGGCTTTCCAAGCATCTCTTCCCTTCCCCACTACCTTCCCCCATGGACTTTGTATCCACAGCTCCATGGCTATCTACATAGACAACATAATGGACCAATTCAAGCCCTATTTCAGTTATCAATTGGGTATTTGGTGTTAAGCAGAAAAAACCAAACCAAATAAGTCATTCATTCCTGTTTGGCAAACATTTAATGAGCCCCTGTTCTGTCCCAGATGTTGGAAACTTCTTTTTACAACCAGAATCATGGTAATAACCATTTCCTGAGCACCTATTATGTGCAGGACAATTCCTGTGGATTAACTCACTGAATCTGTATACAATCCTATCGGTGGGGGGCTTATCCCCACTTTTAAGCAGAGAAGTTGAGGTTCAGAGAGATATGGTTGAGGTCACTGAAGGTGCCTAGTGCACCTAGACCATTCCACAGCTCTCAGCACTCCACATAGCCAGTGTTCCATGCACTTTGCCAACACCTCACCTCAATGTACCCCTCCACAAGCCTCAGCACACAATGCATGCTTCACCCCATGTTCCTCTTGAATATCTTACATCTAATGTCTCCCTCACACATGCTACCAATGTCTTGTGTTCCTTGCACACCATGCAGAAACCGACAGGCACATCCAGACAGACATTACAAGGACACTGAAACCCAGAACTTCCCCTCCTCCAACACTTCACACACACACACACACACGTACACACACACACACACACACACACACACACACACACAAGCACATGCCCACATGGGATATGCATATGATAAGCCATGCCTTCCACCCACCCACTCAAGTATAAACACACCTCTTAGGAATACACAGTCACAACTATGTTCTAGCAACAAAACCAGACACAGAGATTCTTCACTCACCCTGCCTCACCCGTCTCCCTATCTCCTCTCCCAGGCCTGCCCTGTCTCCATGCCAGGCCGTCTTCATTTCACTCACACACAGTCTCATACCCACTGAGAGGCCCAGACCAGGCCATACCCAGAAATTGCCAATTCCCACAGCCCCTTCCCTTGCCTGTCTCCCCCACGCTGTGGCATTTGGAATCACTTAGTAGAGGTGACTATCAGAGCTCTGCCCTGCATCTCAGGGAAGGTCACTCCGGTAGAGCTATGCCCCTTTCTACCTGCCCTTGCACTGTGCCCCTTTTTCAGTGTTGAAGACTTCTCCTTATATCTGCCCTCCTCCTTCCTGCGGTTAACCCTCAGTGCCCTATTCCATGATCCCTTGAATACAAGGGTGCCAGGGTCTTTCTTCACTGCCAGTGTGCGTTTGGGTGACTCCCCTCACTGACTGTGTGTCTCTATTTTCACCATCTGCCAAAAAGAAGCCAGTTTTGAGGTCTACACTATCACCATAAGGGATGGAGAGGGCAAGGGGATTGTACCAGGCCTGGTCTACGCTGCAGCTTTCTGTGTGGCTGCATTTTCTCAACATCTCCCTCTGGGTCAGGGGCCCTCCAGGGGTCCCTCTGTATTATTTTAGGCCCAGAACTTACGTGTCAAAAGCAGCGTGCTATAGTGGTGATGAGTAAGCTGGCAGGCTTTGTGGTCAAACTACCTGCACTTGACTCCTTGCTGGTTGTATGACCTAAGGCAAGTTGCTAAATCTCTCTGACCTCAGTTACTCTGTCCTAGAAATGGGGCTAATGATGATATCTCTCTCACAGGGTTGTTTCACAGATTAAATAAAAGGATGCGAAGTACCCGATCCATTGAAAATACTCAGTAGATATTTGTTGAATAAACTAAGTAATACAATTGTACTCAGGCTTAGGATCACAGATCCAATAAATATCAAATATAATACCTGCCAATCAGTGTGTGGCCCCCCAGAATGTTAAGCTCAATAAGGGCAAGTAATTTATGCCTATTTTATACCTCAAGGTCCTGGAACCGTGTTTGGCAATTAATAAGTGCTTGAAAAACATCTTCTGAATGAATAAATGAGCAAATGAATTAATACTATATTCTAGGCACCATACTAGGCATATGGGATAGAGTTCCACGATAGACAGTCCCTATCCTCAGGAAGCTTACAACCTAGTCATTAAATTGACAATCACACCAATAATTGAACCTGGGGTTGGTGCTGCAAAGGAAGAGATGAGGGTGCTGCAAGAGTGACACTCAGAAGGAACTTCCTAGTCTTGAATGTGACTATCTGAGGCAAGGCCTGAGGAAGGAGTGAATTAGGTGATAAGTAAGGAGAGAAGGTGATGAAGAGCTTGAGCTGTTCGAAGACCATAAAAACTATCAGAGTGGCTGGAGTCTGTTGAGAAAAGGAAGGAGTAGTGGGAGATGGAGATTGGCAGAGGCCAGATCATGTAGGCCCTTGTAGGCCATGATAAAGAATTTGGCTTGTGATCCTCATGTGATAAGAAGACCCTGGAGGGTTTTGAGCAGGGGAATGACAGGATCTATATTTTACAAAGATTCTTCTGGCTTTGTCGTAGAGAACGAGTTGTAGGGCGGAAGGGGGGAAGCAGGAAGGCCTGTCAGGAGGCTAGGCCAAGTCATCCAGGTGATACATGATAGGGACTTGGACATGATGGGTGGGAAGTGAAGGAGGGGCGAGGTGGTTGTGTTAGGGATATATTCTAAGTGTAGCATAACTTACTGACAGACTGGATGGTGAAGGGTTAATGAAAAATGAGACAAAGATAACTCTAGGATTTTTGACTTGTTACCTGGGCGGATGGTGGTGTCACTTTTCCCTGGTAGGGAAGATTGTGGAGGGACAGGCTTTGGGGTGGAGACATTCTGTTTTGGCTGTCTTTGGTTTACCAATAAGACATCCAAATGGAGAAGTCAAACACAAATCTGGAGCCCAGGAGAGAGAGTGAGGCATCTTTAATAGGATTATAAAGTCCTGAGTGTGCTGGTGGAGCCATGGGCTAGTTGTGATTAGAGGAGTGACATGAACTGATTTTTGTTTTAACATGATCACTCTAGATGCTGGGTTTAGAATTGATCTTAGGGAGGTAAGGATGGAAGTAGGGAGACCTGGGAGGAGTCCACTTCAATCGTACAGGCTAAGCGTGATGGTGGTTTGGACCAGGGTAGTGGTGATGAATGTGGGAAGAAGAGGTCAGGTTCAGGATAAATTTTGAAAGAAGACCCAACAGATCTTGGTAACAGATTCAATAACAGATTGAATAGGAAGGGTCAGAGATGATCCCTAGGTTCTGAGTTTGCCCAATTTTGCTGATGATGGAGCCATTCACTGAGCCAGAGACTACTGAGAAAGAGCAGATTTTGTGGAAAGATGTTTAGTTCAGTCCCTTTCTCTGCTCTCCTTGCTCCCTACTTGCTCCCTTTATTTCCTGCCAATGTGCTGCCGCCTTCAAAAGGAGCCTGTTCATTCTACCTCAAGTTCCACTATCAGAGAACCCCTCCTTTATGTTGGTTCATAGTGTTTCCTGACCTCTATTAACACCACACACTTCCCCTGTGGGATCACATCTATTCCTGCGGCTTCAATTACCTCCTTTATGCAGACAATTTCCAATGTTCTATCTCTAACCCTGCACTCTTCTCTGAGCTCCAGACCCACATGGCCAAGCATCTACTACCTATCTCTCCCTGTATGTCCCACATGCACCACAACCCTATCATGAATCAAACCAAAGTTTTCACATTATTCCCTGTATATCTGTGCTCTGCTCCAATGTTCCCTAGTTGCATGAATGTCCTGCTATATACCCAGAATCCCCTGACCAAGGAACATATAAGTCATCTTTGACTGGTCTTAGTCCCCGCATCTAACCCAACACTGAGTCCCACAGATGCTGCCTTCTGCATAACATAGAGTAGTGGTTAAGATATTGGATTCTAAAGCCAGTTTGCCTTGGCTTATGTCCTGGCTCTGCAATTGCAACTTTCTTACCACTTAAATTTTCTGTGCCTCAGTGGCCTCCCCTGCAAAATGGGGATGATGATAATAGTACCTATGCCTAATTCATAAAACTCTTGTAAGGGTCAAATGAATTAATCCAGGTAAAGCACTTACAATAGTTGCCCAGCACAGAGTAAGTACTTAATTAATTAATTACCTATTAATTTTACTATAATGAGAGTGACTATGATGATAGTGATGATGATAATGATCTCTCAAATATATCCCCTCATGTCTATCTTGACTACCACAGTGTAGTCTCCCTTGTTGCCTGTATCACAAAAGCCTCCTAAGTTAGCCAAATTTGAACATAATAGTAGATGTGTCATGCACAGTGCTGGACATTGTCATGACATAAATGTGTATTAGACACGGTTCTTGTCCTTTTGGAGTCTGGAAAAGCAGTATAGACTAGAACTGCACTGTCCAACATGGACAGTGTCCATCCAACATGTCCACCAGCTTCAAGTGGTGATTAAATTCTAACTTTAGATTCATTAAAATAAAATCATATTAGAAATTAAGTTCCTTAATTTCAAGAAACTTAACTAATCACATTTCAACTGTTCAGCAGCTTGGGGTTACGCTAGTTAGATTCATATCCTGGATCTGTCATTTCCAGCTGTGTGACCTTGGGCAAGTTACATAACCTATCTGAGCCTGTCCCCTCATGTATTAAATGGACCTAATACTAGTACCTACCTTGGCCGGGTGCAATGGCTCACACCTGTAATCCTGGCATTCTGGTAGGCCTAGGCTGGAGGATCGCTTGAGGTCAGGAGTTTGAGACCAGCCTGAGCAAGAGCGAGACCCCGTCTCTACTAAAAATAGAAAGAAATGAGCCAGGCATGGTGGTGAGCACCTGTAGTCCCAGCTACACAGGAGTCTGAGGCAAGAGGATGGCTTGAGCCCAGGAATTTGAGGTTGCTGTGAGCTAGGCTGACGTCATGGCACTCTAGCCCGGGCAACAGAGCGAGATTCTGTGTCAAATAAATCAATAAATAATAAATAACAAATAGTACCTACCTTAAAAGGTTGTTGTAAAGAGTGCAATGCGCACCATCCAAGGGATGGACACGCTTGAAACTCGGACTTGGAGGGGGGGCAAGGGCAACATACGTAACCTAAACATCTGTACCCCCATAATATGCTGAAATAAAAAAAAAAGGTTGTTATAAGAATGAAATGAGTGAATATTTGTAAAGTGTTCTAGTTGTGGAGCTGGAATTCGTTTTCTGTGTAATCTTGAACACATTCTTTCCTGTCTGTGACCTCAGTGGGGTGATTGGACTCTTCTATGTGGTCTCTAAGGTCCCTACTGGTTATAGCAATCTTTAAGAGAAAAGAGCCTGTTTCAGATGGCGTAACATAGTTGAGATAGCCAAGTGCAGTGGCTCTCCCCAGTAATCTCAGCACCTTGGGAGGCCAAGGCAGGAGGATCACATGAGACCAGGAGTTTGAGACCAGCCTGGGCAACATAGTGAGACACTGTCTCTACAAAAAAAAATAAAATAAATACAATTAGCCAGGCATGGTAGCATGTGCCTGTAGTCCCCCAGATATGGAAAGCTGAGACAGGAGGATCACTTGAGCACAGGAATTGGAGACTGCAGTGAGCTATGATTGCACCATTGCACTCCAGCTTAGCTGACAGAATGAGACCCCATCTCGAAAAAAAAAAAAAAAAAGTCGAGATAGAAATGACACAACACATCCAAGGGAGAGCTACCATTTATCAAGTGTTATCTCAGGCTGAGCACCATACATACATTATTTCATTTAATTCTCATAACAGCCCCGTGAGGCAGGCAGTCTTTATCTTCATCCTGCCAATGAAGCAGCTGAGGCTAGAGAAATAGATGTTTGGGAAGGCAAACCCACTGCCTACTGTCACACAGCCAATAGTGAGTGGTAAGGTAGGCATTCAAACCGAGGTCTGCCTGGCACCAAGTCCACACTCTAAGCCACCCTGCCAAACTGCTCAGGAGGCTTGATGGGAAAAAATGGGGCTAGAGAGTGGGTCAGAGTCACTCTAATGTTATTATGGAGGAGGCATGGAATGGGAAAAGACCGGAAACAGGGAGACCCATTAAGAGACTGCTGCATGCGGATGGGAAGTGATGGGTGTTCCTCAACTGGGGCAGCAGCCTTGGAGATGAAGAGAATGAAACAGATGGGGGACATCCCACTGCCATTCCATCACTCTATTGTCAATTCCTTGAGGGCAAGAACTGTCTTTTTTATCTTTGTATCTCACCAATACCTGTGTTGTCTCCCACAGAGCTACACACACAGCAGAACACAGGACTTTGCACACAAACCCACTGTTGGTTACAATGGATTCAATTAGATGTAATTCACAAGATTCACTGACTGATTGGATCTGAGGGGACCAAGATGGCTTCCAGGTTTAGAACCTGAGTCTCAGGAAGAATTCTGAAGTTGCTTTCTGTGGAGCTGGAGAGCACTCAGAGCATGCCCTAACTGCCTTGCTTCCCCTCCCCTAAGGTCTGTCCTTGGCAGGGCCCCAGCTGGGGTAAAGCCGGCCTTCCCTCTCAATCATCTGGCCTTCTGGGCTGGGAAGGAGGCTCTTTCTTCTTGGGCCTCCCTTCCGCTTTCCCTAGCCTGAGCAGTGAGTCCCTCTTCATAGTATTTGAATCAGAGGAAACAGATAGACCGAGGAAGTGAAGAAAAAAACAGGCCGCCTGGGCTCTGTGAGCCAATGTAAACACTCAGTGGTTTCCTGTTGTTGCAGCCCAAAGCGTCCCATGACATCATTCCTGGCCTTTCCAGAACACACCAGCCTGCCAACCTGCCCAGGGCTGAGTGGTAGTCACCTCCCTTCCCCACCAGGGTTAGATCCTCCGGAACTGGGGATCTTCTCCAGGCCAACCATTCCCCACCTGCCCAGCCAGCCACTTAGGCCTTTCTAGCCCTATAAGGCATAGGAGGCTGTAGGCTGGACACGCTGTCTCACTTCCCAGAGGCCCAACGGCTTATGGGTCAGAACAAGATTTCCCAAACCGGAAAAGTTATTTTGCTTCTTTTAATGGAGATTTGGAGTCAAGGGAGAGGGAGGAGGGTGTGACACACAGTTTCTGAGACAGGCCGTAACTGCTTCCTCCCTTCTTCACCCCACCCAAGAGCCCACAGGTTTATGTTCTCAGTGTTGATCACAAATTCCTAGAAACAGAGCTGTGAAGGCCCTTTCAAGACCTTGTAGCTTAAGGAGGATCGCTTGAGCCCAGGAGTTGGAGGTTGCTGTGAGTTAGGCTGACGCCATGGCACTCTAGCCCAGGAAACAGAGCAAGACTCTGTCTCAAAAAAGAAAAAAAAAAGAAAAAAAGAAACGACCTTGTAGCATAATCTTTCCATGGTGCAGATGAAAGCACTGAGGCCCAGAGAGACACAAAGACTGAACCCAATCACACATTTGTCAGCGCAGTATAAGTCATCTACTGCCAGAGATCTGAACCTGAGCGATGACAAGGCAGGATGATCTTGTCAAGAGTTCTTGACAGGAAATACAGAAACCAGGGTTCAAGTTCAAATTCCTCTGTGAGAGCTTGTATAAATTCCTCCTTCTCTCTGGGCCTTGGCTGAGACAGCTGTAATTCAATTAAAGACAAAAAATAGTGAGTACCTACTGTGCTTGGTAGAGTTGGTGGCTCTTGGGGATGAGAAGAAAGCATGATGCAAACACTCCCCATTTCACAGGTTGGAATGGAAGGAAAATCAAAGGAATGGTGTAAACTCTATAAGAGACCTGAAGTCTGTGCGGACTCCATACCTCTGTCTCTAGGCAGAATCAAACAATAATCAGGGTTGTGGGGTCCTTCAGGGCTGCAACCCCCTCCCCACTCCCTTTACAAAGCAGCAGAGAGTTCTCATTGGGCCAGAGTCTTGTTTGCAAAAAAGTTTCCCAGTTCTCGTTCTCATTTAGCTGGGTAGATTTATTTATTTTATTTTTTTATGTTTTTTTTTTTTTTTTTTTTTTGAGGCAGAGTCTCACTCTGCTGCCTGGGCTAGAGTGCCGTGGTGTCAGCCTAGCTCACAGCAACCTCAAACTCCTGGGCTCAAGCGATCCTCCTGCCTCAGCCTCCTGAGTAGCTGGGACTACAGGCAGGTGCCACCATGCCCGGCTAATGTTTTTTTATATATTTGTATTTTTAGTTGTCCGGCTAATTTCTTTCCATTTTTAGTAGAGATGGTATCTCACTGTTGCTCAGGCTGGTCTTGAACTCCTGAGCTCAAGCAATCCACCCTCCTTGGCCTCCCAGAGTGCTAGGATTACAGGCGTGAGCCACCATGCCCAGCCTAGCTGGGTAGATTTGCATAGAGAGGTGGCAAGGTCTTAAATTATTGTCTGGAAAATCAAGCCAAACACATAACGGTAATTCCTGCAGCCATCAGTAATTGGATTTCAAGCTATAGCTGTGTCATGGAGCCCAGGCAACTCCAAATACCTCTTTTAACCAATCAAATTCACCACAGCCTAGATTAGCAAAAAGAATTCAGGTGCGCCTTTGGGGAAAAGGATGCTTATTCATGCACCCAAAGACGCACAAGGCAATGCAAAGTCATTCCTTTAGCCGATCAATTTAACCACAGCATGGATTAGGTGAAACACGCACAGAGCTCCGTATAGATATATTTAGACGCCTGGAGACGCACATCCATACAGAGATGCATACACAGGAGGCTGCACATGCAAGAGGCTGCACACACATTGGGGGACACACAAAGTAACATGCAGACACACACTCCCAGAGCAGCTGACACATAGAAAAAAAAAAAAAAGACACACACACACTCTACAACTGGAAGCTAGGAAAAGACATCTAGCTGTCTGGGAGTTCTAGGGGGCTGCTTTCTGACATCCGGCTCATCTCTCTCCTTCCTCCCCCAACAATGGCCCTAATTCAAATCCTATAGAGTATTTTCTCTAAGAAAGACTTAGAAAGCCACCCCTCACCCACTGCATCCATACCCACCCCCACCATACCACATCAGATTTTCGTCATCTGTCTGTCTCCTGGACTACAGCAAAGATCTTTTATTAGAGCTCCCTGATGTCAGTATCTTTCTTCTAGTCCATCTTCCACGGTGCTGCTTGCCAGAGGGAATCTTTCTAGAGTTAAGTCCTGTTCTTGCCTCATCCCTGCTCAAAATCTTCCCTTTCCTCCCTACTGGCAGCACAAGCCAACCCAGACACCTGTCATTCATGGGGAATGACAAGACCTGGGGCTGCCATGCCCTTTTCCATGCCCTCTGCCCTGCAGAAGGCGGATTGCACGTTGGCCAACTCCCTATCCATGCCTGCCCCGAACACTCCTGCCCCCTGTGCTATTCCCTTAGGCTGGGACTACCCCCTTCTGCACCTATCAAAATCCTACCCACTTTAGATTTTCTTGGGTTGTTTGAATTTTTTAAAGGATAACTACACCTTTGTCTTTAAAATTTCAGTTGATGTTTTCATCATTCAAGGCCCAACCCCAAAGTAACCCCCTCCATGAAGTCTGCCTCTAATCTCCCAAAAGCACTGTGTTACAGAACTGAACTTACCCCAGTCGTCCTTCGCAGGCATGTGTGTCTCAGTCCTCAGAGGAGAGCTGATTCAGGAAGAGGCTGGAACTCCCCGATGCCAGTGCCTCCTCTGGGGCAGACGGTGTGCTGGCACTCTTCCTGTGTTACTGCATTGCCCACAGTCCTGAAAAGACGCACTGACAAACCCCAGGCCTCTGGACTTTGAGGTTGGTCTGTTTTGAGCTACCTTATTCTAGTCATGGGTTTGAGTCCTGGCACTGCCACCAGCTTGTTGTGTGACTATGAGCAATTCTCAAACCCTCTCTGTCCTTGATTCTTTTCAAGGGTCCTTTCAGTTCTGGATTCTATTATTTCAAGCCGCAGGATTTTGTGCAGCTCCTCTCATGAGGCCACCTGGGACTAGGTATGTCCACTATCATATTCATTCTCTCTTTCTCTCCCCCCTATTTCTCTCTTCTCCCTGTCCTCTTCTCTTTTCATCTCTCTTTGTTTCCTTTTCTCTTCTGTTTCTCCTTCTCTGTGTCTCTGTCTTCCTGTCTCTGTCTCTGTCTGTCTCTAACTCTCTCTCTTCTTTCTCTCATTTTGTCTCTCTTAGTCATTCCCTCTTTTCCCCCACCTCTCTCCTCCCTCTCTCTCTGTCTCTCTGTCTCTGATTCTATCTCTCTGCTCCACCCCCAACCCCAGTATATGGCTGAATAGCTTCCAATCCAAAATAGTTCTGGTGCTTTCTGAGTGTTGTTGGTAAACAGAGGTAGAAATGGGGTTCCTCTGAGGTCCTCAAGAAGCTCAAGTTCCCCACCATTTGGGAAGGGCTCTCAGAGCTAGGAAGGAAGGCAGCAGGGTGAAGGGTCTCATAGCAGGGCCAGCTGGCTCCTACTCTCCAGCCATTCACCCAAAGAAAGGACACTGCCCACAGATCATAAAGGGTCTTCACCTCCTAGATGATCTGGGCCAGAGGTTCTTAGCAACCACTCTCCTACTCCCCCTCCCATCATTTTGCAGATGTGAAAATTGAGGCTCACAGACAGGAGAGGACTGACCCATTGTTACACAGTAAAGTAATGGAAAAACTGTAACTAGAATGCTGATTTCCTGAGTCCTAATCAAGTGCTCTGAAAAGATGATAGAATTGGCTCAATGCCACCAGCTGAAAGGCACCGTTGAGGTTATTTTGCCAGTAGAAGAAGGGAAGGCTGAGGATTATTATGGGCAGGGTGGTGACCTAATCAATATACAGATTGTGAACACTTAAGAACAGGATCTCTCACACCTAACGGGTTCAGTGCACGCTGTCTGGGGGATGGACATGCTCTGGCTCGGGTGGTGCAAAGGCAATTTATGTAACCAAAATGGTTGTATCCCCACAATATTCTGAAAAAAAAAAAAGAACAGGGTCTGGGTTTCCTTTGTCTCCAATGAAAGCCCAATAGAGTTCAGTGATTAATAAATGAGGGTGGTAACTGTCATCAGGCACTTGGCGGACACTGGGGCCTCCTCTGGGTCTCTGGGTAATTTATGCAGAGCATTCCAGAAACTTGGAAATCAAAGGATCAAGGGATTTAGTCTCAGTCTGTTCTAACTTGTTCAGTTCCCCACTCACCCACATGCCCCCATAAATCAGTTTTTTTCTTTATAAGAGAAGGGGTAATGATATCTGTCTCATCTGGCTCCCTGGGGCTTGAGGAAGTTGAAATGAAAAAAAAAGGAAAAAAAAAAAGAATAGGAAAGACTTTGACAAAAACAAGACAGCACTCTGCAATTACATTCTCTGCAGCCGCGACTGCGGGCGCCGGTGAGTCATCCTCTCACTCTCACAGCCAGAGGCCTTGAAAGGGGAGAAATGAGGTGAGCCTTCTGTTGAGAGTTTTTTCTGTGGGGATGGGGGGACAGAATAGGGGTGGACAGGACCCCCCACACACACATACACATACACACTGTGCCCTAGATTCCAGCATCTTGGAGACGGAACAGTCAGCTTAAGCAAGGACTGCATCCCTATGTCTGCTATTTAATTCTGAGACACTGGAGTCCCTAAGTCATCAGGGTTTCGGAGGGACTAGAAGTTAGAGTCCCCAATTTCCATTCAGTCCCAGTTCTACAGCCAGCCTTCAGCTGTAGTTTTGACCGTCACTAATTTACTCTATGGCTTTAGGCAAATGGCATTCCCTCTCTAAACCCTGTAAAAAAAAAAAAGACATACTAGATGCCTAGTGTTATGTTTCAGGAGTCCTGGACTGGGATTCAGAAGACCTGGGTTTGAGTCCTAACTCTGTCACGATAACTGTATGACCTTAGACAAATTCTTTTCTGGGCCTCAGTTTTCGCAACTATAAAATGAAGAATTTGGACTAGATGCTTAACAGTGTGTTTCAAAAGTTCTGAACTAGAATTCAGGAAATCTGGGTTCTAGCTCTCACTGCCACAGAGTGAATCATTGTCTGAGCTTAGACTGGTCTCATCCCTTTTCTGGGCCTCAATTTCTCTATCTTTATCATAAAGAGTCTGAACATGAGTTATCTAAACACATCCTCTAATTCTGACAGCCTGTGGTTCTAGAATTTTACAAGCACTGAAAAGGAAGTGAAGGGAGGGAGAGGCCACACCCAGAATTATTTCTCATAAACTAGCAGTGGTTGCCCTCTATGGGTCGGACCTGGAAGTGCAGGCCCAGCTAGACTGACCTGCTGAGGCAACTGCTAAAGACCTGAGGTTGGAGGGAGACACAGAAGACAAGCGGGTGCTTCACCAGATAGGTCCTGACACAGGCTCAGGTTGGCTTACTGACTTCCCAGTCCCTCCTAACGACAGGAATCCACATAGGAAGTGTGTAGTAAGAACTTGGACCTTCCCTCCCAGCCACCAGAAACAAGAGGCTTTCCAAGGCTGTGCAGAAAGCGTGGCCCAGTGCGGTTTCTGCCATGGGCAGAGTGGGGAGGTTTGGAGGGATGTGGATGAATGTTTAGGGCTGGAATATAACTGTGCTGTGAGACTCAGGATAGGAACAAGTTAGTTCCATGGCTGAGAAGTTTTCACCTGTGAGGCAAAGAACTCTTCTTAACATATGGCAGGAGCTGCTCAAATTAACATGCTTTTCAGCATCCCATCTACTTCTTTCCCTCCTCATAGGATATAAAAATCATGCCTGGGCACAAGAAAGGAATGACCTTACTATGGAAGTGAGAACCCAATCATGAGAAAGAAACTAAATACTGGGGAGTGCTCAGTATTCAGTATTGTGTGGGATTTTGTGGGCTCAGTCTTGGGCTATCACTAAGTTTGAGGGACTCTTTGGACTCAGTCTGGCAGCGCATTATGTGCTGGAGACTTAGGATGGATCCACGTATAGGGTTTTGTTACAGAAATAAGTGCATACTAAGCCTTTCATCTTTGTCATTCTGTTATGTTTCATCAGAGAAGTACTAGGCAGGCCATGAAACCCTGAGCTTTCCTCCCCCTTCTCTCTTCCTTGGTTAAAAAGTATGATTGTTAAACCCAGATACTAGAGGGAAAACAAAAGGAGGCAGTGTTTCTTCTTGTGTGACAGGGTTGGTTGTAGCCCTAGTTCTGTTCCTGAGTCACTATAAACCAGGTTAAGTCCGGTCTCTCTCTGGGCCTCCACTTCCCCACCTGAAACAGGACATGAACTTCCAGGTTTCTCCCAGCCCTGACATTCTACCTGATTCTTTTCATAATGTTCTCTGCCATTCTGTGTTTTTCTCACCCTACCCAAGTAGGGCCCAGCTATTCCCAAAGGTCTTTTCAACCGTAACATCTCAGCCTTTCCAGAACATCCTAGCCCCACCCCCATTCTCTCATCCCACTGCCACCATCGCTGCCACCTGCAACAAGGGTACAGTCTTCACTTTTGGTTGGAAATTCAAATCACTCATTTCTGACGTTGGTGAGTTGACAAAGATTGATACAGTATTATTCTGAGGTAACAGAACTCCCAGCTCTGCCACTACTTCCTTTTGTGCTCTTGGGGAAATCCCCTCCCTTCTCTAGACATCATTTTCCCAATATGTGACTTCAAGGCAGTGGACTAGAATGCGCTCTGAAAGCAGCGGATTACCCCGACATCTTCCACCTGTAAGCAACGAGAAGGTAGAGATTGTCTTTCATGTTTTGCCATAATCCTGATCCCCTTTCAGTGCTCTTTCAATGGAAATCTCTCCACCTATGGCCTCCCACCTCTGATAAGTACCCAGGGTTTCCACCAGCACAACAGTCTCCTATGCCTCATCTCCTGGACCTGTTTCCTTCCCTTCCTCACTCTGTTCCCAGTACAAACAAAAAGGTTTTCTCTCCCAAAGTGTCTGTGAGTGATAATAGTTTATTGTGAGGAACATACACAATTAAGATTTGAAAAACTGCTTTTTACCCTATCAGATGATTTGCCCACACAATCTTGTCATCAGTTTATTTATTATTGCCCCTATCCTTGCTGATGCCACAAGCCTCTCCCAGAAAAACTACAGACCCTTGAATGGAGACTTCAAAGGATACTTTATTTAAACATTTGGTAAACAGAATTACGCTCACAGCTTCAGCAACAGTGATGGCTCAATTCAACCTCCCAGCTCAGCCCAGTTGCTTGGGGTACTTCTTCAGATAACCCAGTGGCTTGATTTGAAGTCAGGCCTGAGGAAGTCCCTTCTCTCCCGCCTGGAAGCCAGTTCCAAGACAGATACATGGTGGGAGGCACCACGGGGAAAAGCTAGGAGGGAAAAGCATGCAGGTAGTAAAAAAAAAAAAAAAATTAGAAGAAGAGGTGGGAAGGTGGCACTATCCTATAGCAGCGAGGATTGGAGGTAGACCCGTTGTGGGTACTGAAAACTGTTTGGAAAAATAAAAAAAATTATCGATGAGTAAAATCTAAAAATATGTTTTAAAAATCTGGAAGAGGAAATTGCTTACCTATTCTTGCCAACAATCCCAGTTTCCTCATTCCTGTCCATGTAATGTGCTACGATAACATTTCATGTCTATTAGTGACTACACACTGTTATTGTGGCTGAGATACTGTGGCTAATATTGACTAATATATTGTGATTAATGATGGCTAATACTATTTGTAAAATATTATGAAAAAACAGAGATGGGGGAGAGAGAGGAGGAACGAACAAGGATAAAACGGGATAAGGAGGAGGTCATGCAGTTAGAGTGCTTTGGGTTCAGACCTGGCTGACCCGCATCCACTTGAAGTCTCTGAGAATCTTCAAAAGCCTCCTTATGACTCTCAGGGGCATTTGTACCAGGAGCAGTATGGGGAGCAACGCTACAATCTGGCTATGCCTGGGCACTAAATGTACCAGTCATCATTGATACCCATAACCAGTTGCCGACACAGACAATTGCTATTGATACCCACAGCCAATCACCATTGATACCCACAGGCAGCCAATGTTGATATCCTACAGCTACCATCACTCAAAGATCCCCCATCTAGATTAGGGTCTAGTTGAGGTGGGGCAAGGATGAGGGCATGGGAGGAGAGACCTGGTTGAGAGGGGGATATAGCACCAATCTAGGAAGAACTATCGTCTATCCTTCTTGGTCACTCTAGGATCAAGAGAAAGGCCTTGGGTGGGGCAGAAGAAAGCTGAGGCCTAGCTAGCCTTGCTTCTAAGCCCTTTCCTCCAGGGTGCCCCCTTGATCATGGGGAAGAGTCTGGCCATGGTTAGCTGATTCTGACTAACAGTAATTGCCATGACCTGGGGCTCCTCCTGAATGATTCTTTGCCAAATCTAAAGCCAGAAATTCTTATCTGTAACTACAACTGGTAAGAGGAAGAAAGGGAGGGTGGGGTCCACCCCTTTTGACCAATGTGCCCATTATAGGACCACACTGGGCCTTAGTTTCTGGCAAGCCAGGGCTACTGCATAATAGCACTGGAAGCAGACCAGGAGCACGAGCATCAGCAAGACACCAGTGCACATGCCCACAGTGGCTGTAACAGCAGCAGTGAGCTGGCCCAGAGCAGAGAGAGGGTAGATATCTTCACAGCCAACAGTGGTGAGAGTTATGACAGTCCACCAGAGACACGTAAAGATGTCTCCAAAGTGAAGTTCACCCTGACCTTGGGTGGACATGCCCAAGAGCTCCCCATAGAGGAAGAGCAAGCCAAAGAATAAGATTTCAGCCACTCAAATGAGGGGAATGGCGCACACCTCTTTCCAGGAAGAATGGAGAGTATGAACCAGAACCCTCAGGGCCAGGGACTTTTCAAGGAAGCCCAGGAGACAAACCAGTTTGAGGACATAGAATGAATGGCCCCAAGGGTTAGACTAAGACGAGGTTGCTGTTCAGCCTTGTCACCCACCACCAATTCCACCAACTCCACCAACATCGGGAACAAACAGAGATATCAGCCAGATTGAGAGGGCTGAACAGGAAGTGCACCTTATTAGGGCAGGAAATGGCCCGGGCAAAGAGCTCAGTTCCAAATCAAAGGACACAGAGCAGTTCCAGGTAGAGCAAGTGCAGGGCACGGCAGTAAACAAAACCGTTGTTTTGCTGCGGCGGCAGCGGCTGCTGCTGCTGCTGTTGGTGCCCCCACACCCCTACCCTCTGTCCCATAGGAGTGAAGTTGGCAGAGAAGTAATCCAGCTGGACCTTTGTCTCCCAGAAGATGATGACCATGGCACACACGACAAAGAGTGTAGAGATCAGGGAAAGGTACTGGAGGAAAAGAGGCATTTCAGAAGTCCCCTCATTTACCAGCCATCTCTAACTATACTCCCACCCTTCTTTGCCTCCCTTTTTGGGGGATGCCCTCAAATTGTCCTGGGGGTCTATAGATTCAGGTCCCAAGCACCATGCCGAGTGTATTGCCATTGTGGCAACTTGGCAGGGCTCTTTGGGGGTAAAAGTGTCTAGCATGGTGCCAGGCACTATTAATAAGTTACCTTGGCCACTAGGGAAGATCAGGGTTGGTCAAGAAGTACCCAGAGCCATGGTTTCCAAGCATTCCGCAGTCCCTGGTCTTCGATGGGGTTCAGTAGAAGGCGTTCATCTGTGTGGGCATTCTCACAGGCCTCCCAAGACAAGAAGTCTTGGGTACAAGTCTCCCTGCCACTTAGCTTGAGCCAGCAGCAAGCACTTCCACCAGGCGAGAGTAAGCCAACTCCTCCTCCAGGACATCCCGACAAACATCAGCAGGGCAGTGCAACTGCCGAGTACAGCAGTAGCCCAGCACATAGCTAAAGAGTTCAGGATTGCAGTCAAAGAAAAACTCTTGGACCAGTGCACCCTGAGCGGCTGGGGTGCCAGGTGGGGACAGTGCACCCTGAGCGGCTGGGGTGCCAGGTGGGGACAGTGCACCCTGAGCGGCTGGGGTGCCAGGTGGGGACGTCTCGGTCAGCTGGTAGAGGCGGGTGCCTGGAAAGGCCTGCAGGTGCTGATGCAGGTCTCGTGGCATGCGCCCCCCACGTTCAAGTTCAGTTTATCATCCAAACCCTCCATGGCAAACTGTAAGCCTGCTTCTCGGCTGGCTGAGATCCGCTGGCAAGAGGAGGGATGACAGCAGTTAC
This sequence comes from Propithecus coquereli, assembly GCF_000956105.1. Taxonomy (NCBI): domain Eukaryota; kingdom Metazoa; phylum Chordata; class Mammalia; order Primates; family Indriidae; genus Propithecus; species Propithecus coquereli. Next base: position 5,590,410 of record NW_012133970.1, read on the forward strand.
GATGGAGTCCTCTTGCCTTCCTCTCCCTTCCCGGGCTTGGCCAGGGCAAGGATAGAGCTGAGGGCCACAGAAGTGATGTGGCCACCTGGGTACCCAAGGGAGGCTACCCCAGGTAGTGAGCTGGGGGACTGCTTCTTCCTCCTGGATCTTCAGAAACCAGGAGGACAGCGAGCTCTCAGGTGTGATCACAGTGACTGGCCAGAGTGTGCCCTTGGCCCAGCAGTTCCAGGAGCAAAAACAGCCTAGCCTGGAAACAGATGTCTTTCTGGGGCTCTTGGTAGATGCCCGGTGGCTCTGAGAGAACAGTTCTGCCACAGTATACAGCAGGGGAAGTCACAGACAGGCAACTGCAGACTAAATGACCCAGACGGGAACAGGGATGTCTCTTAATCCTCTGTTGTCACTTTGAAAACTTGGGATGGGTGTGGGATGGGATAGGGAAGGGAATACAAAGAGGAGCCACCAAGGGAGACTAAGTGCAGGGGATGGGGAGTGAAGATGGCGGGGACAGCGGGAGATGGAGGGCCTTAGAAATCCCTAGGCCTCCACAGATAGTAGGAGGTGCCCGACTTGAGAAACTGGCTGGGGGGTCGGCAGCCCTGACAGTGATGGTTCTTGCCTCCAACTCCCCTGGCGCCCGGTCCTGGGCGCTCGTCAGCAGCACCAGCAGCAGCAGCAGCAGCAGCCTCTGTGGGTCTCTCTACTGGGCGCCCTAAAATTGCTTTGGGCTTAATGAGCTCCTTGCCTGGGAACAGAGGGATAAGAACAGAATCGGGCAGCAGAGAAGACAGAGCAAGAGGAGCACAGAAAGGCAAACCAAGAGGGGTTAAAACACCTACCCAGACCAACATTTCAGTGTCCCCTACCCCCAACAAGCAGTCTGCATGAGCCTTTCATCTTTGTCCCTGAGGGCAAAAAAAGAGGGCACAGGCAGGCTCCCCCAGCCCTCCCCCAGGACCTCCCCCACACCCCTGGCCAGCCCCTGCTCACTCACTTGGCTGTTTCGCGTGGTCCACAAACACTGGCAGTGACGGGACCAGCAGCTGGCTGGGTGGCAGGGCTGGAGGCGGTGGAGCGGGTGGTGCGGCTGGCGTTGCCACCGCCTCTGGAGTTTGCGGCTGCTCCTGCATGGAGAGATCTTAGGCACCGAGACTAGGGTGTGCTCATGGAACAGCTGGCAAGGAGCTGCGGTTTTCCAGGAGCCTCTTGTTCCTGCTGTGGCCAGAGGAGCAAGTGCAGAGAGGCAACAGCCCGACCCAGGGCTATATGTGCCCCCCGCCTGCTTGTTTAGGGAGGACGTCTTGGCCCCCAGCCTGCAGGGAATCAGACAAGCGACCCCAGCCAAATTTGCTGCTCCTCCTTCCTTCCTCAGCTTAGTTCCAGCCTAGAGCAGAGGGAGGGGAGGAGACAGCTGGAGGAAAACAGGAAGTTAGGTGGTCAGGCTCCAGCCAAGAGGCCACCTCACAAGACCAGTTAATATTCGGAACAACTTTCTCCCCCCACCCCACTCCCACCCAGCCCCACTCTAATTCCCCAGCCTTCCCCCAGCTCCACTACAGTCCTCCTATCAGAAGCCTGAAAAGCAGGAAGGAGTGTAGGGGGAGGGGAAAGCCAGGGCCAGGAGACAGCCTGGGAGGCCAGATGTGCTCCTGGCTGCATCCAGCTCTTTCTGCCCATTTATTTTTCTTCCCTTTTCTCCAGAGGCCCTGGCGTCAAGGATTGGGGTAGGGATGGGAGACAGGTAGGGGCAGGGGAACAAGAGAGATGCCTGCTTGCCTGTGGCCTGTGCAGGACTGGCAGAGACCCCAGCTCCTTTGAGACAAGCCATATCCCCTCCTTCCACTCTTCCCCTACCCCCACCTGCAAAACCCCATTCCTGGGGATTGGGCTAGTGTCCTGTTTTGCTACTGATAAAAGTTTGTCAATGGAGCACCCAGATGATACTAGATTTCAAGGTAGCCCTCACCCCCACCCCATCCCTTGGCCCAGCCCCCATTCCTCTTTCCCATTGCCAGACCAGAAATTTCTATGGGGAATGCAGATTCCCACTACAATCCAACACCCTTTTCAGCCCATCCCTCAAGGCCGGGGTTGAGCTGGATTGAGAGTTTTATGACATGAAAATAGGTTCCTGTCTCCTCCTCCCTCTGGATCACTGCCTTGCTGTGGATCTGGTGAAGGGGGGTGGTCCCCTCGGTGGATTTCATAGCTAGAATGAGGGAGGAGGGGACTGGTAACAAACACAAAGCTGTATTGGGATTTCTGAATTCAGCCAGATTCTTAACTCAGCAGAGAAAGGCACACAATAACTTGAGCACTTGGTGTGAACTAAAATAAAATGTTAAGCCCCCCAGCTGACTGAATGGACCCCCTCTTGGCCAAGGGGACCAAAGAAATACCCTAAAGCTGAGTTGCTGGCCATGAGAAGGGAGGTCAGACATGCCTTGTCTGACCCCTTCCCTTCTTGGAGATGTCCTTTGTAACTCATTAACAAGCCTAGGGCTATACACGGCAGGGCTTGAACTTCACCTGCAGGTCCTCAACTTATCCAACAGATCTTGTGAGTCTGAGTATATGTCTGGTGACTTGTTTCTGACTAGGACTTGCTTACCTTAAAACATTCTAAGTCTTTAGACAAAGCTTCATTTCTTTAACCCATTATAAGTCAAAGAATCTTTAAATCTACCTATAACCTGTCATCCCGCCACTTCGAGATGCCCCACCTTCTCAGGCCAAACCAATGTACACCTTCTACGTATTGAATTATGAGTTGACATGTAATTCCTGTCTCCCTGAAATGTACAACCAGAATGTAACACAACCATGGCAAGTCCACTTGCCCAAGGCTTCTTGGATGTGGCACTGGGCCATGATCCCTCATCCTTGGCTCAGAATAAGCACACTTTATAACTTCTTATGGTTACCAGATCTCTCACTTCTCAGAACACAGACTTTTGCCTTTCTTAAATCTAATCTAAATCCCACCTGCTGTATTATCCTAATTAAACTGATGATATCTCCTGCAAAGCCTCAGCCCTTTTTCTATTTGCCCCTGGCTGGTGAGGTCTAACTGGAAACAAACTGGTGACTAGTTCTGCCAATGCAGCTATAGCAGAGGCAGTTTGCCAGGCCTCCTAGGATGGCTCTCCCATCCTTGAAGCAGGGCCTCTTCCTGTTCCTCGTAGGTCAGGCCTTTAAAGTTTCTACCATCTGGGTTTCAGGAGACAGTAGGACTATCCTCTGCAGTAGGACCAGTCTCCCCCAGGTGCCATCCCAGGCTCCCTGCTCCTGTGAGCTACCATGCTTCCAGTCAGGTCTGCCTGGCCCATTCACCATAGCTGTTCCTTGGTAGCCTTGTATATGTGTAAAGGAGCGGGTCTTGCTCTCCCCAAGCGGGGGGACTAGAATTCTGTCCACATCTTGGGATCCTGTCCCCTATACTGTATATAGCTGGGCATGGTAAAAGTGAACTCTTCTCTCGCTCCATTCTGCCTGCCACTTAGAGTACTCTTTATGCCCCCAAAACAGTATAAATGTACCCATCACCCTCTTTCCTTAAGCCATTCCTTCTGTCCAGAATGCCTACCTTTCGCTCCCCCTCCTGCCCCTCCTTCCTCCAACTCTCCCCCCACGCATACATACACACACATACATCTGTTCATCTTTCAAAGCTAAAATGGCTCCTCCTCTGTGAGACCTTCTTTATCATCTGGTCAGCATTTATCCCTCCTTCCTCATGTTAGCTCCAGCAGTTTGTGATTCTATTTAGCACAGACTCCATTTTTTCCTTGTGTACTGGTTGTTTGTTTACTCATCTACTTCCCCACTGGCTAGTAAACCTTTGAGGTTTATTCGCCTTTGGGTCCCACCCACCATTCACTCCACTCCCACCCACCACTGCAGCTTTGCGTGGGTCACACAGTGCCTGGCACCAAGTTCATGGTCAGTCAGTGTTCACTCAGCAAATGAATGGCTCCCTCATCTTTTCCCCGGCACCATGTGCTGCAGAGCACGCCTGCTTCTATGACCCCGTCCTCCTCAGCCTCAGCCCCCCACACATACCTTGGCCCTTTTGCTTTTTTCTATACTCACCCTCTGTGTGGCCCGAAGGCCCAAAGTTGCATCACTCAGATGACTGTCAGGAGAACTCTCGCACACTTGAGGAATTATGAAGCTGGAAGGGACTTCAGTGACCCCCCCCCATCTGCCTCCCATTTCACAAAATGAGGAACTGGGGCTCATAGAGGGCAAAGAATTTGCCAAGTACAATCATCATATTAGTAACCTAGTCAGAACTAGATCCCTGAAAAGTTTTTGGGTTTCTAAGTTTGGTGTGCTTTGCTCTCAGCCACCTCCCATTAGCCTTGCACAGAAAAGTGGGTAAATGGTGCCACACAGTGGCTGAGAGGCTTAGCTTCACCTAATGGTCTTGTTCCTCGAAAGTGGAATTCCCAGCCACACCCTGAAGGATGAGGGGACAGGGAGGTCACCTTCAAGAAATAACCCACAGGATATCCACATAGTGCCAGCTTATGCAGGCAGGAAGTAGGACCCAACCATGTTGTCCAGCGTCTTCACCAGAAAGGGTAGAGAGTAGAGACAGCAGGCAGTTTGGGGGCTAGAGTCAGGCTTCCTAAAGGAGCTTGGAAGAGGGGACTCAGACCTTCCTTCACTGAACCAGCTCTGAAATCTGTTCCTTAGGCCTGTGCTGCAGGGCTGACTGCTTTACTGAGTGTTTCTTTGCCATATCTGGCCTACTAAGAATTGGTTTTACATCCTGGCACAGGGCCTCTCTACTCACAATGTGAAGATACGAAAACCCAAAGCTCAGTGCTGGAGAGGTGGACACCTCCAGATTCTTTCAATAGGAGTTTTAACAAGCTAGTTTGGAGGTTCAGAAGCTGAAATTTTCCCTCTTTGCATATAGAATTGCACTCTAATTCACTCCTCCTCCAAGCCCTCCTGGTCCAGCTCCTAGTAGGAATCTTCTACATTATAGGTCAGAGGAAAAGGAAGTTTAGCCTCAGGCAAAAGAAGGAAACTGGGGGGGGGGGGAAGGTTTGCTGCCATCTGCCAAGATCTGACAGAATGCCTCATCTGGGAATGGAGATTCTTGGAAGTTTAGGAGAAAACATGAAGCTCCCTAGGGCTGAACCTAGGCCAGGGCCACCTGCTTGGCCCCTCCAGTGAGCCATCATTCTTGACCGCCTTTGGCCTGTGGCTGGATGCCTGGATGGAAGGAAAGCAGGGGAGGAGTTGCGCTGCCAGGAAAATGAGGCCTGGCCCTAGCCAGTTCCGGAATGAAATTGCAGGCAGATGACTGAAAATCAGGCAGAGGCCCAACAAAGCAGGCAAAAGTCCTGGGTTAAATGAATCTTTATTCATTCCTCTTCCATCTGGGTTGTGAGTTTCAGGAATCTGTCCAAAGGAGGGGGACCTGAGTGAGCTGGTTCCTGGCAGGCTGGGGAGGGAGGGGTGCTTAGAAACCTCGGTGAGGGGAGGAAAGGATGATAATGAGATGGAAAATGGAGAGCACTGCGGGGCGGGGGGTGGTGGTGACAGGGGCTTAGGCAGGGGCCAAAGATTATTTGAGGGGCTGGGGTGGAATTTATGCAGTCAAATGATGTTGAAATGAAATGATCTTGAAAGTCAATTTCCTGGTCGGCTTAGAATTCCTAGGAATACAGCAAGACACCCTTCCCCACACCGTGGGCTCAGACTGCAAGTTCCTTTTCCATCTATTTTTCTCCTCAGGCCCGGAGCACATGATGCCATTGTCCTCTGGAGTTGTCCCCTCACCCCACAGAGGTGCTGTTTCTGGAGCTGGGATGATTCTGCCACTCATTGTCTAAGCTCTTTACATCCACAGATATAAAGTTGAAGTATATCCATCCATACACTTCAACTACTTTTCAATATCTGACACTGTTAGGACACAGGGGCAATCTGGCTATGACAGGTTACCACCCAGTTGGCCATCCAGTTAGCACCCCATAGCTCTGTGAGATTGGCAGGACATGGAGAGTTATCTCCACTTTACAGATGAGGAAATTGAGGCTCAGAGAGATGAAGTTAGACTTGAAATCTCAGTTCTGGAGGGATCTCAGATTACTCTAGTCAAAATTACCTTTTGATACTCAAGTCTCAACACCTTCCGCCACATAATGCCCATTTCCAGTGACTGAGTAGCAGTACTCAAACATCTGCAGCAACTTGGAAATCACTATGATCTAAGACAGGCTTTGTCCAAAGCCCACAGCCTATTAGGTATGGGGCCTGAACCAGAAACCCAGGGTTTAGGCTGAGTTTAGGAAAGAGCTGGCACCTGACTTTGGGGTGCTTACTGTTGCCCAAGTTGGGGGCTTTGGCTGGTTTTAGCTGGTTTTCATCAGATCTCCTCTTACGTTGTAGCAAAATCAAGACTCAAGGGCAGAGGGGGCACAATCACCTTAGCAAAGGGAAGAGAGAATAAACCATGGAGTGCTAAACATAAGCTTTTATCTTAGAAAAGCATCTGGGCCAGGATAAGGATGTAAAGGCTGGGTAGGGCTGTGATGGGAGGGAAAGCCACCTCCATAGGACCCAGAAGCCTTGAAGGACACCCAGCCAGTCTGAGATTAGGAGTTTCAGTGCTGATAAGAGGTGGCAGCATTGAGATCTGATCCCAGTTGCGGGTGCAGGCCATCCAGGTTAGCAGCCACCGCGTTGTGGATAAACTCCTCATCCTTCTCCAGAATGTCAAAGATTGAATTTTTTTAGAAGAAGAGGAATCCAACTTGCTTCAAGCTCTGAGCAACTAATTTGGAGTTGGCGATGGGGGAGGGGGTAACTGGAACGAAAGAAGCTAACCCTAAAAATAATTCCATCAGCGTTGTCATTTTATATAAGTAATAGTCATCATACATAAGACTACTATTAGTAGGAAAACTGGTGCCCAGGGAAAAGTTATTGTCAATGTGACATTAAAACTAAGCAGACCATCTGGTCAGTTCTGGTCAGTTTATGTCAACTTGATTCACTGGAAAACAATCAGCTGAGCTTGGCATGAAGGCAACCAAATAAGCAGTTCCTCCAACTAAAGGTTTTGCTTTTCCACCCCTCAGTTTTGAGTCATGGAGATAGTAAATCTGGGCCTGACTTGGTTGTTTGGTGTTCTCACCTCATTTGGTTGCTCAGATGGAAGACAGAGGCATTAACTCCTGTGCCCATCCAATGTGCACAGCTGTTCCTTCTGTACATCCTGCCCTTGCCAGGCCTGGACCCCACCTCTAAGCAAGAGCAGGATCCTGTGGGAAATAGCTTGGAGCCTACTATTTCCTTCCCTCCCCTCTCTCTCCCTCCCTCCTTCTCTCCTTCTCCCCTTCTCTCCCTTCCTCCCTCTCTCCCTCTTCATCTGTCTCCCACGGAAATATGAAGGGCTCTGGACTACTAATCCAGGGCCCAGCCCACCATACACTGCTACCCCTCTGCTACCAGGACTTCTTCTCATCCAGCCTACCCCCTCACCACCTACTCACTAGTTTTGGCAGTAACCATCTGTCCCTAGGGATACCCAAGGAAGCAGTAAGAATGGAAATGATTTTCTTTACCTCCCTTGACTTAGAGAAACATTGAGGGGAGGAGAGAGCCATTTCCTTGCTGAGGAAAGCAGTCCTCTTGTTGCCTACACTGCTCCCCTCTTTGAAGGCACCCCTGGTGAGGGAGCCTCTGTCAATTTTAAAGAAAAGGAAAGCAAGGGATTTTTCTAAGGAGCAAGGATAGGGAAAAGAAAGGAAAAGGAAAGGAAAGGCAGGGCAGGGCAGGGCATGGGGTCTTTCTCAACCGAGGTTTTCAACTGAATTCTCACTGGGACCTCAGCTGAGTTGTGAAGACCCTGGGAGCAACGAATTGCTCTACAACATCTGTATCTTATCCACTTTGCTTGGTTTTCCCCCCAGGAGTTAGAGAGCCATCTTTTGTACAGCAGATGTCATTGAATGCACTTGTGAGAATTTGTTTTGGATGCTTGCGGCCAGGAAGTGATAGGCAGGAAGCAAGACGATAGAAGAATGGTGGGCAGGGCTGTTGGGAAGGAGAGAAGTAACAATATTTTTTTTTCTTTATCTATTTTACTCCCCTCTGCAACAGACACGTAGTAAGTAACAATAAAGGGACAAAAGTTAAGGAAAAAAGAAAAAGAGAAGGTTGTGCAGAGGGAGCTAAAAAAATGGACATGGAGCTGAACCCTCAGCATAGGACCACCCTGTATGGCCCCTGCACCCACGTGTGGCTGCCATGTAGTCTAACTAGAAGATAGCACCTCTACATCTGGATAGATAGGGCCTGCCTCCTCAGTGAGCAGGGGGCCAGAATGTGAAGACCCCTTCCCAACTTCCATGAAAACACTCCACCAAGAGGATGCCTAATGAATATGGCTCTGCTAAATTATGCATTATCAAGGTAGACTCTTATACCTGCAAGAGTGATCTCAGGGCCCATCTAGGCCACTGCTCCTCTCTCCTCTCTGCCACCGCTGCCTTGGAGGTGAAGAAACCTAAAGGGAAGTTGCTCCAGCAAGTCAGCCACAGCTATATTCCCCTGACTTGGGGAAGACAAGAAAGAAAGGCTACCAGGAGCCTTCTGTAACCATAAATCAAATCCTTAACACAAAGGAACTTTCTAAGCGTGGATTTTCAGCATCCTGGTAGGTGAGTAGGGGATAGTCTGGGGATAAAAGGGCCCCCAGTGTTCCCCTACCCATGTCAGAGGAAGCTGGAGTAGGCAGATTTAGAGTATAGAACCCCAATTCTGAGCCCTGAAAAAGCAAGCGAATACTCTGAATACCCTCTGTCCCCTTGGCCCCATCCCAGCAATCCAGATCACTCACTGCTCAAGCCTTACTTTCAAACAGGAAGGCCACAACCCTTTTTATCCATGACCCTGGAAGCAGCGCAGGACAGCAAGTTTGCCATGTGTCCTGAAAGGAACAAAAACCAGGGTTAAGGGAGGATCTTGGGTAGTCATTTCTCTCCAAGCCAGGTTCCCAGATGTTGCTTGAGCAGCTAGAGCCAGCCTCAAAACCCCAAAAGAATGCAGTAATAATTTGAGAAGGGACTTAGGGTTAGAACTAGGGATTTCCCAAAAGAGGCAATATGCCATGAGCGGGGCTGTATAGAATATTTCAAAAATCAACGATTCCGTCAGCTCAAGAGCAGAGAAGTCATTTGCATATTGTTCTGCAAGTATTTCTACCTCTATAATGCCTACACTCTAATTTCTCCAGGAAATCAGTTCTACATGTCATCTAACTTATTTTATATGTAGACTCACCTGTATGCAACCTTCAAAGACTGCCTCCTTCCAACTGCCCTGGGAAGTGGGAAGGGCAAGTTACAATAAATCCATTTTATAGCTGGAGGAAACTGGGGCCAGAGAGGCAAAGAGATTTGCCAAAGGTGGCAGAATTAGAAAGGACTAAATAAATATTTTCCAAACTCCCAAGCCAGTATTCTATCCCTATATTTTCACTGCTAGGGTAGAGACTGAGGAGAACAAGACCATTCAGGGCTTGAACCTGACCCAAAAAATAGGGAAAAGAGGGTTGTGGGTGTCAGGGCCTGAGCAGTGGAAATGGTGTGGAAGAGGAATCCCTCAAGCCTGTGTACCGACATATGGGACTGCCTGTAGCTCTGTGTAAATCAGCTGCTTGCAATGGATACAGCTGATAGTCTGGGAGAGGAAGACATCTACTTAGCAGAACGTGTTCTCCACCTACACAAAGGATACGAAGATAGGCTTGCTTGGACCCAGGATTAAAGCTTAGTTATCTTTGGGCCAAGCCAGGGTCCCAGCTGCCATGCCATGGAATCCTGGCATGGGCCCTAGGGAGCCCAGAGAGGCATAAGAGAATCCCAAGCCCAGGCCTTTGGCCAAAACCTTGTCTGGTCTCAACCATTAAATCCATTTTTACACAATACTTCCAGACACTTTATAGAGTCCACAGGCCCCCATCGCAGACATCTAGCAAAAGAGCTTCTGGAGCTCTGACAACTGGAGAAAATTGGCACAGTGGAAGAAGGTGAATTTGGCAGTCTGTGGAGCAAGAAAAGGAGGCTGACGTGAGGGAGCTGGGCAGTTGCTCCGACCGCAGGCTCTAAGAGTCCTCCAACAGTTCCTTTCCCCCAGACACACACTGACTTCCTCTTCCATTTTCTGGGAGGAGCAGGTAAGGTGGGCCTCTGGCCCAGGCCTAACCAGGGTAAGTGGGAAGGGGAGAGAGGAAAAGGGATAGGACAGGACAAGAGACCTTTGGGTCCTGGAGGAGAGAGGTGACAAGGCAGTTGGGTGGGTCTCAACCAACTTACATTTTCATTGAGGAATTTATCTAACAAACTAAGCCCCAGGCACAGGGGTGGGCTCTGTCAACATCTATCAAAAATGCTAAATGTGCATACCCTTGACACTGTTAGGTCCAGAGCTGAGAGGGAGACACACAAAGCCTCCTGTGTAGCAAAATGCTGTTTATTTTGAACATCTGGGTGCAGGTGGGTGGAGGCTGAAAAAGGCATTCACAAGAGAAAAAGGAAGAGCCTTGAGTTTTATAGAGGGTTTTTCTGGGAGGAGTAAATAAATTCTTTTCAAATAACCAGGAGGGATGAGGAAAGTAAGTTCCCCTCTTGCCTTCCATTCCCTTATCTCCCTAGGGCCTGGCAAAGGCTATGTGCCTAATACACCCTTAGGAAGGGGAGAGGGGTGGGTTTTATAGGAGGTTTGAATGGAACTTTGGGGAAGGTGAATTCTTTAAGCCTAACAGACACAACAGTTATACCCCTAGGAATACAATTTACATTGCTGATATATCACACTTGTGCATGGACATGTGTACACGGATAGGCACTGTAGCGTTGTTTGTAGTAACAAGAGATTGGCGTGGGGATATCCCTAAATGTTCATCATTTACGGACTGTTTAATTAAATCAAGGTGTAAACTCTACCTCCTTGTATATCTCTATTTAAAAAAATGAGGTAAAAATTTAAAAAAACAATGAGGTAAATATATTTGCACTGATATGGAAAACAGTCAGTCCAAATACAGTTAAGTGAACAAAGTAAGGTAGAGAACAGTGTGTGTGGTCTGAGTCCATTTGTGTAAAAAAACAAAATAAAAGGTTGTTCTGTATAAATATTAACATTTTCTGGAAGGAACACACAAGAAACTGTTACCAGTGGCGCGAGTACCTTTGTGTAATGAACCTGGTAGTCTGGCTGTTTGTACTGTTTAAATGCTTTACTATGTGCACATATTGCCTTTAAATTAAAAAAAAAAAAACAGTTAATTTTAAAATAACTTTTACCTACTGCCAAAAAAAAAAAAAATGAGTACAGTAATGCCTTAGTCTTCTCTTTGTCACTTTCACTGGGAGAGGGACAGGGCTAAAGTCAAAGTGTGACTCAAAGTGTATTATTATACAAATTTATATATATTTACTACAGGGAAATTGTTATTGAGCTCATCATTATAGACAACAAGTTCACTAATGATGGATATAGAATTTTCTTCACTTTCCAAAGATCACATTTTTTTCTTACTGGTTCAGCTATACAACATAGACTTTATTAGAAAGTACCTTGGTCAAAACAAACAGAAGATTCTGCTGCCAGTGCCAACTAGTTTAATTTAGCAGGGCCTGCAAGCAGAGCACTATACGAGCATTCTTTATGGATGTGCTCTCAAGGACAAGGATGTCTTGTTTCTCCGGAGTCTTATCCAGGGTGATACAAATACACAAAGGTGCTGCCGGACCCTTTCTCTACATGGGCCCCGCCCTCTTTATAGTCAGATAGTCTCTGTAGGGGATATCTCATCTCATCCAGGTGGTCCCCAAACACCTGGAAGATGGTGCCTAGCATCTTAGCAGCCATGTGGGCGCAGAAGATCAAGCTGTCCAGAAGATTATCAAACAAAGTCGTCATGAAGCTCCTCAGGTGGCATTTGATGAAGTGTTCCCTAAAAGCCTGGGACAGGCAGGAACATTAGTTGCATGTGAGGAAGCAGGAGTGGCTGAGGACTGGGGAGAATGAGGGTCAGGGAGCCATCCCTTGGGAGACAGAGGTGAAGGGAGGAATGACTTCTCTCAGGCTTACTGGCCCCAACCCTAAGAGGCAAAGTTTCAGGGTAGAGGCTGGAAGGCAGAGGCTGATCTACTACCCTATCCTACCCTTACCCTACCTCCACTGATACAGAAACTCACGATGACAGAGCAGCAAGGGCCCCTCAGAGACCAAGGAGTCTCCCCTCTCATGTTACAGAGGTCTGAGAAGAGAAAAACTTGCCCAAGTCAGACAGCAAGTCAGTGACAGAGCTGCAGCTAGAGCCCAGACCAGTGCTCCAAGTCCAGTACTCTTTCCATAATATCAGACTGTCTTAGCAACTCAAGGCGGGACAGAGAAAATGCCCCACTAGTTTGCAAGGTAGTCTCACTGAGATTACATAGTTCTACCAAAGAGATGAGACTGGATTATCCAGCCTCCCTAAACCCTCATCCCAGCAAGAATTGCTCATAACCACTACCTTTGCCATCTGGGATCTGTTTTTAAGCAACTTCCTAGAATGTTCTGGGATCTCCTGCTCCACCTCCAAAGTCACCTCTGACTGGGCTGCCACTGTGATGCAGCTTTTTCCTCTCTCTCTCAGTTTGGCCTCAGCTTTCCAAAAGAGCCCTGCTAGACAGCCCAAGGAATGCTCAGGTAGTGAAACTGATTTCACCTTTCACCCAGGTCCTGCTAAACCCTCTGGGGCTTCGGGTCAACAGCCTGCCCTGAAATCTCACATTATCCCTCTTGGCCTGAGTTCCCATTAATGAGCCCTCAACCCCAAGAAAAGGCTTTGCCTCCACCCCTTCCACTACACTGCCCAATCAGAAGTGGAGTGGGGCGAGAGTCAGAAGATAATGAGCTATGGGGCTGTGGCCCTCAGTTAAGTGACAGGAGGCATCCTTCTCTGGCTTCCTTGCCAAAGATGGCTCATTTCTGGCCTCTGGGAAAGAAAGGGAAGAGGGATAAAACAGATCCCAGGGGCAAGAAAGAGTCTCCTATGAGGAAGAGGGGATGACTCCTCTGACTTGATCACTACTCAAGGTCATTTCTGCTTCCCAGCAAAGGCTTTCACAGAACACTGGACAATCTAACCCTTTGCAGGAAAGAGGGAAGAGTGAAGTCCACAATGGAGATGGAACTGCTGAGGAGATAGTTAAACCCAGACTGGAATCTTAGCTTTCTTTTTATATTATTTTTTTAAAAAAATAAAATAGAGGCTGGGTCTCGCTCTTGCTCAGGCTTGTCTTGAACTCCTGAGCTCAAGCAATCCTCCCACCTCGGCCTCCCAGAGTGCTAGGATTACAGGAGTGAGCCACTGCATCCGGCCTGGAATCTTAGCTTTCCGTTGCACCATGTTGGTATGGACATAAAACAGTTCTTCTAGGGCATAGAGATGGATGTCTTCCTTGGGGTTCCCAGAAAGCATGCCCCTAACGGCCACCAGGTACCCTATCCTGGTGAACTCCATGGTGTATGAGGGAGGAGAGAAGAGCTCTTCAGCCTTAGGGCAGCAGAGTGTTTGAGACCCTACAATTGGGTCTGGTGAGATTTCCTTAGAGAAACCAAGGTGAGTTTTTGGGGAAGAGGTCAGCATGTGTGTATAGAATTACACTAATGAACTAGGCATTATCTCCACTAGGACTGATATTCGGGTGGTATGCCCAGGTAGAGCTTCACAGGTTATTAAAATATCGAAAAAATTCTTCACTCCCACCGCTACCACCTTGATACCTTTGTGAAACCTCCCCTCCCTTGGACCTCCCCACAGAAATCAGCAACCAAAGAGTTAAGGCTTGACATAGCAGGGTCCTCCAGGACTCTGCTCTAGCACTAGGGCCACCAAAGTTTGTAACTGGTCCGAATCCTGGGCAGATGATAAATATTTTATATATCACCTCTGATTATCTCCATTTACCCCAGGGAGAAACTGCTGTGCAGAGAGGTGAAGTGACTTAGCCAAGGTCACACACAGCTAGTGCTATGGGTTGATTGTGTCCTTCCAAAATTCAAGTTCTAGCCTCTAGTACCTCAGAATGTGACTGTATTTAGAGACAGAGCCTTTAAGGAAGTGATTAAGTTAAAACGAGGCTGTTAGGGTTGGCCCTAATTCAATCCACCTGGTATCCTTTTAAGAAGAGGAGTCTGGAAAAGAGAGACAGACAGACAGACAGACCAGGGATGCACTCGCACAGAGGGAAGACCATGTTGAGGACACAGTGATAAGGCAGCCATATGCAAGCCAAGGAGACAGGCCTCAGAAGAAACCAACCTTGCTGACACCTTGACCTTGGACTACCGGCCTCCAGACTATGAGAAAATAAATTTCTGCTGTTTTAAGCCACTGGGTCTGTGGTATTTTGTTATGGCAACTCTAGCAAACTAACACAACTAGGAAATAGCAGAGTGAGGAATTCATTCCTGGTCTGTTTGCCTCCAAGGCCCATGCTCTAAGAAGGTCTTGCCTTCTCTATTTATACAGTGAAGAGAGCGAGCCCTTGTGAGAATCCGATGAGAGAAAGGATTTTGGGCAGTGTCAAGAGTTATGACTACTCAGGGGTTATCTTTATCTGCCGGAAGGGAATGTGTATGGAGCTACATGAAGGTAGCCATCAGCACAGAGCCTAAAAGGGAGAAATAACATGTTTCCTAATCCTAGAGTGACACATCCCAGGAAAGCCTTCACTGAATGCTATGAACTAAGGATCATAACTAGGGTTGCCCAAGTAGCCCCCCACTAATTTATTCTCTGTACCCACATCCATGAACCAATGCATGCCCTTCTCTCCCCATACCACACACACTCACCTCATACTCTGGCATATACTCTCACTCACATACAGACACCCTCAAAGCTCACACAAGCTCCCGTAAACACATCATACCCATACTTTCACATATATCCCCCCATAGTCTTACACACCACACTCTGATACAGATGCATTCATATATATATGTTTTTTTTTCTCCCAGATACCACAACCTTCCACCATTCACATATATATCACATATTCACATACAACCTCACTACAAACTCTCATGTTTTCACATGCATTTCCTTTGTTCACATACATACATGCTCGCACACATACATATGGATATTTGGACATACATAGAGAATGGTCTGGAAGGCTGTACCTCAAACTATTCGCTGTGGTTACCCAGGGGAAGTGGGGGGTGGACATATATTTATTTTAGTCATTTCTCTATTATATGACTTTTATACCAATCGACATGTATTTTGCAATTAAAAATACATGAAATGTTCAAAATAACTCAGTGCAATCCACACTCCTACTGTAGCATTTAAGGACCTCTAAGATCTGGCCCCCACCTAGATTTAAAGTCTATATCCAAAAAAAAAAAAAACAATCCATATGCCTCATCTTTCTTATCTCATCTGATCCTCAAAATAGCCCTTGGAAACAGACAGGGCAGTAATCATTGTCTCCAAGATCAGTCTCAAACTCCCAAGTCCTCTGACCCTAATTCTCTATCCACTCCTCTTCCTCCACCATGCTTTCCTGCTACCCCACTTTTGTTTACATGGTCCCATTCCTGTGGTATGCTCTATGCTTAATCTCCATCCGTCATAATTCTATCCAGTTTTTTCACAGTATTTGTTAATTGTTTATTTATCAAGAGAAACTGTTCCTCAGCCCACATATTCATAGCTCAGGAACACAGGTCAGTGACAAAATTCTATTTAAATCTATCCAGATAAATTCTTTATATTACAAAATTACTTTGCACTCTGAAAGATACCACCTTCCTCATCTCTTCAAAATCTTTCATAGAATTATAATTTCTGTAGAAATCTGCATATACATTCTTTTTTTGTTCAGCCACAGCAAACTCACGGAAAGCTGCAACCCCAGGGATACAAGGAATGCTCCAACAATATGAAACTCCAGGCACCTGGCCAGGAGGCCACGCATCTGAGGTTTTGTCAAAGCACTGGAAGCCATGTAGTTACTGTCCTTGATGGGTATGCCAACCTCAACCCTTCCTTCCTGGCTGATGAAGAAATGAACTGCAATTCTACCCATTTTTAATGCCTACCTTAAATACAGTTTCTTTCATGAAACCTTTTGCTATAGTTTGAATATATGTGTCCCTCCAAACTTCATATATTGAAACTTAAATCCCAAAGTGATGGTATTTAGAGGTGGAGCTGTTTGAGAAATGATTAAGTCATGAAGGCTCTGCCTTTGCGAATGGGATCAATGTCCTTACAAAAGAGGATTCAGAGAGCTGCTTGGCCTTTTCATTTCTTCTGCCATGTGAGGACACAGTGTTTGTCCCTTTTGCCCTTATACCATGTGAGGATGCAGCAAGAAGGTGACATCTTGGAATCAGAGAGCAGTCCTCACCAGACACCAAATCTGCTGGAATCTTGATTTTAGACTTCCCAGCCTCCAGAACTGTGAAAAATAAATTTCTGTTGTTTGTAAGTTACCTGGTCTATAGCATTTCGTTATAGCCACAGGAGCAGACTAAGGCACCTTCCCTGATGTTTAGAGATAAAACTGACCTCTCCCTCTTTTGAATCCCCTCTGGTTTCTCTTATACCACTTGTATTCTGCCTTGAATTTTAGTTATATAAGAAGCAAGGCCCAGAGGGGTTAAATAATTTTCCCAAGAACACATTGCTACAAAGAGGCAAAGACCTGGGTTGGGGAGGTGCTTATCTCATTGAGGGCAGGGATTCCATCTAATCCATTTGTTTTCTTAGTTCCCAGCACTATACCTGGCACATAGAATGGACTCAGCATATGCTTGTCGAGAAAGAATGGGAAGGAGGGAGGGATTGAAGGGCAGGGAAAGAAGAAAAGCAAACTTGTTTCCGGAATTGGCTTATTGTTTGGAGCTAGTTACCTGCCCTGAGAACTAGCAGACAGAGACCCATTTTGCAAAGGATCATGAACCAGACCACTTGAGGCACCCCCATTATAATCAAACTCAGCAAGCTGAAGAGAAGGAAGTGATGAAGGAAAGTGGAGGAGATTCTGAGAAAAGCAGAGGGGCTCAGAAGAGCCTGGGAACAACAAAAAGACAGATAGAAGCCCGATGCACAAAGACAGGCCTATCCAGGGGGCCCAGAAACAGGCCAGGTTGGGGAAAGAGGGCTGAAGAGTAGGTAAGGGCCAAAGATCAGCCAGATTCACATTACAGCTGAAGGGCTTCATGAAAAACTTGAGAAAGAGGGTACCAGCCCGGCCCCTGCTGTTCATAGGGGAGTGCGGAACTCATCCAGGGTATCAGGTGCTAAACGTGAGAGGAAAGGGGATCAGGGAGAGAGCGAGACCTTGAGCCTTCCAGCTCAGGCTGTATAAGCACCTCAGGCCTGACTGGTGCACTGAAGTAGTTAGAGCCAAGGGTCAGCTAGCAAGGGCCCAGGGGGTATTTAACCCAAATAATGAAAGACTCAGGACAGGGTCCGAGGACATGGCTGACTCTCAATTATCCACATGCTAATAACCAGTGGGTTATCCACAAGGTTTTTTTGTCATTGTTTGTTTTGAATTCAAACCTGATTTTAGCCACTCCTGCACACCACCTCCTCCCTCCTCCCTCCTCCCACCTCTACCAGGGAGCCAATATTCTCTGGAAGGCTGACTGGCTCCTCCTGGGTCAGGGAGGCCTGTATCTGCACCAGATGGAGTCAGGGTTCTCAAAGAGGAACCCTTGGAGCACCTGATCGAAGACTGCACCATCTGCCCACAGAGAACGTGGCAGGGAAAGGAGACGAATAAGCCAGGGAATGGCAGGGGCTCCAGGCTCTCGGTGGAGTGACCATAGGTGTGGAATGCTAAGTTTTTGAGTTGTTGTCAGGTGCCATAAACACATTTTCTCTTTTCAAATTTCCTCACAAATCACCCCAAAAGTTAGCATGTAGTAACCCCATTTTACAGGAGAGTAAACTAAGACTTAGTGGGGACGTAATTTCAGCCAAGGTAATAGAGCTCTTAAGCGGGAAGTGAATTATGCCCCACCCCACGTTTCTCTGAGTTCTAAGTTCATGTTCTTTCTAGTATATCTTCTGTTTCTCAAAGGCCTTTCAAATCGCATAAAATCATTTCTTTTCTTTAATCAACTCGTGTACCAGTGTGTGTTATTTCTTTCTGTCCCTTTTTTCTCTTTATTTATTCCTTTCAATTTTTCCTTCTACTTTTTTTTCTTCTTCTCTAACTTCCATTATTCTGTCTGTCTTCTTTCCTCTCTTACTTTACATACACATTCACTTTCTACCATGGAGGATCCTGCTGTAAGAATTCTGGAAGTGAAGCAGTTCATAACCCCTGTTGTCCAGGAGTTCCCACAGATACATATCCACACGTCCACAGAATCACATGAGATACAAATAAATGCGCCCCACTGCTTCTAGGACAGAAGAATGAAAAGAGAACTTATGTTGGAAATCTGGAAACATGGATATCAGTCCCTGCTTTGCCACTTACAGTATGACATTGGGAAAATCACATAATTTCCTTGAGCTTCTGTTTCCTTATCTAGAAAATGGAGACAATAAAACTTGATCTACACACTTCACAAAGGAGTAGTAAGATGATGGATGTCAAAGTCCTTTGTAATTGGTGAGGTTCTATCAAGTTGTAAGGCTTGGATATTTACATAAACAAACAAACATACATATATATATAAATGTGCTCACCTAATACTTTGTTTTTTCATTCCTGCTTTCTTTCTTCCTAGCCTCCCTCAGTCCCAAAAGGACTTGGCACAGCCATTCACACAGCATATTATGTGGCCTCAAAGCACAATATGTGTATAGAAATATACACATTCACACACTGTACATAAAACAGTTACACATATGTGTTAACACTTATAGATATACATACCTATTTACGTACTCAGCACTCCTATTTACATACTTTACCACTCAAAGTGCAAATATATTTGCATGTAGCCTGCATGTTTATTATTATTACTATCCTGCACTCCTAACCCACCACTCACCTCCTGCTAGCTACACAGGGAATCCGATAATTGGGTGTTTCCACTTCAGTCTTGACTGAAGAGTCTCCATCAAGTGTCAAACTAAGGCCACAGGCTTCCCTGCATCTTTTTCTAGAACCCTAGCAAAGGGCACTCCTCATTCCCCTCTCATCCCTCCCCACCCCAGGCACAGCAGAGAGAAGCACCACACAGGGCTCATCAAGCCAGTATTTGAGAATGGGACTAAAGCATCTCCGAAGATTTTGTCCGTTTCCTCTTCCACCCCACTCACCCTCGGAAAAGATCTCAGGGTCTCCCAGTCACACTTCCATGAAACTGGGTCTTGTAGAGCCTCAATCTCAAAGGAGTAAATGGAGTGGTTAAAAGATGGCCTTTGCCAGCCTGAGCAAGAGGGAGACATCCGTCTCTGCAAAAAAAAAAGAAAAAAGAAAGAAATTATCTGGACAACTAAAAATATATAGAAAAAATTAGCCGGACATGGGGGCGCATCTCTGTAGTCCCAGCTACTCGGGAGGCTGAGGCAGGGGGGGTGTCCCTTGAGCCCAGGAGTGTGAGGTTTCTGTGAGCTAGGCTGACGCCACGGCACTCTAGCCGAGCAACAGAGTGAGACTCTGCACCCCAACCCCCCCCAAAAAAAATTAAAAAAAGAAAGATGGCATTTGGAGCCAAATGGACTGGGTTCAAATCCTAGTCTTGCTAGCTGAGAGACTTCAGATAACTGACTTGACCTCTCAGCCATTTTACCGCCTCGTCTGTAAAGAGGAGATGGCAGCAGCTTGTACCTCAGTAGAGTGTTATAAAATTTAAATAACTTTAACGTGCACTCAACATTTACGAATTGGCACACAGTAATCACCCAATAAAGAGTAACTGTTATTTTCACACATCATGTGCCAGGTGGGATTCTGCAAAAGCAAACAATAAACATAGTGCATCTTTTTGGAAGGCCAGTATTCCTCCATGGTCAATAATTGAAAATATTATTTTAATCTTGAAGAGAACATTTTAGAGTAGAAAATTTTTATGGATCTTTATGTTAGAACAAGATGTTTTAAGGCAGCAGTTCTCAACCTTTTTGACACCAGGGACCATTTTCATGGAGGACAATTTTTCCACAGACTGGACTTCGATGGGATGGTTTCAGGATGACTCAAGTGCATTACATTTATTGTGCAGTTTATGTCTATTATTATTACATTGTAATATATAATTGTACAACTCACCATAGGTTGGGGACCCCTGCTTTAAGGAAACCTAGGGCTTGCCACAAAAGAGTCTCTTAGACTTGCTCGCTAAAACATTGTCTGCTTTTTCTGTACTGTGTGTTCCCTGGGCTAAGCAGGATACCTGTCAGAGGGTACTCAATGAATACATGTGGAATAATTGAATGAATCAATATGGCCCCACTTATCTGTCTCTAGCTGAAAAATTTTGGAGAACATTAAATCCTCATAATAGACCTGAAAAATACGATACATTACAATTGTCCCTGCTTTACATATTAGGAAAGCAAGACTAGCCAATACCTAGAGAGAAGGTTCAAACTCAAAAGAGGAATTTTTTGTCTGGCACTAGATCTTGGAACAAATGTCAGAGAGACAGCAAAGTTTTCATGCTCAGGACTCTTGCAATATAAAAGAGATGTCCATTTGTCCAGCACACCTGAGCTCTGGACCCAGATGAAAGCAGAGAGATGGAGGAGGATATTTATACCATCTAGCCTTCTGTCCTAACAGTCTAGATGCCCTCTGTCCCTTTCCCTATGTCCTCAGAGGAACTAGAGAATGAACAGTGGGGTCTTCGATCACAGAGGATTAAGTCTTCTGTCTTAGTCCATTTGTATTGCTGTAAAGGAATTTATAGCAATTCTGACTTAGCTTTCTGTGTCTAAAGTGGTCCCCCTTCAGCACCTCCCCAGATGACTTGAGGGATGTGCAGATGACCTGAGTGGAGGCATGTGAAAGTGGAGGGGGAATACCTGAGATTGGATAATTTATAAGGAAAAGAGGTTTATTTGGCTCATGTTTCTACAGGCTGTACAAGAAGCATGGTGCCAATATCTGCTTCTGGTGAGGGTTTCAGGCTGCCTCCACTCATAGTGGAAGGGGAAGGGGAGCCAGCATGTGCAGATCACATGGGCAAGAGAGGAAACAAGAGAGAGAGGGAAGACGCCAGGCACTTTTTAACAACCAACTATTGTGGAAACTAATAGAGCAAGAACTTATTCTTTATTGTGAAGACAGCACTAAGCCATTAACGAGGGATCAGCCCCCATGGTCCAAACACCTCCACTAGGCCCCACCCTGACATTGAGGGTCAAATTTCACAAACATCGAAACTCTAGCACCTTTGGAAGCATGAATCCTTCCTTGCCATTCTACCCCACCATTCCTCTGGGATGGAGTGAGGTGGGGGCACTGGTGATATGTTGCCCTGGAAAGGGATCCCAAGTGGGAAATCAGACTACCGAGGGTCATTTCCAGGTCTGCCACTTATTAGTTGTGTGGCCTCAGACA
Organism: Propithecus coquereli; assembly: GCF_000956105.1. Taxonomy (NCBI): domain Eukaryota; kingdom Metazoa; phylum Chordata; class Mammalia; order Primates; family Indriidae; genus Propithecus; species Propithecus coquereli. The sequence goes on from NW_012133970.1 coordinate 5,611,979, forward strand.
AGTTGATTCATTTCATGGCATCTCACCTATAAAACACTGAGCAAAATAAAATCTTCCCTCTCAATTTTTTTTTTTGAGACAGAGTCTCACTCTGTTGCCCAGGCTAGAGTGCCGTGGCGTCAGCCTAGCTCACAGCAACCTCAAACTCCTGGGCTCAAGCGATCCTCCTGCCTCAGCCTCCCGAGTAGCTGGGACTACTGGCATGCGCCACCATGCCCGGCTAATTTTTCTATATATTTTTAGTTGTTTGGCCAATTTCTTTCTATTTTTAGTAGAGACAGGGTCTCGCTCTTGCTCAGGCCGGTCAAACTCCTGAGCTCAAACGATCCGCCTGCCTCGGCCTCCCAGAGTGCTGGGATTACAGGTGTGAGCCACCGCGCCCGGCCCCTCTCAATTTTTAAGGGTTGCTCAGAGGATCTAAGCTACTCCATTATGAAAACACCCTGTAGAATGTAACGAGCTGAATACATGTGAGAGAAGGTTATTAATAAAGGTTAGGAGGACCTTCGTTGCCAAGGTCATTATCATTCCTCCCCTTGAAACACTGGGGCCGTTGTTGCTTCTGGAGCAACCAGTAGCTCTCAGCTTCCTCGTTGCTATCGGTGGCTGTGAGCAGCATCAGAGTAAATGTCAAGAAATTTTTCTTTAGATGTTCATCCTAGGGCCACCAGATAGAGAGGGATAAGGGGAAAAGGGGTTAGGAGCCCCCTATCATCATGGGGGAAAGCAGAAGTGAAGTGCCAGCAGGGGTAGGCAACTTGGCTTTGAAAAAGGCCACACAGGCAGACCTTCTGGTTCTCTGTCTAGATCCTAGACCTCTAACTCCCACAACGACTGTCTAAAAGCCTGACTCCCATCCTGGTAGCCCTCTTTCCCCCTACCACCCCTCCACTTCCATGTGCCTCCTCTCGGGTCATCTGGGGAGGGAAGAGGGAGGTGCTTAAGGGGGCCCTTCCTCAGACACAGAAAGCTAAGTCAGAAGGTTTGGTTGTGAATGCCAACTCTGCTATTTACTAGACATTCTTGGGCAAGTCACTTCACTTCTCTGAGCCTCTGTTCCCTCCTTGAAAACTGGGTAGAATAAGATCTGCATTTGCTACTTCAAAATGTTGCTGTGAGGGACAAATGAAATGATGGATTTGTCAATGGCCACATGCTACAAACAAGTCAGGAGCCAACATTGTCACTAACACAGGTTTGACCAGCTCAAAGGATAACCTATACATTTGTCTGCACTTGCTAACTGCAAGCAAATGCCTAACAGTGCCATGTTCCCTTTGGAAGTCCCCTTTCTCTTCTAATCATTCGGTGATCTCCCAATTTTGATTGTACTTATCTAACCAAACTCATTATCTCCTCACCCACAAAACTTACTTATCCTCCCCACCCCCATTTTGGTGAATGCCATCGCCAGCCACAAAATTGGCCCAGGAGACCCTACGAAGTTTTCCTTAGTATTAGGTAATATTAAAGAATTATTGTTAATTTTGCCAAGTATAATTAAACACAAGATGGTTATGAACAAATTTCATATTTAGAGATAGATAATGAGGTATTTATGAGTAAAATGATAACCTGGGATTTGCTTTAAAACCTTTCTGCCAAAAAAAGGGGGAGCTGACATGTTGATAATTGTTAATACTGGGTGATGGTTACATGGGGATCTATTATACCGTTATTTTTACTTTGTATATGTGTGAAAATTTCAATAATAAAAAACTTAAAAATAATTCTCTATTCCTCCCTTTCCTTCATTCTCCCATCTAAATGGTTGTAGTAGGCTGAATAATGCTCCCCCGGAGGGAAGAAACAGATTCTTCCCTGAACCTTCTTTTTTTTTTTACTTTTCTTTTCTTTGAGACAGTCTCACTCTGTTGTCCAGGCTAGAGTGCCGTGGCATCAGCATAGCTCACAGCAACCTCAAACTCCTGGGCTCAAGCAATCCTCCTGCCTCAGCCTCCCGAGTAGCTGGGACTACAGGCATGCGCCACCATGCCCTGCTATTTTTTTCTATATATTTTTAGTTGTCCGGCTAATTTCTTTCTATTTTTAGTAGAGACGGGGTCTTGCTCTTGTTCAGGCTGGTCTCGAACTCCTGAGCTCAAACGATCCGCCCACCTCGGCCTCCCAGAGTGCTAGGATTACAGGCGTGAGCCACCGCAACCGGCCATTTCTGACAAATTCTTTTAGTGTTTGCTTACACCGCGCCTGGCCAAGCCAGATTTTCTAATCCAGTCCTGTCAGATTCAAAAGCCAGTGCCAGTGCTCCAAAACCAGACCCAACCTCCAGGAGTAGCCACTCTGAAGGGGTAACTGAAATATAGAACTTGCTTTACTCTAAGACTATGTTCATTAAGTACTAGAATAAAGGTGGAAATTTCTATGGACACAAAGAGGAATGAAAAGTAAATTAGAGTGGGGTGGATGGGTGAGGCAAGAAAAAAAAAAAACCTTCTCAATATGGCTTCTCTTACAGGAAACATCTGGATCTCCCAAGTCCGCGCTCTTTTCTGCCTACAGACGGTAATCTAAGGAGAGAGAAGGACCCTTTTACAATCAGAAAGAGCCTGAGTATTCTGTCCCTAGCATTTGGGAGCTCATTCATTTGTTAATTTATCCAAATATTCCCTGTACACCCATTCTGCCCCAGGTTTAACGCATGGCCTTGCAGGGTCAGAAAGTATTAAGACAGTCATTGACCTGATTTAAGTCTAGTTAGACAGACACAGTGACGTAAACAGATAATTATAAAACAATGCAAAAAGGCAGAGATAATGATATATACCCATGATATTAGCAATGTACCCAGGCTATCAGGAAGCAAGGTGAACTTTTAATCGCTATGCTTCCCTTTTGCCTCACCACACTCCAAAATTAGTTTTTAAGGCTAGAAGAAGATGGCGTTGGGGAGCTAGGACAGGGTCTATGGGTATGGAGTACTGCTTCCTAGGTGAGCGGCAGCAACATACCTAGAGATCTCTCTCAGTGCTCTCAGCAGAATGAGGAACATTACAACGATGTTAACAGGCCCTATTCACTGAGCAGAAATTCAGCCCATGTGCCAGGCACTATGCTAAGTGCTTTACCCAAATCATCTCATATAATCTTTCCAACAACATCCTGAAGTGGGTATGATGAGACCTATTTTGCAGCTAGAGAAGAAAGCCAGGCTCAGAAAGGTTAAGCAATTTGGGCAGATTTATGCAATGAATTCAAGCTGGGGCTAGAATCCTCATCTATGGGAATCTCCAAAGTTCCTGCTCTTTATTTCATTCTTTCATGAAAACTAAGAAAAAGTTTTTCCAACAGACAACATACTGTACACCATGTGCTTAAAATCATGATCTACATGTCCAGGAAATGAACAAACAAATGAAACTAGAGAAGCTGCCCATTGGTGTGTGGCAGTAGTTTAAGAAAGATTTATGAAAGTAAAAAAAAGCTTAAATAGAGAAAAGTCAATTCTTTAACTTAATTATGCCAAGCTAGGCAAATGAGTTATATCCAGGATCACACTTGGCAGCAAGAGCCACTAAGATAACTGTCACCCCACCAATCCCCCCTGAGGATCTGGCTTTCTCCTTCGCCACTCAAAGGCTGTCCTGCCAGGGCTATGTATTTGGGTGGAGACACTGATCTTTCCAATCAGCAGATTGCTAAGGAAGGGTGTTAAGTAGCCAGACTCCTGGCTAGAACTTCCAATCCCCTCATCTGCATCAGGGTTAGGATGACATTCAGAAAGTAAGAAGTCTTCCACATGAAAATTTAGATTCTGGTGGCCATGGGTTCTAGCTTCAGGCCTAGTCCCCAACTCATTGAGTGATCCTGGGATAGGCCCTTGGCCTTTTAGGTTGTCACTACCTCCCCTTCTCTAAGCTGAGAGAGTTAAACTGGCTGATTTTCTGATGGAGGGTCCTCCCAGCTCCATAGTCCATGTGTCTGGGAGAGTTTGTGACAGAAGTTTTGGGTGTAAGAGTGGATTCCTGTGAACATGCCTCCTAACTGCCCCTTCTGAAGTCTCTCTGGCTGTCCAGAGACCATAAGAAGGAACAGGAGGGAGGACATCAAAGAACATTATTCTCTGATAGCCTTGGACTCAGAGAGGAACAGATAAAGCTGTGATGAGGGTGGGCAGTTCTTGTTAGGCAAACAGGAGAACTAACAAATGCTGGCCTTTGATCAAAAAGCACGCACGGGGGATAAAATGGGCAGCTCACAGATTTCACTGTGGGTACTAGGATCAAATGCAAGTTTGTTTTCAAGTTATTAAGGATAGAGCAAGGATAGCTGTTTAGGAGACCAAAATACAGGCAGGCAAGGGAGCAGAAGAGATAGATTTTCCCACACTTAGCAGAGAAAGCCCCAGACTTCCCTTAAGAAAGGTCTACATCCTGGGAAAGAGCTTCCTTCCCAAAGGCCTGGCAAGGGCTTATGATGCCAGACCATTAGGCAGAGCTTTCTACGGACAAAACTTTCCCTTTGATAGGGGTTGGGGCGAGATGCTGAAAAGTCCCGGAAAATGATGGTACACTAAGGAAATGTGGATTTGCTGTCTCTTTCCTGCCTTGAGTCACCCTACTCACCTCTCCCACTCCATCTTCTCCTACTTAAGGGGTAATGACCCAAAAGGGACAAGACAATTTTCCTTTCTTCATGACCATCTCCTTACCCTTGGGGATAATTATTCTGGTACTCTCAGAAGGCCCACTGGAGCTCACTTCATGCTGAAGATGTGGGCATGATACATTCAGAACTGTGCATTCATACTGTCACCAGCAAGTCATCGGTTGCATTCTGGTGGGTCTCCTCTGTGTCCTGGGTCAAGGACAGAGGGAGAAGAAAACCTCAGAGTGTGATGGAAGGGAGTACAGGCCATCCCACTGGGGTTTTGGAAGACCTGAAACCATCTCACATCTCCTTTGAGTGGTCTTGCCCAAATGCCTATCAATGTGGCTAGATCGTTCTGTTATACTGAGCCTCAGTTGCTTCTGGAAATAAGGATATTACTTTTATCACAAGCTTGCTGCCAAGATTAAACAATATATGTGAAGTGCCCAGCAAAGTGCCTGGCACATAGTACATACCAGTGGTGACTTTTTTGACTGGAGTGACGTCCTGATTTACCCAGGACTTTCCTGGTTTTAGCACTAAACATTTCACATTGTGGGAAACCACCTCAGACCTGGCAAACTGGGATAATTGATGGTTTTATTATCAGTCATCCCTTCTCAACTCTCCGAGTGAAGGCATAATCCAACCATCCCATGCTCTCATTTGTTTGGCTCACAAACAAATCTGCTTTTTATTTCTCTAATAAAATGTCTAAATATGTATTTTAAAGAATACATAGGTTCAACAAACTGTAAGATGCTTCTCATGTCTATTCCTGCCAATAACTCTATGGCCTAGGGCAGTGGTCCTCAACCACGGGTGATTGTACCCCCTGGGGACATTTGGTAATGTCTACAGGCATTTTTTGTTGCAACAAGCTGGAAGGAAGTGAGTGTAACTGGCATCTAGTGGGTAGGGGCAGGGATCTGCTAAACATCCTACAGTGCACAGGACAACTCCAACAATGGATTATTTGGGCCAAAATGTCAATACTGCTGAGGTTGAAAAACCCTGGGCTAGTGGATATTATTAGCCCAATAGATATTACAACTAAAGGCTCTGAGGCTGAGAGATTTGGAGTAAGTAGCTCAAGGTCAAAGAGCTGGAAAGTGGCCCAGATAGGGTTCAAACCCAGGCTAATTGACTCTGGATCCCGTTCTTTTCTTACAATATTGCAATGCCACTGAAAGACGTTTTGTTTGTCACTTCACTTGGCTTTATCACACTTCTGGCATAATAAGACACAGCCCATGCTAGAGATTTTTGGAAAAGTGGAGTCTCCAAAAATCAAGTTTGCAGTCTCTCAATCCATTTTGGCTTTGTACCCTGCAGCCTACCACACCCCTTCTCGCATGCACGCGTGCATGCATGCAAACAGGGCACAAGGAACCAGCATGATGATAAAGAGGATAAGAGTGGAAAGTTATCCTTGCCAAGATAATAGTCGGTCATGGGGAGCCAGTGAGCCCACCCCTCCAGCTTTTGGCATCCACAAGAATATCCTCAGCCCCCTGATGCCAAAACCAGCTCCCAAGAGGGGCCTCATCTTACACTGTAGAAAATCATAGAGGTGGCCTACTGATAAAATCTAGCCCAAAGTTCTCATTTTACAGATGGAGAAAATGAAGCCCAGAAAAGGGTCTGCTTCACTATCTTCAGGGGAAAGAGGGACAGGAACTCGGGTGTCCTGCCACCTAGTGCAGAACTAATGTCAGTACACTTTCTAGAACTTGCAGGCCAAACAGGCCATTCCACATTATGCTGAAGTAGTACTGGGTGCAGGCCAGCACAATCTCCTGACACCTGTGTGTCCTGAAGTCTCACTGAACAGTCCCTCTTAATATCCTGGAATTTGAGGATCCTGAGGCAGATGATAGGGTATGGGATTAGGGGAGTATTAGAAAAAAGCGGCTATAGACCTCCCCACCATCTCTCTTTCTCTGTGGTCCTGGGCTGCTGACTCCCTCTCATCTCAACCCTATCTCCCCCGCCTCACTGCCTAGCTCCCATTCCTCCAATGCCTTTGGCCTTGAGCAATTTGTCTTCAAATCTGGCTAGGACTAGTGAGGGGTGTTCCTAAACCTTAAAGCAAAGGAATTAATCCTAAATGTATTATTTTCTATACCTGAGCTAGCCACTACACATACTTCATTTACCTGTCAAAAAGACAGGTAAGCTGGTTTCTGCCTAAAGGTCCCTGGGCTTCTGTCAAGACTGGACTCCTGAGCCACAATTCCTTAGGATTTAGCCTCCTAAAGCCTGCATTTATCCCCTCTATAGGTACGGGTAGGGGCACGGCCTTTGGCACTTTTCTTTTGAGCAAATACTTCCCCTCTCTTTAGCATTTTGCCTATAATATCCAGTAAGTAACATTCATTTCCAATATTTAATCCCCTTTTTCTGTTCTTTCTCCTGTCTCCATTTCCAATATTTACTCCCAACTCTAGATTGAACCCATTCTTTATAGGTCTTCCTTGAACTCCCTGTTACTCTTTTATCCCTATAAATCCGTTTCATCTTTTTTCATACCTCATATCCTAAAATTATATCACACAAGTATTTGTGTTCTTGTAGGTTACATTTCTCCTTTCACTAGAATGTAGGCTCCATGAGGACCAAGACTCTGTCCTGTTGACTGCTGCATCCCCAGTGCCTAGGACAGTGTCTAGCACATATGGGTGCTCAATTAATATTTCTTCAGTGAATTACTGAATGCATGAATATCATTTAGTCCCCAGATTTCTTCTCTGTTGTTAGGATATCAGAAATTCTTTCAAGCCAGTTGTGATGGCTCATGCCTGTAATCCTACCCGGCACTCTGGGGAGACGAAGCAGGAGGATTGCTTAAGGTCAGGAGTTCGAGACCAACCTGAACAAGAGCAAGACCCTAAAAACAGAAAAAATCAGCCAGGCATGGTGGCGCATGTCTGTAGTCCCAGCTACTCGGGAGGCTGAGGCAGGAGGATCGCTTGAGCCCAGGAGTTTGAGGTTGCAGTGAGCTAGGGTGATGTCACGGCACTTTAGCCTGGGCAACAGAGCAAGACTCTGTCTCAAAAAAGAAAAAAATTATTTCACTGGAGTAACGGAAGGCTCCAAAGAACTTGTGTTTGCTGGAGCTTTGGAGCTTTTTTCACTCTCTACTCTCCTTATAATAACCATGCCACCATAGTTCAGACCCTAAGAACAGGTTTTTGGGTTTTGAAGGGGTTTTTTTGTTTTGCATATTTGTGTGGTAAAACTCATTTAAAAATTAAGTAGGAAATTTTCAAAGATAGACAAAATTAGCTTTAACAATTATCAACGTACAACCAATCTTGTTGCATCTATACACTTTACTCTGATCCACTGCTTATTAATTTTTCATAGCTTTAATGAGTTATAATTTCCATATAATAATCTGCATATATTTAAACTATAAAATTTGATCAGTTTGGGCATATGTAGACACCAGTGAAACCATGGCCACAATCAATATAATAAATATATTAATTACCCCAAACGTGAGAACAGTGTTTTTTTAAACTGCAGGTTGCAACCCTATACTCATTTGTGGAGTCATTTATGGGGTGATTGATGCAAAACAAATCTGGATGGCCAGGGAGGCTCATCTTCTCCTCCTTTTCAGTTTAACTGAGACAGTTGGCTGCACTGGACTGAGCCAGCTGTGGAAAGACAAGGCCTTTGGCTGATGTCAGCATTTCTGGCAGGCAAGGCTGTTCCTAGGGCCCTCTGTATGCAGACCTTGGCCCTGGGCATGCACACTCCCTAGCATTGTTCCCGATCTGGGAGATCATTGATACATTTCTTGTTACTTGGAGAAACTAAGTGTACCCTAGCCCCTTTTCTCGGTGTGCAGCCAGAGCTAGTGTTCTCTTGGAGTGCTCATAGTGGCACAGTTGGCCTGCTTGCCAGTCAGGCCCCTGTTTTCTGGGACTTTTACTGTAGTTCATACAGATATCTGTGACCAGCCTATGCCATGGAACAAGGAGAATTCGGAGGACTATGTGCACTCTGCTACTTCTCTGCTTGCTTGTAAGTTTTCCTCCAATAAACCCCATGTTATATCTGCATCCTGTGGTGTGTCAAAAGCTGGCTTCCCAAATATCATCAACATAGCCTGTTGATAAGGCAAAGTGGAGTTTATAGCTTACCGGGATAAAGGAGAATACCACCTCTGCAAAACTTTAGCAGTAACTCAGAGGGAGAAATGCAAGGTCAGAATTTGAGAATTGCAAATTTGGTATGAGGTGGGTCTTTCAATGCAGGGACTTGATTAGAGTTAGGTAAGGATTGAGATAGAACAGTCCAGGATTGGTGGAAACAGCAAGGCAAGAATTTTGATGTGAGAGATTCAAAGACTCTTAGGGAATTTTGAACTCTCTATTGATGTTTTCCATTGAAGAGTTGATGGGTTTTTCCTGGTTGTTGGGGATGTCCTCATAATGAACAATGATGACATTTTCCTGGGCAGGGAAGTCTTGCAAAAGTAAAGTCATGCTAATGAAGACAGTAGAATAGCAAAGTCATGTTAATGTAGACAGTAAAGTGTGGTTTCAGTTCTTCGTGCCCAGGCTGAATATGGGGATTGAAGGCTTTGGTTTTCAGGTACTAGTGGTATGTGTTCATGACTCCCTTATGTGATGACCAACATTTTTCAAAAAATGAAACTAAGTAAACTAGAGTTGAATTGCATTTAGTAAAGGTAAGTATTGTTTTGTGGAACTTTCGTTTCTGTTATACTTATGTATGTGTGAAATGAATCATGAAGTAAAATCTATTTCTTTCAATGAGTCAGGATTCAAAAATGTTTGAAAGCTACTGCTTTAGAAAGATTCTGAAAGACCCCCTAAAAGAGATGATTCCTCTCTCTCAGCTACCTTGCACTGCTCCAATCTAATCTTCCATGTTACTAGAGAAGCTTCTAGCTTTGTTAGGAAAAAATACACAATCTGAGGATTTGAACAGATTCCAATCATATAGATTGTTGGGCAGCGTGGGGTAGGGGGCAGTGAGAACTTTGAATCTATGGTGTTTGTCATTTTGGCAGAGAGCTGAGAGAAACCATGTTGCTAATGCAACGTGAAAGCTGGAGGATAGACATGAACACCTTTCTACTATGAGCATTGTTAGCATCTAAAACAAATCCTCAAGAATGCATAGGCTCCCAGTTCACCGAGATACAATTTACTTAGGTAGGGAACTAGGTAAGATGACCTCTGGGGTCCCTTCATGGGGAGGCTATTTGATTCTGGAGAGGTTCCTACAACAGAAACTGGCAGTTAATTTTGAGATGTGTTATCTGGCCCTGCACCTGGTTCTGAGGTATTGTTGGATAGAACATCAGATGTGCCTCATCTATTGAAACAGAGTTTCTGTTCTTAAGTGGGTCACCTACTTCTTTAAGGAAATTCTGCCATTTTAGGGCTTTGGCAGCCTGGAGGTTTTGGAAGGGATGCATTAACGGAAAATAACCCAAACTCTGTAAAATAATTTAAAGGGGTTTATTCTCAGCCAAGTATGAGGACCATGGCCCAGAACTATGCCCAAGAAGCCTTGAGCAAGTGGTCTCACTGTGCTTGTGTTACAGTTTGGTTTTATACATTTAAGGGAGACAGGAATTACACATAAAATCATAAATCAATACATGGAAGGTGTCCATTGGTTTGGCCCGAAAAGGCAGAACATCTCGAAATCGAAATTGCCGGAGGTGGGGAAGGGGTGATGTGGGGGGTTGAGGTTATAGGTGAGTTTAAAGATTCTTTGATTTGTAAGTGGTTAAAGAAATGAAGATTTGTCTAAAGGCTCAGAATGTTTTAAGATAAGGAAGTCTGCTAATCAGAGACAAGCCACCAGACATAGGCTCGTGAGATCTGTTGGGAAAATTGAGGACCTTCCACTGTGGTTCAAGCTTTGTCTTGCATAGCCTTAGGCCTGGTTATGAGATTCAAAGGATATCCTTCTTGGAGTATGACTAATCTTGTCTGACCTCCCATCTCAGGCCAGCAACTCAGCTTTAGGGTATTTCTGGGGTCCCCTTGGCCAAGAGGGGGTCCATTCAATCAGCTGGGGGGGCTTAAGATTGTATTTTATTAATAGTTCACAGACATAAGCCCCCCACACCCACAATCAGGCCTGAAATCCGAAATTCCTCAGAGGGCCTATTCCTTTGGATAAGGCACTATCTCTCCTTTGGCCCAGCATTTTAGTTTTTCATACTTTTTTTTTTTTTGGTTTTGTTTTGCTTTCCTATTTATAAAAAATAGGCTTGGGTTCTTTCTCCTTATCAAAAAAATAAGTTTGAGAAATACTGCAACACCTCCTTAGTGGGAAGTGAGGTATTATATTCAGGAATTCATTCAGCAAACAAGGATTAAAGATAATTGGGGCTCAAGACTGTGTTAAGCACTGGGGTTCCGTGCTCTTGAAGCTCTTTGTAAACAGGTAAATCACAGCCCCATGGCTGGGGTTGGGGCCAGATCCTAGGCTTCAGAGCTACAGAGACCTGGGAGAGAATCACATTTTCCTCCTTTTGTTAAGGTACGGAGTGCGAGAAATGACCACTTAAAGATCGAATTCAGCCGAATTATGAGTCTTTATTAGCTGGCCAGCGACCACCCCTGCCCTGTCAGAGTACAGGTACAGAGAATCGTGGTTAGTCGAAAAAGCAAGGAGGTCTTATACTATTCTAAGATGGGCTACGTGACATAAGGTATGGGGAAGTGGGACAAATTACATCATACATTTCATAACCGTGGGGTCCGGGACCTGCCTTGGACCACCTACTCCGGTTACGAGCGACTGATTATAATCTTTAAGCAAGCAGGTTTACAGAAGCAGATAGCATTAGTTAGATTTTCCCCTAAAGCAACCAGAGAAACCGTGGACCTGCCAGCACCTTGATTTCAGCCTAGTAATGCAGATTTCAGACTTCTGGCCTCCAGAACTATGAGAGAATAAATTTCTGTCATTTTAAATCACCAAGTTTGTGGTGATTTGCTATAGCAGCCATAGGTGGAAACTAATAAAATGTTCCCTTAAAGATACTACTATTTAACACACTTGCTCCACTAATCCCTAATTCTCAGTAGGTCTCAGGCCCCATTTGCCACATATTAGACACGACACTCTTGTTATGTGATTTGGGCAAGTTTTCTTGGAACACATGGAATAGGGAGACCTTCAGCTCCATGTGGAGGAAAAGTGGGAAAATACAGTTTTTTACCTGAAAAGCACTATGCAAAATGATTAGCCTATAAACCCCCAAAATGTGAGTGAATGAGTGCTACAGATCTGGCAGCTCCTCTGATTGGACTGTATCTTGAGGAATCATAGGAACCATCTCCCTGACTTCTTTACCTGAACACAGCCAAGATCGCGCAGGTAAAATGATATCTGGTTTCTGGCAGACACCTGGCCTACTAATTGGCATGGCTGCTCAGGACAGAGTAACTGTCAGTCAAGAACCATGAGCAGACTACATCTTTGGAGAAGTTGGCTGGAGAAAGAAGCACATACAGAGAATGGATTGGGATTCGCTGCTGTAAAGTGTAAAAGAGCCACTCGCAGAAATGCTGTTAAGATTGCTAACAGTTCTCTTTCTCTCAAGTGTTAGATTGGAAAATAAGTTCTGTGAGGAGGATTGGAACAGAGTGCTAAACACATTTTAGCCAACCTGTAAAATCGGAAAGGCTTCATAAGATTGCTTTCCTCCCAGAACTCCAAAATACCAAGAAATTATGCAGAAGAACTAAGTATACCTTTAGGGATGTTGAAGCCAACATAGCAGTGGAATATTGGCAGAGTAAAATGCTACAATTTTCAGCTATGGAAGGTGTGAACTAAAATAAAATCTTAAGGCTTCCCCCTGACCAGGGCGCGGGGCGGGGGCTGCTGAATGGCTGAATATACCCCTCCTAGCCAAGGGCACACCCTAAAACTGATTTGCCTGCCATGAGGAGGGAGGTCTGACGTGCCTCATCATGCGCCCCTCCCTTCTTGTAAATATCCTTTGTAACTCATTGAAAGGTCTAAGGCTATGCAAAACAAACCTGCAGGTCCTTAATTTACACAACAAATATGTCCCAGCTCGTCTCTGATTGTTAACAGACTTCCTTATCTTAAATCATTCCAAGCCTTTTAGACAAAGCTTCATGTTTTTAACCAATTACAAGTCAAAGAATCTTTAACCCCACCTATAACCTGTAAACCCCCCCCCCCTTTGAAATGGCCACGTTTTGGGGCCAAAACCAATGTATGCCTTCCACGTATTGATTTTTTTTTACCTGTAAGCCCTGTCTCCCTGAAAAGTAAAAAAAACAAACTGTAACCCAATCACAGCGAGTCCACTTGCTCAAGGCTTCTTGGGCGTGGCTCCGTGTCATGCTCCTGAAATTTGGCTCTTTAAACTATTTTATAGAGTTTGGCTTCTTTTCCCTTGACAAAGAGAATCTAGAGTCTACAACCCTCACAGTACAGATGGGAAAACTGAGACCCAGAGAGGGGCAGAGACTTGTTCAAGGCCACACAGTTAGTGGCAAAATTAAGACCAGAACCCAGGTGTTTATACTCTCAAGATAATTCTCATCCCAGTAATGCAGGCCTCATAATCACTGCGCAACAGGCTGGTACCAATTTAGAAGGCTGGGCCCCTGGATACCTGCCAAAAAAGCAGATTTTTTCAATCCAACTTTATTTATTTAGATATTAGATATTTGCCCTGTACTCTCACTTCAGTGTCCATAATGTTTTACTGGGTTAGGTCCTGATTCATGGCAGTAAAAATATACTTAAAAATCACATTTCCAGGAAGTACACTGGCTGATCACAATCCCTCCGCTGCCCGCCACGGGGCGCAAAGTAAAATTCCTCCTTCATTCCAGTTACATCCCTTTGGGTCTCGTTGCCCGTTAGCAATCAGGAAATTAGCGGAACCTTGAGGCTGACCGCTTGCACCTGGCAGGGTTGCTTTCCGAGAAGAACACTTCCGCCGACGAACACGTAACCTCGCACGTGGTTAGGACGGCCACTAACTCTCACGTTCTGCTTGGTCACGCTGACGCTGGAAGGCGGGCTTGCGTAGGGGTCATGCTCTCCAATTGGCTGTTGGCGCAGTAGCGGTTCGGAGTGAGGGTAGCACGTTAAGCTGAAGGCTGTGTCGAGCGCCGCGGCACAGGTCCTGGCCTTGAACCCAGTGTGTGGTGGGAATCCCGAGCCGGGCCAGGTCTGGGTCCCTGGGAATGGATCTCGTGTGGAGTGCGTGGTACGGAAAGTGCGTCAAAGTGAAAGAATCGTCGCCACTCTGGGCTCAGAGCATCGTGGTCGCCTGGCTCACTAGGGCCGAATGGGACCAGGTGACGGTTTATCTGTTCTGTGACGACCATAAGTTGCAGCGCTACGCGCTGAACCGCATCACCGTGTGGAGAAGCAGGTAAGGCGGCGGGCTCCGCCTTCTTGCCTGAGTGCTGGTGGCGCCTGACGTCTTTGTCGAGTTTCTATAAGGCCGCATTGCCCAGGCTTTCCCTGAATTGCCTATTGTCCCTCTTCAAGTGCCTGGAGGTAAAGCCGCAGCCAAGCTCTTGCTTTCATCCCATTTGTGGTTGGAAAGTAAGGGGTTGTGCCTCAACAATTCTCTTGTTATATCTACGAGCTTTACCCCTTACCTCCGAAGAGTGACGTTCTCCCAACTTGAGTAGGGTGCCAGAGGGACCGGTGATGCCTGATCCACGGCCTAAGGAGTAGGTTAACACCCTGGGTTGGATTTCCGATTTGAATTAGGGAGGGCAAGGAGGGACTCTTGCCTGCAAAACCATGTTTTAGTTGGGCGCCTCAGTCCAGTTGGTAAGAGTGAGTTGGGGGGCAGATTAATGAGGGATAAAGGGCTCTCTAGCTGAATGGGTTGAGGGTTTCAGGCTGAAAGAAAGGGGACGTTGTCCACACAACTGTTGATTTACAGTCTGGCAGTTAGGTATTCTGTGTTCACCCTAGCCAGCCTCTCATCCCCTGTATACTGTCGGATCTCACAGACGTTGCCCTCTCACCTCCCACCTTCTTGTTTTGTGTCTGTTCATGCACTCTTGACCCAGTATATGATGGGAATACCATACAACAACCTAGGTTCTGAGGTGGAGGGTGGACCAGTGTAAGTGGCCTTTATGATGGTGCTGGACTGTGGCCCTTTAGGTTAGGCAACGAACTCCCCCTGGCAGTGGCTTCTACTGCTGACCTGATACGCTGTAAGCTCATGGATGTAACTGGTGGCTTGGGCACTGATGAACTTAGACTGCTGTATGGCATGGCATTGGTCAGGTAAGACCTGCATGGGTAAGGGTGGGGGTTGGCTTAGGGGGCAGGGGGTGGGGGAGGCATGTGATGTGCAAAGCTTGGCTTCAGGTGCCACCTGAAGAAAAACCCTGCGTGTCCCTGAGTGTGGGTCAGCCTGTGATTATTGCTTCACTTGACAGCTTTTGGTACCTCTGTCAACACATTCCTCTTTTTCTTCCCTTTTCCTGAAAGCCTTCTCTCCCATTTTTCTTTCCTTCTTGGAATATGGGAGTCGGGGTGGGGTTCAGACCAGGTGATATCTCTATGGGTCTGATATTTTTTCTTCCTGTTGAACTCATCACCCAGAGGAACTTTTCTGAATGGGTCTATGTCCTTGCTGTGATTTAATGTGGACTTTCCAACCCTACCCCCATCTGTACGTAGCACCACCCTTTCCCCCTTCTCTCCCCCATGAACACTAAAAAGTTGCTGAGTTGTGAAAGTGGAGTTCAGAGTTCCTGACTTACAAAGTGACCCATAGTGGTTCTAGCTGTCTCATACACATTGGGAAAAAGGTTGCCACTGAGTTTTCTCATCTGTCAGTCTTTGCTCATCTCATATACTATTCCCCTTGTCTGCTTTGATAGCCTTCCTTGCTTTTCTTACCTTCTCCATTGTGCTCCCTGTTATCATCTGATGTAGTCTTTTGTAGCATTTATAACATATTACGTTTTAGTGTAATATGTTATGTCATGATTATTTATCCGACACCGGACTCTTCAAGGCCAGAGCAGCATCTTATTCATCTGTATGGCTTCAGTACAGGGCAGAGTCTCAGTAAATGTTGGAATGGATGGAACCGTCCCTGCTCTGGCTGACACCAGCCATGAGAACAGGACAGGACAGTCAGTGGAAGGGTTGTGGAAATGCAAGGTGTCAGTAACTCAGCAAGGTGTTTTGAGTAAAATGGTTCCCTGGGCTGTGCCACTTATTTCTCCCCCAACCCCAGGTTTGTGAATCTTATCTCGGAGAGGAAGACAAAGTTTTCCAAGCTCCCTCTCAAGTTCCTGGCTCAGGAGGTGCGTATGATAAAGTGGCCTTGCTCAATTCTCTCTTAAAGATGGCTTACTGAATGGGGAATGGGATAATGTGGGCACACGGTCAAACTAACTCATCCCGTCAGTATCAGTCAAGCCCAGCAAGAACCCCAGAGCCTCAGCTTCCAGCTTGAAAGAAACAGAATTGCTCCATTGCTCATGACTAGTTTCTCAGAGGGCTTGGCCTGCCCCGCTTGTTGGGAATGGCCCAGTGAAGCTCAGGAGCCAGAATGTACCACCAGGTGGGAACAGGAAAGAGGTGGCAGTCACAGCACTTACTCTCAGGGTGACAGTCTGAGGGAGGAGACGGCTCAGCCTAGTAGCATGAAAATGCCATACATTCCTGCCCCAAGTGAGTATATGAAGTGTGTAGAGGCCCCTATGGCAGGCATGTTCTTAGTCGTCCAGAGGAGCTTCCTGCAGGAGGTGTGGGAGGAAGGGAAGGGTAAGGAGGACCCAGGGAGACGCACAGGGCAGAGGGAGGCTGAGGAAGGTGATTGTTAATGCTCATTCACAGGAATCTCTTTGTTGCAGGAGGGCAGTTGGTGGTTGGGGAAGATGGGTGCCTTTTCTGATTTTCAATACCACCTCCACAGCACAGTAAAAAAGAATCAGGAGACCTCTTTTTTTTATTATTATATATATATATTTTTTGAGTTGTCCAGCTAATTTCTTTCTATTTTTTTTTAATAGAGATGGGGTCTCGCTCTTGCTCAGGCTGGTCTCGAATTCCTGAGCTCAAACGATCCACCCGCCCGCCTCGGCCTCCCAGAGTGCTAGGATTACAGGCGTGAGCCACCACGCCCAGCCGAGACCTGGTTTTTTTAATACTGGCTCTGCCACTAACACTGGAATCTTCTCTCAAGACCTCAGTTTCTCTATGTGGAAAATGGGGTGGGAGGTCAGGCGAATTTATCTTTGGGTCCCTTCCACCTTCAATAGTTGTAATTTTGTACTCATGCCCTCCCCTATAATCAGGTGAACATTCCGGATTGGATTGTTGAACTTCGCCATGAGTTGACCCACAAGAAAATGCCTCATATAAATGACTGTCGCAGAGGTGAGTCTCCAGGGGGTATATCTCAGTTAAGCCCTGGGGCCTGGATTGGGGGTAACTAGGAGTGGAGGGGCACCTGGGGTCAGGGCCGGGAGTGGGGTGGCACAAGTGAGGCACTTAGCTTGGGCACAACATTTAAGGGGGGGCAAAGTTTCAGTAATCAAGATAAATAACATTATAATGTGAAAAAATCCAGGATAAACAAAATATCAAAATTTTAAATAAAACAGGGTTATTAGGCCGGGCGTGGTGGCTCACGCCTGTAATCCTGGCACTCTGGGAGGCTGAGGCGGGTGGATCCTTTGAGCTCAGGAGTTCGAGAGGAATACCATACAACAACCTAGGTTCTGAGGTGGAGGGTGGACCAGTGTAAAGAACCATGAGCAGACTACATCTTTGGAGAAGTTGGCTGGAGAAAGAAGCACATACAGAGAATGGATTGGGATTCGCTGCTGTAAAGTGTAAAA
>NW_012133970.1:5629520-5639052 GCF_000956105.1 Propithecus coquereli
GAGACCAGCCTGAGCAAGAGCGAGACCCTGTCTCTACTAAAACTAGAAAGAAATTAATTGGACAACTAAAAATATATGGAAAAAATTAGCTGGGCATGGTGGCGCATGCCCGTAGTCCCAGCTACTCGGGAGGCTGAGGCAGGAGGATCCCTTGAGCCCAGGAGTTGGAGGTTGCTGTGAGCTAGGCTGATGCCATGTAGCTCAGGCAACAAAGTGAGACTCTGTCTCAAAAACAAACAAACAAAAAACAACAAAAAAACCAGGGTTATTATTACTGGTTTCACCTTTGCTTCAGGCTCCAAGATGGCTTGGCAGGGTACTATTCTGATTCTGTTTTGATACGTTGACTACAGAGGTTTCTGGCCTCCGCTTAAATTTTGCTCCTGGGGTAGTGCCTTGTTAGCCTCATTCACCTCACCCTAGTGGGGGGAGAGGGGTGAATTGAGAGGCATGAGCCATCAACAGTGTCATGAACCCAGGAGTTCTTTGGACACCCACCCCATCCCAGTTAAGAATCCCTGATTTAGCCTCATCCCTTGTGATGGGGAAACTGAGATCTAGAAAAGAGAAGAGACTTGGTCAAGGCCATGTAACTAGCTAGTGGGGCTGGATCCTAGTTTTCTCACAGCCGCTTGCTGTTTTTGGCATCCTGTTTCTAAGTCCAGTGTTAGTTATTTCTAGGAAAGGTGCTGGTGCGCAGAAGGCAAAGAACAGGGATAACCCAGAGTGAGAGAGGCTGCTTCTGGATATTTGAGATGTGAACCTTCTTAGAGCCAAGCCTTCCTGTAATGCTCACAAGCTGTGGCTGGTCCTATGGCACTGTCTTCTTTTCTCCTCTCCTCTAGGCTGCTACTTTGTCCTGGATTGGCTCCAGAAGACCTACTGGTGCCGCCAACTGGAAAACAGCCTGAGAGACACCTGGGAGTTGGAGGAAGATGGGGAAGAGACAGATGAAGAGGACCAGGAGGAAGATAACATCATTGTCGATGACATCACAGAACAGAAACCAGAGCCTCAGGACAATACGAAAGATGATGAGTCAGCTGTCAGGGCTGATGGTGACAGCAAAGGCAGTGACGAGATGGATTCTTCTTGCAAAAAGGCTCTGAGACATAAAGAGCTATATGGTAGGTGTTCTTGGGGACAGAGAGTGGCCCATGAGCCCGGAAGGGCTCAGACTTAGAGTTAGCACTGGTTATTTCCCTGACTCAGCATTTCCTCTGGTGCCGTGGTGAGTCCCAGCTTAAAAAACTGTCACAAACCATCTTCCCTGGCTAGTTTCCATAGTGTAGTGGCTATCATGTTCGATTCATAAACCATCTTCCTTGAGCCCCATGAAGTAGGAGGGGAAGGAATTCTAGTTCTCAACTTACAACTCAAGAAATGAGGTGAGAGGGGCGCAGGAGGAGCCCAGCAGGAGCATGGGTCTGGGCTGGCAGTCCTATTTGTCTTCCCTTCTGTTTCCAGAAAGAGCCCGAGAACTGCTGGTGTCATATGAAGAGGAACAGTTTAAGGTAAGAAAGTACCCTTGACCTGGTGTGCTCTCACCTGCCCCAGCCATTTCTTCCCTCTTGCCAGCTACCTGAGAGAAGTCTTGAGAAGGAATTTGAAAGAAAAGTGGCAAAGCATGAGGGAACTTCTCGGAAAGAGGAGGGGGGACTAGAAAGGAGACAAGAGGAGCAGAGTCCAATTGGCTGATCCTCCACACTGATGGAAGGGAGCAGATGATGAAATTTGTGGATAATCTGCCCCACTGGGTGGGTGGTTAGGGAGCAACTGGGAATGGGAAGTTGCACGGCCCTGCAATTCCACAGCTGAACAGCAGGTGGGGTGCAAGAGCTTTCCTAGATCAGAGGAGCAGAGCGGTGCTATTTTAGTGAGAAGGGAGGTAGCTCAGAAACCATTTAGTTCAACCCTCTCTTTTCACAGACAAAGAAATCGAAGCCATAGATGAGTGAAAGGAGAGGCCCAAGGTCACATTATACAGTTAATGATAGAACCAGGATTAGAACCTGGGTTTTCTGATTCTCTTTTTTCTTCTATAACCCATTGCCTCCTCTTGACCCTTGGCCCAATTCAGACATCTAAATATTGGGGTATCTGGTGGTTGGGAGCCACAGGAAATTCGTTGGGGGTGGAAAGAAGGGAGAAGGAGGGAGATGTCTGGCATTTGAGAGTCGGGTTATTTTTAGTTCCAGGGCCAATAGGGGAGTTGTGGGCCTGCCCCTGCAGGGCAGTGCTCAGGGGTCCTGTGGGAAGGGAGCTTGGAGGGGTGGGGGTGGGTTTCCTGGCTGAACCAGCCTTCTGATGGGACCCTCTTTGCCGGCAGGTGCTGGAGAAATTTAGGCATTTACCTCAGGCCATTAAGGTGTGGAGTGACGCGTCCCCACGTGTAGAATGCGTCCTGGCAGAGCTCAAGGGCATTACGTGGGAGAACAGGTGTGTAACTAGGTAACCAGGGGCTGCCTATTCTCCAGGGAAGAGGGTAGCAGCTCCACTGAAATCTGCTTGCATATCCTAGTTTGCCAGCCTCTTCTGTACAAAATCCCAGGGGTAATGCTGATCCCTCACACAGTGACCCTACGTTGGGCATGACCCTCTGGTGGGGGTTGCAACTCTGAGTCACTAGAATGGCCAGAGACAGGAATGCCCACTATCATCCATCTCCTGGCCAACCTTATTCCTCTCTGTAAGGTGGTATGTGGAGCTCTTGGCAACTAGGAAGAGTCCTTGAACCTTACCACCTCACTGCCTAGCCCTTGTCCAAGTTTGAGGTAAAAGCTACCTGGTGGGCACTGTTGGTCTTTTCTTTCGAACTCCTGTTGGAGGGGTCAGCATTCGCTGGGCAGTCATGGTTCAGGGGACAGAGGAGGAGCCTTCTCTCAGAATGGCCATGAGCCTTCTGTTTTCTAAAAAATAGTGCTTAGCTCAATCCAAATAGTATCTCTACCCATTCTTCTCTTCTCCCAAGCTCTTGGGCGCTTTCCACCTAAATTCAGCTGGAAAGGGCTTTGGGGAACTTTCCCTTAAGGACGTGTGGAGGCACTGCTAGACCTTCCTGGCTAGGGAAAGGTTGTAAGGGATCTGGGATGGCGCAGAGAGTGTGGGTAGGTAGTGTAGATGGCGGAGCGGGCCTGGGTGGGAGTCTTCAATGTAGGCTGAGATTATCCCTGGAGTCTTCTCTTCATTCCCAGGATACTAGTTCCAAAGGTGTTTTATTGGTATCTGCCCAGCCTAGGCTTCTTGGCTCCACCCTTCAGCAAAAGGGTGGATGGTGGCCCCCTTAGCAGCTGGGGAAGCTATCTTTGTGCCCCTCCACAGTAGTGTCTGCCTGGTAGTACTGAGCAGGCAGCTGGCTGGCTCCTTTAAGCATTCTTCTCCAGCGTTGACCCAAGGAGATGGGAGATAGATGGAAGGACAGCTGTTTCCTCAAGCCTGATCTGCTTGAGGGAGGGATCTGAGTATGTCAACTCTCTAAGTATTAGGACATCTAAGCTCTTTCCCCCCTCCCCAGGCCTAGAGAGTATCTGTGTCCATTTAGTTTTGTCATAAACGAATACCTGAGACTGCGTTTATAAAGAAAAAAGGTTTATTGGCTTACAGTTCTGCAGAAGCATGACAATGGTATTTGCTTCTGGTAAGCGCCTTCCGCTTCTCCTCATGGCAGAATGTAACGGGGAATTGGTGTGTGCAGAGATCACATGTCACATGGCAAGAAAAAAGCAAGGTCGTGGTGGGGGGCAGTGCTGGGCTCTTTTTAACAACTAGCTCTTGGGGTAGGGAGGAAACAATAAAGTAAGAACTCACTCGTTAACCGTTACCGCAAGGATGGCACCAAGCTGTTTATGAGAAATTGGTCCGGCGACCCAAACACCTCCCATTACGCCCTACCTCCAACATTGCGGATCAAATTTCAACATGAGATTTGGAGGAGACAAACATCCAAACCATAGCAGGGAGCCTCTTGGGGAGCCACTACCTCTGGAGGAATCAGCTTGCTGTTGCTGGTGTAGATTTGAGCTATATGGAGATAAGTGATCGCTCCTATAGCTTACTCGTGCAGCCCCTCTAAATTTTTCTGAGTTCTTAGAGTCCCTAGAAATAAGGCCTGTGAATCATACTTGATCCAGCAATTGAATCTCCAAGGTTTCTACTTCCAGGATCTAAAAGAAGGCAGCCTGGAAGAAGGGGAGGAGGAGGGGACTGGAGAATGGTCAGAGAAACAAAAAGACCTGAGTAGGAACTGAAGTCTAAAAGCCGTTGAATCCATGATCCCAGACATTTAACTCCTTTTGTGGACCTGGGACTTTCCTCCATCTGTGTTTTGAGGCTTGTTTAGCTGCTACTGCCCTCATTATGGGTCTTAGATCACCATGTACTTGGTCAATGCTTGTTCAAAACGCATTGATCCGAGCCTCTGGCCCAGCCCTTGACCCAGGAGGCTGAAGCCTGAGATCTGTCAACTGCCTTCTTACCCCCTCCTACCTGCTCACTGCCCACCCCAGAGGTATGAGCTGCCTTGAGGGGTGGGTGAGGGATTAGGAGAGTATCTTCTGCCAGCTTCAGTTTGCTAAACTAACATCTTCTTATTCCAGGGAGGCAGTGCTGGATGCTTTTCTAGATGACGGCTTTCTCATCCCCACGTTTGAGCAGCTGGCAGCTTTGCAGATAGACTATGAAGGTAGGGTCCTGGGGGCTCGCTGCAGTCTTAGGGTTCTGTGTTTCCTGGGCGGGAGCACGAAAGGTGGGCTGGGGGTGAGGTCTTTGTCCTGCCATACCATCGCCTCTGGAAGCCCCTCAGCACTCCTGTGAACAGAACATGTAACTCCACTGATTTGCAGTTGTGGGACTGTCCTTAAGTGGTCTGGAATGGGGTCGGGTCGGGTGGGGTGGGTGGGGGTCTTAATGCCATTATTGTGCCATGTTAATTGTGATTTAGCCACTAGCTAGAGAGCTAGAACAACAGAACTAGAAGGGCCTTGTGAGGTCATCTAGTCCAACGTCCTCATGTTACAGATGGTCAGACTGAGGTCCAGAGAGGGGAAGGTACTGATGCAAAGTCACACAGTGAGTTATTGACAAAGCTGAAGCTAGAACCAGAGCTCTTTTTCTTTTATACTTTTTGAGCCAGTTGTTGGTTGTCAGATACTAACTGGTTTCTCTCTCCCTGCTGTTCTGCTCTCTTCTTTCCTTCTGTTCTGTGGTGGCAACTCTGTTGGCGGTGGGGGGGCTGGCTCACACGCACGCACATGCACTCTTTCTCTCTTACTCTTTCTCTTTCACTCTGGTGCGTGCGCTCGCTCTCTCTCCCTCTCCCCCCCACCTCCCCGCTCTCTCCTGTTCTCTCTCTCCTGTTGCCCCTCCCCAATGGGTATCCCTTACAAACCAGAAAACGTGGACTTGAGTGACATCCTGGTGCCAAAGCCGTTCTCTCAGTTCTGGCAGCCCCTGCTCAGGGGCCTGCACTCCCAGACGTTCACGCAGGCCCTGCTGGAGAGGATGCTCTCTGAGCTGCCAGCCTTGGGGGACAGCGGGATCCGATCCACCTACATCCTCAGATGGACTGTTGAACTGATCGTGGCCAACACCAAGACCGGTGAGGGAGACTAGCTCTAACCCCAGGGCCTAAGGCAGCCCAGGAAGGAGCATCTGCCACTGTCCTCAGCTGTCTGCTGAGAAGCACCAGGCAGCCACGTCCCTTGTTAAAGGTTTACGTTTGCCTAAGAGGGCCCCACGGCAGCAGTGAAGAAATCTCCCTCTTCCTTTTTCTTATCAGAGCCAAGTAAACTGGGCTGGGGCAAAGTGCCCTGAATGCTTCGAGCAGTTGGGTGGTAGAGATCGGGAATCTGGGGGGGGGTGGGTCCCTACAGAGCCAAACTTTTCAAGATGAAAGCTTGGGTGGGGGCCTCACTGGTTCCTTCTCCTCAGGCTCTGTTTTCTCTCTCAGGACGGAATGCTCGCCGATTTTCTGCAAGCCAGTGGGAAGCAAGAAGGAGCTGGAGGCTGTTCAGCTGCTCCGCCTCCCTTGACTGGCCCCGGGTGGTGGAGTCCTGCTTGGGCTCACCTTGCTGGGCCAGCCCCCAACTCCTTCAGCTGTAAGTCTCTTGAGTTCCATCTGGTAAGAGGGTGAGGCCCTGCGAGCCACACAGCCCTAGAATGGCCGAGTTGGAAGGACCCCCTCAAGGACAATCTAGCCCAGTCCCCGTCCCACTGACAGATGAGAGAACTGGGTCCAGAGAGGGGAGGGGGGGATATTCTTGCTTAAGATCATATAGCTTAAGACCCTACTGAACTGAGTCCAGTGTGAGAATGGATGACACAGTCCCCCTAGAGTGCTTAGCACAGTGGCCTGCACAGAGTAAGTGCACAATAAATGGTAGCTGCTGTTTATTATTGAACCCAGGTCTTCTGACTCCAAGCCCAGTGCTGTCTCTTCTATTATCTTCCCGAAATATACCTCTGATAGCTGCTCAACAACCTTTAGTGGCTCCTTCTTGCCTTCCTGGTGAAGTCTAGGCTTCTTAGCCTGATGTTCAAAGACCTTTCTGATTCTGGCCCAACCTATCATGGTAACCATACTTCCTGTGAGTCCCCTTTACCCAATCCATCCTGGGTTCTGTGGTCAAACAGTATTGCACTGGTTCCTGTAAATACCTCTGGTTGTTCCCTTTCCTTTTCTCTGTCATTTCCTGACCCTGAGCCACTTCCCTCATACTCACAGTAACCTTCAGCACCTGATTCTCTTCCTGCTCTCTGCAGCAATATCTGTTTCATTCGGGCAACCCACCCAACACTCTGCAGCTCCTCAACCCCAGTGACTTTCATTCTCCATCACACACAGCAACCGATTTCCATCCCTCAGAGCTGTGCCACTCGGTGACCACCACCTCTTGTCCTTCTGTTTCTCACCCTCACATCCCATGACGTCTGCTCTTTGCCTGCATCCAGACCTCCATCCTTCCATATCCGACCTCCCTCGACCTTGCTCCCCTTCTTCCTCTCTGTGGTTGATCACTTCAGCCACTCACCATCAGCATCCTCGGCTCTGCACATCCTTTGGCCGTATCTGACCTGCACACCCCCGAGCTGGCATTGATCCTCCCCATTCTGCTTTCCCCACTCCTCAGCCTGGGTAGCTGAGCTCTGCTGGACAAAATCACATAGCTCTGCGGATTGCTGCCACAGCAGAGGTATGATTTTTAATCTAGGGCCAGGCCTCAGTTCTGCTTGTCTGAACTTTTACTTGTTTTCTGACCACTTGCTCTCCCGTTCCCTGACTATTCTAAACCCTTATCACTCACCTCAAGCCCCTCCCCCTCTCCCATTTCACCCTGGCTTCCTGGAGCACATAGAGGCATCCAGCAGGGCCCCCTTGACCTGACGTCTGGCCCTTGTGAAGTGATCTGCGCCTGCACTCCACCTTCTCGCCAGTCTCAGGATGAGATGGCCTTGCCCCACCACCAGTGCTCTGGAGCCACCTCAGCCAGCATTGCTGGGGCCTCACCCCAGCCTCTCCCTTGCTCTGCTGGCTCTTGCTCTTCAACCTGTGAACCTGCCTGAGGTTTTCTCATCTTAAAACAAAACAAAACAACAATAACAGCAACATAAGCAAAATCTCCTTTGACCCCGCATCCCTCTGTTTTATTATTACCAGTTTATCGCTCCCTCCCTCCCATCAAAACATCTCAAAATAGTTTATACTCAACAGTCTCGATTTCCTCAGTACCCTGTTACTCCTCAACTTCCTACAATTTGGCATTCACCCCCAGAGTTGCTTTGACCTCCAAATTACCAAATCCAGTGGGCCCTTATCAGTCTCTGTGTTGGCCGCATTGATGCTGTTTGCCACTCCCTCCTTGAAATGCCTGCTCTTATTACTAGTTCCCATAAAGTGCTAAGGCCCAATCTCTTTATCAAGCCCAGGCCTTTACCCCAAGATTCAGCCTCCTATACTCAACTGCATGTTGGACATTTCCCCTTGGATGGCCCACAGGTGCTTTACTGTGACCAAAAGAGAATTGATCATCTCATTCCTCACCTCAGCTCCAAAGTAATCTTCCTCCTCTGTTGCCTGTCTCACTTGGTGGCGGCACCATCTACCCTGTTGTGTTAACTATCAAATACCAAATCTGAGGTTTTGTGTTGCCGTGTCTACTTTCCCTAGTGTCTCCTTCCCTATATCAAACTAAGCTTTTCAAGGGCTCTGCATTTGCTATCTGTGCCCAGCACACCACACAAGTCTAGGACCCAAATAGGCCTCAGTAAACATAGAACTGAACTCTGCTGTCTCATTGCCAGCATTGCTGTCCTTGGTGGGAGTGCCTGGAGAATGAGAGAAGTAGGAGTCTGGATGACAAGACCCTCTTAGTCCCCGATCCCCCTATTGAGTCTGGAACTCTTTCTTGAACCCTGATTGCAATTGGAGCACAGAGGGATTTATATGATAAAAAATGTGTCCTTGTAGACAAAGTCAGTCAAGGCAAGACCTCCAGGAGATGGAATTGAACCAAGGAGCCACATCACCAGATGTGTGTGCTATAGGCTAGACATGACATGGATGGGCGGGGAACTGGGAGGAGAACCAAAAGGGCCTGGAGGAATCAGGAAGAGCAACAGAGAGGAGGTGTTTGAATGATTCATGCAGGAGAAAGAATAAAGGAAGTTTCAAAGTCCAGAAGGAACACGGCATATCTATGTAATGGGGGGAGGAGGGAGTGAAAAGAGCAGCATGGAGAGGTTTGGATAGGTGGCCTTCAAGGTACTTTCCAATCCTAAGTGCTTGCAGAGTGGAAGCTGCTGGTCTTGGAGAAGTCTGGACCACAGAGATCTCCCAACGCAAGCATACCAGAGGGATGCGACACATGCCAGCACTAACAGCGGCTCACTTGGGTACGATTCCTTGTGCACAGATCCTGCCTTTCCCAGATAATCAGTGAATGTAGTCCTAGTCACCCCATTACACACAGTGGGGAACAGAGAGTTTGCCCAGGGATTATGCTGCAAGTCAGAACTGGGACCAGGATCCTGATAGCCTGTCCTTAGTCCCGTTCTCTTCTATAATGCTCCACTGGATCGCACTATTGCAAAAGCATCTGTCATAGACACACACGGAACTTGGCTTTTGTTTTCCCCAGAGGAAAAAATAAAAATATCACTGGCAATTAAGTGTCAGGCATGGGGCTGTGTTTTTTGGTAGAGGTTATTTCATTTACTTTGACATAGCAATCTTGGGAGGTGGAGGTATTACACCCTTATTTGACAGATAAGACATTGAGGCTCTGAGGAGTGACATGACTCATCTACAAGTCACACAATTTGTTGATGGTGGAACAGGGATCTGGGCCCAGGTCGTGTGAGTCCAAAGTCCACTTCAGTTCCATCAGCCTGAGCTGTGACCAGGCATACCCAAAGAATGGGATGTGTTTTAAGATTTGTATCACCCCAACACCTTAGTGGTCAGACTAGACAGGTTGAGATACATTAATCACACTAATGGACCACTGTGAGGGGCAGAGAGTTTCTCTCTGGCTTT
>NW_012133970.1:5640072-5659856 GCF_000956105.1 Propithecus coquereli
TTTTTCCATTTCCAGGCTGGGCTGTAGCTGCTCCCGTACAGGGATCACACTTTGTGTTCCACCCAGAAGGAGCTCAGCACACTTCTAGGCATATCCTTGGAGCTCAGGACAGATTGCTGAGCTAGGCCAGAGGAGAGAGGGATCCGCCATTCTCATTTCCAGCCCTGCATGTTTATTGGCTGGTTTGTGTATTTACATAGCATCTCGGTGCAGACTAATAGCTATCATTTATTGCATGCCCACTATGTGCCAGGCACTGTGCCAGGCATCCTATGTGAGCTTTCTTATTTACCTCTCCAACAACCCTATACGTTAGGTACCATTATTGTCCTCATTTTACTGAGAATGGAAGTGAGACACAGAGATGAACCACAGAGCTTGTTCAGGGTCCATGGTTCTATTGTGTCTATGTCCTGTCTTCTCTACTGCACTGCCTTTCAGAGGCAGGTCTGGAAGCTCAGATACCAAGTTCAAATCCTAGAGTGTTGGGGTATGAAGTGACTTGAGATTTTCAATCTTTCCTACCCCATCCCTCCCTCTGCTCAGCATCTTCAAAGCCATGGGGCAGGTCCTGCCAGATGGGGAGCAGGAGAAGCTGCTGCGCATCTGTTCCATTTATACCCAGAGCGGAGAAAACAGCTTGGTGCAGGAGGGCTTCGAGGCCTCCACCATTGGGAAGTGTCCGTACACGCTGGACAGCCTGTATTGGAGTCTCAAACCAGCTGGCTCCAGCCTCAGGTCTGAAACAAAGGCCCAGCAGCAGCAGGAGGATCAGGGCAGCATTCATGATGTCAAGGAAGAAGAGAAGGAAGAGAAAGAGGTCTTGCAAGACCAGGTGGAAGAGGAGGAAGAGGAGGAGGAAGAAGAAAATTATGACCAGGAAGAAGAGGAAGAAGAGGATGATGATGAGGATGATGATGAGGATGACGATGAGGATGACGATGACGATGATGATGAGGATGAAGAGGAAGACAGAATGGAGGAGGGGCCTTTCTCTATAGGGCAGGAGTCCCCCACTGCTGAGAATGCCAGGCTCCTGGCCCAGAAAAGAGGAGCTCTGCAGGGCTCTGCATGGCAGGTTAGCTCTGGTAAGAAACCCGCTATCCACTTTGTCCCCACACCAACTTCTTCCCTCTCTGGCTGGTTCTTGAGGCTTCCCTCCCCCTAGGAAAGAGACAGAAAGTAGCAGGAGGTAACCAGTGTGAGCAAGCCTGGGAGGTGGCCTGGTACGTGGATGACAGCTGGCTTCCCTTCCCCTTAGGATGGAACGTATGAGCACACCAGGGGCAGGGCCACGGTCCGCCTTCTGGCTGGTTATAATGGAGAGCACATTATGGGGCGATGGTGCACTGGGCCATAACACAGAGGCAGGAGAAAGCGAGAGGAAGGGGGTATAATATGTATATGGTGCTGCATGTGTTTTTATGTTCATTGAGACCCAGACTGCTTTCTGTGTATTTGTACGTGTGTACGTACACATGGAGGCTGGCTGCTGGTGAAACAGGATTTTGCTGTATTAGGGCATGAAGTCAGAGAAGTGAAATCAGAAGAGAGACTAAGAAGTACTGTGGTTTTCAGGTGAGCACACACGTTAGTGAGACCAAAGCCAAGACGGGGCTGCAGGGAAGGTTGGTGATAGGAATCTTCTCCTTTGAGGGTGGTCTTTGGAGTATTCTTGTTTAGGTTAAGTAGCAGGAACCTCAAAGCAGGGAGACTCCGAAGGAATGACAGAATAGGCTGGTGTGTGTGCATGGGCACATGTGTGCACATGTACACACGTACATACGTGTACACACTAGAGGCAGGGCCCAGCCTCTGTTGGAGCCTGAGGGAGGGAGGGAGGGAGGACAGCTGGGCCTGGGTGTAGTGTAGAGGAGGCAGTGAATTGGTTTAAGGGGAAAGGTGTGGCCTTTGCCCTTGTGTGGATGGGTGCGGAATGGCTGGAGTGTAAAGGCCCTAGTACCAGTGGTGGGGGGATGCATTTGTGTCTGTGTGTATGAGTGTTTGTGTGTGTGTACTTGCTGGAAAAACCATGGCATGGTGACAAAAATCTCTTAGGCCAAGAAGGTCTATGTTTAGGGATCTCTAAATATTGAAAGGGAGGGACATTGACACAGGCAGGGGTGTGTGCGTATGTAGAAGAGAGAAAAGGGGCAGTGAAAGGAGAAGACACGGTAAAGCAGGCTGTCGTGCAGCTATGTGACCATGTATGCATACACAGTCATGTATGTTTTTGGAAGAGGAGGCAGGGCCACCAAGACCCATGAGGGCCAGGACGTATCTGTATGAGGGAGAGAAGTGGCAGCAATGAGAGGTGGGGGTCTATGGAGGGACATGGGAACTGGCAGTGAGACAGCCATCCAGAGGTGGCCTGTGTGTCTGTGCTGTCACTGATGGGACATGCACAAAAGTGATGTAGACAGGGTTAGGCATGTTAATAGTGGGATGGATGGTCAGGTCAGTGACAGCCTGTGTGGGGAGTGGCCTCTGTTTATGAAGTTGCGTCTGTATCATAGGACGATGCAGGGCGTTAAGACAGCAACGGCTTCCTGTAAGAGAGCCAGTGGACGGGGATGGGTGGGCAGAGCCCATCCTGAGGGGGCTTCTCCCCAGGTTACATAAAAAGCTGGTTGGGGCTTGATACTTCACAAAATGCCAGGGGCATTATGACAGGGAAAATTCTTTGAGGACCAGGGAGATGTAGGAGGCCAGGAACAGAATCTGCACGGAACTCACTAGTGAAGGCTTCACTTGAAAACACTCAGTGCATTTGTGTAAGGATGACGAGGGGGATTTGATATACTGTGTGGAGGGTGTCTAAGTGATAGGGCAAAGGGGATGGGGCCTGGCATATGTGTGTGTGAGGGGCCAGGTGTGCGAATGTGGAAAGGCTCGGGCATTCTCTTTCCCTCTCCCCTTTGCCAGTGCTCCCGTGTGTGTGTACATATGTGTGGGGGGGTAGGGACCTGAAGATCCATGATTTATGTGCCAGCGAATGAGGCAGGGGGTGAAACCTGGGACAGGGAGTGAAACTGCGGACATCCAGTGAGTCAGAGTTTGGTATGTGTGCTTCCATGTACATACTTGGGTGGCCATGGGAGGTGGCATGTACAGGGAGACAGCCCTTCCAGAGCGGTGTTCTCCTTTTTTGCATCTGGGGGCAAGAAGCCCTTGCAGAGGGTGGGGAGCAAACTACCTCTGAGAGAGAGCCCACCCTGAGGTGGGCGTGGGGGTGTGTGTGCCTCTCTCCAGGCATGGCTACTAAGAAAGGATGTGGCATTCAAACAGGTGGGGTGTGTGTGCGTGGAGATGTGTAGGAAATCTAGGTCACTCAGATACTCTGACGTATCAGTGGGTTTGCGGCGGGGAGGGGTGCTGTGGGGATTCTGGGAGCTCCGGGCCCTCTAGGGAAGAGAGAGAGAGAGAGTGCACTGTGTGTTTTTGTCTACACAGGCACGGAAATAGGGGTGAAGGTGAGAGGCTGAGGCAGTGATATGGCGCCCTCTGAAGATGTTGTCTGTGCGGGAACATGCCTGGAGAAGTGGGAGAAGAGCAGAGAGGAACAAAAATGTGTCTGGTTTTTTTTTTGTGTGCGTGTGTATGTGTGTGTGCGTAAACATACAGAGGGGGGAAGGGCCATAAAGAATGTGTGGTGGAGTGTGGAATGTGTGGTGGGCACTTAGGTGGAGAGGAGCTCCTAAGTGACGCAAAGAGGAGTGAGAGTGGAGAAGCCCAGAGATCCCGCCCATGCCGAGCAGGTTAGGTGGGGTGGGCGGATGGACGGGGCGGGTGTGCCTGTGCACTGGTTAGAGAACCAGCTCATCAGCCCACTGTCGGCACCTCCCTTTGCTCCACAGAAGATGTGCGATGGGACACGTTCCCCCTAGGCGGAATGCCAGGTCAGAGCGAAGACCCAGCAGAGCTCATGCTGGAGAATTATGACACCATGTATCTTTTGGACCAGCCTGTGCTAGAGCAGCGGCTGGAACCCCCAATGTGCAAGACTGGGTGAGTGACGGTGGCAGCAGGATCTCATTCCCTTTCTGTGCTGCCTGCGAGAGGGAGAGAAGGAAACAATGTGTGGTGAGTGGGGGAGGTAGCTGTCCCAGTCAGGGCCTAAATGAGTGAAGTATAAGCTCCAGTCCCTGGCTGGGCCCTTGCCAGGACTCCCTGTCCCTAGCGTGGGGAGCCAGTGAAGCAGCTGTGCAAAGCTGGTTTGGCACCCCTCAGATTGTATTCAGTTCGCGTGTGCGAGTGGGTGGGTGGGTGCGTGCATGCATGTGTGTGCATTTTGGGAAGAGAAGGGTCCATAGCATCAATGGATTCTCTAAAGGATCCACTGCTCCTAAAAGGTCAAGAACTGATACTCTAATCCAGCTTTCTCATGTTCCTGAAAAGAAAACTGAGGCCCAGAAAAGGGAAGGGATTTGTCCAAAAGTGCACAGAGTAATCAGCAGGCTTCCCCACACTGTCCAGGCATCTTGGTAGCAAGGCCTGCACAGGGCTCCATGCTCTCCCTCGAAATTCACCTCTGGATCACAGGCATGGGAGCCCTTGGGTCGACAGGCAGCCAGGAACCAAGCAGCCCTTGCTGAGGGGCTATGCTGGTAAGGAGCCCATCCAGAGGGCCTGTACATTCCGGAATGCTGGGCCATTGTGACCAGGAGAATCCTGTGAGTACCAGAGAGAGACCCCTGTGGGCCCCTGAAATCGAGAGTTTACCCTGTGCTGCCTGCCCACTCCCTGGGAGATGAGCATTCTGGGAAAGGGCTGGAGAACCCAGGGGACCCAGAAGCAGGCCATGCCCAAGGCAACACCATGGACTCTGAGGCCAGGGGGCAGCAGACCTGTTTGGAGAAGAGCGGAGGCAGCTGAGGAAGCCAGGTGATCGGTAGCTGGGAGTGAGGTTCACATGTTTCAGAGAGAGGCCCCCTCTCCTGTTAGTCCCAACCAGTCCGGTCCTGGGTAAGGCTGGCTCTGTGAGCAGCAGGGTATCAAGGGTGCAGTGTGGCTGGGTGGAGCTGTTCAATCAAGAAGGAAGCTGATCCAGCCCAGCTCCCCACACCCCGTGTAGTAGGGAGGCTTCCTTTGCTGGGGAGGGGCATGCCCACCCCTGTTCCTATCTCAGCTCCACCCCTGACTTGGCTCTGTGGCCTTGGACAAGTCCTTTCTCATCTCGGGGCCTCACTTTCCTTGTATGCAGGGTTTTGGGTTATGGGAGGGGGTGAGACTAGATCGTCTCTAAGGGTTTTTTCAGCTGCAGTAGTGTAACCATGGATCTGCCTGAGGGCAAGGATGATGTCTTTGCTCTCAGTTATCACCCTTATCCAGCTGCAAGGACTTTTGACCTGCAAGGAAGCAGGGGAAGCAAGAGTATTTTGAGCAGGGCCAGGGAGCGGGGGGCAGAGCTACCCTCTCTAGAAGCAGTCTTGCAGTTGTGGAATGGGAACTGGGCCTAGCCCTACAGCTTGAGCCTGGCCTCGGTCCACTTAGCCAGCTATTGGGTGGGCGAGGGATCCAGTGCAGAGTCTTCTGGGCTCCCAAGCTCTAGGGCCTTGAAAGGAGGCCCTGTTAAAGAAGCCACTTTCAATGTCTTCCTGAGGGTGGGATGGTACAGGGTCCCTTCCCTTACTTCAACCCAAATAGCTCTGGTTTAATGTGGTTTATGTAAGTGGGACTCTGCATGCATAAAGCTTCATTGGAAAAGTTCCATTCCTTCCCTCCTCCATCCCTTCCTCAACTGAGAAGAGGTCACAGCCATCCCTGGGGCTCATCTGAAGTTGTCTCTCAGATTTCCTCCAGTCTCTACTTTGTAAAGCGAGGCAGGACGGTGGGCCTTTCCCACAGATACACACGTCAAGCACCCTTGGCCCCTCTAGAGCCTACAGCTGCCTCCTTCTCTGACTGACCTCCCACTCTCTCTTCAGCACCCTGGGCCTGAGCTGTGGTGTTGGCAGTGGCAACTGCAGCAACAGCAGCAGCAGCAACTTTGAGGGCCTTCTCTGGAGCCAGGGGCAGCTGCATGGGCTCAAAACTGGCCTGCAGCTCTTCTGATGCCAGCCCTGGTGCAAGTGTTCATCCAGCCCTGCCAGGGCAACAGCCCATGCCCCAGCGTACCTGATGCTCCCTGAGACAACCTGAGAGACAACCCGGATCAGCCACGTCAGCTCGGCTTTCCACCACAGTGGAACTTTGAATGTCTTTTGGGTCTGTTTTGTTTTGAAAAACAATAAACAGGTAATTGTCGTTTTGGTGTTTGTGAGATGAAGGAGGTGGGTGCTGGGGCAGACCAATGAGTTTCCCTTTACTGTGGGAGCTCCAGAGAAGGTGGGATCCTAACAGGGCTTTGAGCAGGAGCTAGGTCCTGAGGCCCCTTGGGCCCACTGGCCCTGATTGCTTCCACAACCAGGCTCCACCCATACCTTCTGCCTGACTCCTCAAACCATTTCTGCTGCAGTATGGTGCCAGCTCACTTGGAGGTATCAGGCCCCAGAGGAGAAGCATAGCTGGCCTCTGAGCCCAGCCAGTAGCCAGGTAGTTTCCTCATGGCCTTCCTGCTGCTACCCAGCAGGCTTCCTGTTCACCTTCCTACCTGCCCTCACTGGGCACCAAACATCAGTTGAAAGCCAGAGAGAAGCTTCTCTTTGTCAATTCTCCACTCTTTTGGCCTAGAAAAGATAGAATGGGCTTCCCTGTGGTGGGCACTAGAGCAAGAGAAATGTCTTAGGGACTGATCCAGAGCCCCTTCTCTATGGTCACCCAATCCCCTCAGACAGTCCCACCTCACCTTACAGTGCCTCCCCTCAGCTGCCAAGATATAAGGATGAATGAATCATGTTTTTGCCCCCCAGAGCCTTCCTTCAGTCCAGTGAGGAAGGACAGTCACCAAGTGATGACCTGATGATGCCTTTGCAAGTTACCTTAAAGGATTTCTGTAAGTGTCTGCACCAAGAAATGATGAAAGGAAGGAGAGAGATTACGCTAAGAAAATGCTGAGGAGGAATTTGTTGGAAATGCTATGCCGGGGCCCAATCAAGGGTTTAAAGGAGTTACGACCCCTAGGGTGTCAACACCTGAAAAGAAATACTAAGTATCATTATATGTATGTATATATTATCATTTTTCTAGGGAGTGTGTGTGAGTAGGTGGCCCACAGTTGACCCATCTGGCCCACAGCTTTTATTAGATTATCAAAGGGGTTCCATTATCCCAACAGGATTAAGATCTCCTTTCCTGTGTGGGCCCATGGCATGGACAAAGCAGTCTTGTGCACTGGTTAATGCATTCAGTTTCCCTTCAACTTTTCCATCTCCCCCCACAATGGCAAATGCTAAAAGTCTTTCAGCATCCTGGAATGTCAGCTGGGAAGAGCCCTCAAAGAGCATCTAGGTCACATCTATTGAAGGGATTTGCAAGTGTGCTCTGGGAGGTGTACCAGTGTCTGCTCCGTGGACAGATGAATGCTGCAAGCTCACTTCCCTCCACCTCTGCACCAGAGCAGCCTTGACTATCCATTGTGTATATATTGGAATCATCTGTAAGATTTCTTTTGAAAGTTGGGTTTTGCTGCTAAAAAAAATAAGGTTTGGAAGTTTCAGTTCTAGTCTAGCCCCCTCATTATATGCATTGAGAAGTTGACACAGACAGAAAGGAAGGGATTTGCCCAGGGCCACAGAATAAGTTAATACGTTGGTATAGATCAGTGTTTTCTCCTAACAGCATCACCTGGGTACTTGTTAGAAATGCAGATTATTGGATCTCACTCCTGATGTAAATCATAAAGGTTGAGGATGGGCAGCAATCTATGCCTTAAGCCCTTCAGGTGATTCTGATGTGCACCGAAGTTTGAGACGTGCTGGTATAAGAGGAAAAAGCTGTCCAAACACCTGGATTCCAGGTGAGCTCCACCACTTAACAGGAGCAACCTTGGGCAAATCATGCCATGGTCTCTTCATCTGTAGAAGTAAGATAGTAATTGCTGCACGTGCTTGTTGTAAGGATCAAAACAGATAATAGATGTGAAAGTGCTGTCTAAAACATATCAAGTTTTGTATGTGTGAGTGGTGTGGATTTGTGCCAAGGTTGGTGAGCCTTGAACTCAGGACCCAGGTCTTCATATATCCCAGGACAAAGTCATTTCCCATGGCCCTCAATGACCGAGCTAGAGATGAGGAGTAGACTATCTGAGCTCATTTCTAGTCCAGGTCCAGAGAGAGTAAAAGCCAATGGTCATTGTTGGTTGGAGTCCTCCTGAAAGCTGGGAGATGTAAGGCCAGGTTGAAGGACTTCGGATGGTGGGGTTGGGGTTGGGAGGTGGAGCTACCCAGAAGCAATTTTAGCCTGGAGCCCTCAGACCTTTTCCTTCTGATTAGAAGTCAGAGACTGATTAGAAAAAGTCTTTGAACTGTACACATTCAACTGGGAAACAGGGATGGGGGTCAAGGGAATGGAGCATAGATTATATTATTATTCAACAACACTGAGAGACCCCCGTCTCTGATAGGAATAATTCATCAGTGATGAAGAGCATGGTTCCTGTCCCCTAGGAACTCCATGTTTTGTGGCGTGGAGACTGTGTGTCAACATAATCATAAGAAAGTAACAAGTATTTTTCAATATTCCTGCAATGCCCACTGAGGGAGGGACTAATGGCTAGACCAGGAGGTGGGACAGACATATAGAGGACGTGACATTAGCACTGCGTCGTCAAAGGC
The DNA here is from genome assembly GCF_000956105.1 of Propithecus coquereli. Classification (NCBI taxonomy): domain Eukaryota; kingdom Metazoa; phylum Chordata; class Mammalia; order Primates; family Indriidae; genus Propithecus; species Propithecus coquereli. The sequence continues at coordinate 5,648,787 of NW_012133970.1, forward strand.
AAGGCTTTACTAGTCAGAAGAAGGAGCAGAAGGAAGGTCAAAGTCTGAAAAGGCTGAGAAAGAGCATGGTTGAGGGTACCAGTGCAGGGTCCAGGATACTTTAAACATGGTGATACGAACGGCTTGGTAGGCTAAGAGGCCAGAGGAGTGAGTTGGAGAAGGATATGGCCAGAGTAGTTGATTTCCCATCTGTGATTAGGGCAGAAGTATTGGACATTGAATTGTCCCTTCATGGAATTCTAATAATTGTTCTTACCATTCTCCTTACCCTCATGCTGCCACTGCTCTCCAAGGAAATCTTAATAGCTTAATCTAGTCTCTTGAGTGTGCTTCATTCGCCCCCTACAGTGCAAATTCCCCAAGACAAGGACTGTTTCTTCCTCTTCTGTCTTCCTAGCCCTATGTAGGCCTGGCCTCTGTTTGGTACCCAGTAAGAACTTGATACATGTATGCCTAAGGAACGTGAAAGGAGGCAGCAAGAGTAAAAAAGACATGAGGAAAAGGGTGGGGAGAGATGAGCATTCTTAGTCCCATGGAGGATGATTTTAAAAAGAGGTATCAGATTCAAGAGTAGCCCCTTCCAAAGACTCCACTGCTGCCTTTAGAATGAGACTGGCCTGGAGTGCTGTGGCCATTGGGTAGGAGGCTCCAGAGAGGCCTGAGGGAAGATACCACTGTGATAAAGGGCTCATTGGCCTTGGTCAAATCTCTTCAGCACTCTTTGGAGGGGTTGATGTAGCTAAGCACTCCCTGAGTGAAGTGTAGGGTGCTAGGTCCCTTCTGGCTCTGAAATTGTGGCTAAGGCTCAGCAGATGATGTCTCTGTGGCCCTGAAACTATTCAGGGGAGAAATTATAGGTTGTGTACAGAAATTAAGTTTGGGTCCTAAGCCTGCCATCGGGTTCTGACCTACCATTGGAGGCCCAGTCCTGCCCTATGGGAAATACCTGTTTGTTTGACTAGCACTTGGAGTTGTATTAGTCTTCAAAAATTAGAGAGCATATACTTATTATAGTAAAATTAAGATGAACTCATTTGGGTGGGATCCCTGCCCTTATAGCTTATCTCAAGGCAAGTTGCAAGGACAGAAATGTAGTATTTTAGGAGCAAACTGGAGTATATGTGTGTGTGGTATGGCTTTTGTTGTTGATGTTCTTAAAGAAACAGAGCTGTGAGTGGTTAGTAGATAGTTTATGCAGTAAATAAGTGTGGTTACAGTTCATTGTTGTCAGTGATACAGCATTTTCCATCACAGTTGTAGGCGAAACAAATTAAAACCACATGAAGTAGCCATAGCATATTCATGCTGGTAAGAACAAATTACAAACCATTGCACATGCATTATAGGGGTAGACAAAACTGGGGAAGGGCTATATTTTCACTCACCTCTGGTTGGCTTTGTGTATTTTGTCATTGAGACTTACATTATGTTTGGGTCAAATAAAAAACCCAAAGAGGTTTTATAAAAGTTTACAACCATTAAACAGTATTGTTTAATCCCACAAATGGATAAATCAAACTACTATAGCTCAATGATACACAAACCGGGACTAAAAATAGTCAATCTGCCTATGTGTATAGCTAGCTACAATACAATAGATATTGGATACGTTGAGTCTTTACAAAGGCATTGACTACTTTAGACAAGCAGGTTCCAGAAATACACTGGTTTGGTTTCCAATGAGAACTAACCATAGTGCTGTTTCTGTTGAAGACTATGTACTCCTCACTATCAGACCTGAGGAGAAGCAAACTAGGGGAAGGTAGAGAAGGGTTAGGAGGAGACCTGAGCAGGGCTCTTTGGACAGCTCAACATTGCTTTCCCTGTGCAGATCCAGACTTGGTTCACAGAGTAGAACAAAGTGTATCGAAATTGTTGGCCCTCAAAGAGGGCGTTTGTACAATGTCCCATACTTACAGCATAGATAGAATGGTAACTGAGCACCTCTCAAAGTGAACTCTTCTATGTTAGAAGAAAACTCGGTGCCAAAGGTTAGTGGATATCAATGTTTGCATTACTGCATAAAGATAATTTATTCCAAAATAGAAAAAATGAATTTTAGACAAGTATTCTTCTGGAAACTAGCAGAGAGAGAGAGAGAGAGAAAAATCATGCTATGTGTTTCATTTCTTAGAAGAAGAAAAGCTTTGTAGACCATTTCCATAAGGCATCTGCCATTCTCCCTTCCACACTGGGCACCTTAAGAGAGTGCAGTAACTTTGAAAAGGCTCCTGTTCCTCTGAGCTGTCTTACAAAAAGGGTGCCCTGGATTGACCATGCCACTCCAGGGTCACACTTCTCCTTTAGGTTGCAGTGAAAACAACAACAAAATCACAAAAAGAAAAAAAAAAATTACAAAATCTACAATCTAAGGCCTGAACAGGCACAGACTTTCTATGAGGTCAGAAAATCAGTGAAAGAATTAAAATTACAAAGCACCTCTTGCAAAATATACTGCTTCTCGAAAACCACACAAAACACTGTGCAGTAACCCTGCTGAGTGCTTGGAGGTAAGTAAGTATCCTGAAGGACATACATCTCGCCCCGTGAAGGAAGCTTCATTTTATTATCGAGGGAGCTGAGGGGGTCCCGATGCTTTTTTGTTATTTGCTGTTTTATAATTACAGACAAAATGGAAAAATCAAGAAGTGCGTAGACCTCAATATAAAGCAAATGTTTCTCTAATAACTTCAAAACCAAGCTGGATTTATGCATTCATAGTTGTGCAGCTCCATTTATAGATTCTTGCACATGATTCATTAACACATTTTTTACAAAAAATTCATTTTGCAAGGACCTATTAAGTTTAATAGGCTAAAAAGAACTTATGCAATATAATGTTTGCAATTGTACACACAACAAATGTGCACCTAGTAATAAAGACACCTTGAAAAATTGTCTTTGTCTATAAACTACTACTTCCCTTTGGAAATAAAAGCTCCCTCACAACCCCTGGGCTACTTCCTGTGACACACAGTGCCACAAATATGGTGAAAATTCAGTACCAAACCTAGTTTAAGATGAGTTTTGTACATTTGTTTCTATACAATCAGGAAAAAAAGATACAATTTGTATCAACAAAAGGTCATTTCTGGTTATTTGAGGCATTGCTCTTAGCCGCTTTGGTTCATACACATTTCATGAGAGGAGAAGAATGACAATTGTTTTTAGGAAATAAATACATATGCTGCCTTAAAAATATTTCGTGTATTGGGAAGAGCTTTCAAATTTTTTTGAGTATTAAATATGAACATGTTCAAGATGAATTGCAGCTGACAAGGTTAATCTTGCGCTTCCCTGTAAATTGTACAGCTAGTAGATACTACAGTGCCATTGATGATTTTACTAGGAACATGAAGTAACTGGCACAGAGGGATTAGAGTCATCTGAGATTGTCAAATACCCTGATTTAGACATGGGGGAGATTTAGAAAGTTCAAGAAGTTGGAGGTATGAAATGGTGTTTGTGAAATAACAAGCACTGCAGTGGCAACGGTCACTCTCTGGAACTACTTGATAGAAGATACTTTTATACCTTATCAATATGCTTGGGGATGGGAAGATTAGAGGGTAGGAGATGAATGCGAAGCTGTGGTTAACTGAAGAGAAACATTGGTTGAGATGCGGTATTAATCAGCTTGGACAGAGACAGAAAGCAGCATGCAAGCCTTTATCAAACCACCAGAAACAACCCTGACTACAGCCTCACATTCGGAGTGTTTCACAGTAAGAAACATTTATAGGCAGTGTCACACCTTCTCATGAAGAAAACAAAAGGCCAAGGCCAGGCCTTCTCAACTTTCATGAAAAAACGACCATAGAAGTTAGCAAGTTCCAGCTCAAGAAATAGTGAGCTGGTCATGGTTCAAAATGTTGAAATATACAATGGATTCAAAAAAGGGGGTTCATTTGTGCAGCTTAAAAAAAAAAAAACAACACCTCTTCTAGAGGCATTTAGCTACAAAGGTTCCCACCCTGAGCAAGATAGATACAAGTTGCGCAAAAGTTGCTGCCCAACTCAAAAGTCCTGCCTTCTTTAGTGATGCATCTAAGAATTTAACAGCAGGTGCACCCTCTTTGCATGGATTTCAAGTGCATAACTGAGCCAGCTATTAGCAGAGATGCAGCATCCCCTTTTGGAAGCTGCCTTTTTTCCACCTAGAAAGTCTCCTGGTTTTGTGTCCTAAAGGAATTCTGCTCCACCAATGATTGACCTTATTGCCCAAAGGGTGGACAGCAGGAGAAAGTGGATTACATGGCTATGCACTGTCCTCCATTACATTTCATACTGCGATATTGAATACTGCATAGGTCAGAAGTCCAAAGAGCATCCAATAGTCCCTCGACTGAAGCTTTTGTTTTCACCATTTAATGCCACATGGGTTTTGTCATCTCTCTTCTGGGTTAAGGGGAGTAGAATGTGGTAGTAAGACCCTTGGTCCTGGTCAAACTCTTCTGAGCTTGTGTAGCACACACGTACTATGCTGGGAATTTGAGCTTAACCATCAGCTGCTCTGCAGAAGAAGGCTGTAACCTGATCCCTAATTTGCTGAGGTGAAGAGACTTGGAAGCTAAGAACTGTTAATAAATGTTGGCAAGTAAAAAGTGCAAAGGAAATAGAGCTGGTTTGCTCTGGTGCCTAAGAAAGCAACGTTCGAATATTGGCGACTAAGGACTGTGTAGAGCCTACCTTCTCACTATATAAAAGGTTATACAGAGATACACACACATCTCAAACCAAATATATACATTGATACATGCAATATAATTGCTAATAATAGGTCTGAAATATAGCTCTAGAAGCTTCAATGTGACCCTATAGCTTGGTTAATAAAGATATTGAATGATCAGATGATACTCATGCAATAAAGTATGCATTTACTTTTAAATAATTTTAAATATTCCTATGTAAAAAACCTAAAAGGTTAATTCAATATTCTATGTGATCCTGATGCTTTTGCTCTTTAAATTGGATACATCATCCATACTTTGTGATACAGAATGTGTGACTAAGAAAACGCTGGTAATAGAATCCCTTGGGGTTTCTTGCATTTAGACCTCTCCCCCTAGGTTTTGTCCTCCATTACCTGCATGGTGCAGTGCAAAAGGGCATGGGACTTGGAGTCAGAGGACTTGGGTGTGTGTCTTGACTTGGTCATTTGCTAGCAGTGTGACCTTGGCAAGTCACTTAATCTCACTGAGTTTCAGCTTCCTTCTTTGTAAAACAGGATGTTAGTAAGACCTGCCTCACAGGGTTGTTATGCGCTTAAATGATGTAAACACTCTATAACTTGTAAAGCGCAGCACAAATTATTAGTTACTGTAATCATAGTATTAGTGTGTTATTAGTACCAGTATTCATATTTTTATAGAGGAACAAATCCTATGTCATGTCAACGTGCAGCCCTAAGCTTAGCAACAATCAAGGCTGCCAGTTGCTGGGCATCTGCTGTGTGGGGATTCTTCTCCATCACTGCAAGGACGATGTTAGAAGGGAAAATATTGCAGAGGTTCTTGTAGGTCTGATACTGGTGCTCTGGAATCATATGCTCCCTGGAGTCATTGCACATCCCAACCCAAGGATTCCTCCAAAGCTGCTCCATCTTTTCAGGCACGCTCCGTACCATGACTGGCTCATAACATGGTTGCATGAGGCTGTTACTCAAGGGATAGGAGTGGTAGCCATAGGAGTCGGTTGCACAAGGCAGTGGGTCCCAGCTGGCATGCTGTTCCCGGCACAGAGGAGGTCGTCTTTGCCTCATGGGGTTGCTCTCATAGAGGCGGGAGTCAGAAATGCTATCCATCCGAGTCATCACCAGGGCACGGCCTGGCTGGGGGGTTGCCCCAGGATGGATATTGGGAGGCATGGGGTAGTCTCCAGGGCAGTTGGAACGTGCTCCAGTTGTTGGGTGCTGGGGGACTAAGTGGGGGACTGACTGCTTGTGGGGGGCTTGCTTAGAATCCTCTGGGCCATAGCTCTGCACTCGTGTTAAGGCTTCATGGTAACCATGAGGAAAAGGCTGAAGACGGTTCTGAGATGCTGAGCGGTGCAGCTTCAAACTGCCTTCAGGATGGGCATCAGCTACAGCCAAGTACAAGTTGTTGTAAGAGGAATAGTTGTCGTTCCTGGTATGGCTCATTCGGCTATCAGGACAGAGGTTGGGATTCCGGGCATACACCCCCCGGTCTGCTTCAGCCATGTAGTACTCTCGATTATGCATGCTGTTGATGTTTAGTTTGGAGAAGTCACCTAACACTGAATAGTAGCCATGGTCCCCCATGGACTCAAACTTTGGGTATTGCTCAGCATAGGTAATAGGGGTCCCATGGCTATTGGTAACCAGGATGGGAGGGTACTGCATGCTGGCCATGTGCTCCAGTGAGGCCTTCTGGTGGGGGAAATGGGAGGATCCTGGCACTGGGCTGCTGGCTGAACGGGTGTTGAGTGCACCCACTGCATGGCTTTTGGGAGGTGGGATTGTGGGGACACTTAGGGCGGTCACAAGCGAGGGGACAGAGCTGGCCTCAGGCTTACGGGCAATGGGCAGCCATTCCTCAGGCTCCACAGCCATGGACCGGATGCTGGGATCTGATTGGCGCTTGGGGGCCACACGTTTGACCTCTGAGGTTATCTCACCTTTGGCACTAGACATCCCTGTGCCACACTTGGCCAGGGTGCCTTCACTCATGGTTTTCACTGTGGACAGTTTGGCACTGATGCGGAGCTCATCAGCCACCGAACGCTGGGGTTGGTTGGCCCGCTCCGGATGGTAGTATTTGCACTTGTGGCCGTAGGTGCATTTTTTGCCTGAAAAATAATGCCTTGGGGTAAGACTCTCTCTCATAGTGATGTAACCCTCTGTGCCAGAAACTATCATAACAATCTGGTCACTTAGGTTAGGGTTTTACTGTTTGGGGTTAAGGCAGAAAATTAACTGTCTGTAAAGATGAGAGACAGACAACACCAAGGAGGCATCACACACTGTGACGGTAGAGGGAAGAAGTGGAAAGCGGGGGAGGAAATTGCAGAGTAAAGACTAGGAGCTGAGCAGTTGACTAGGCTTAATTTTCCAGTAATGCATTACTTTGCTTAGGCATGATCTGCATGCTGAGGCAGTGTAGAGTAACAGAAGGCAGCATGGTGCAGTGCACAGAGCACAGGTTTGGAGGCCAGTCAGACCTGAGTTTCAATTCCAGCTATGTCCCTTACTAGCCATGTAATCTTGGTAAGTTACTTTATTTTCTGAGCCTCGTTTTCCTCTTCTGTAAACAAGGTTCATAATCATGCCTACATGGGGTCATTATAAAGATTAAATGAGATAATGAACATGAATGTACTCTGTGATTTAAATGTTGAGGACAAAAAACAAAATACCACATAAAACCAAGGATTATCCCCCAAAAGAAAACATCCAAAATAGCCTCAGACCAAGCAGCCCATGTTGCACTGTTAGGCTCACAAAGTTTGTATCAGAGGGACTTGGGTGAGAGTGCCAAAATACTCTAGAAAACAATATTTTTTAAAAGCAAATGAACATGAAGTTTGGAGGCAAATTGGAAAGTACAGATTAGAAGAAAGGGGTAGTATTAGTTGACAGAGGCTTGAGCCACCTGCATGAGAGACATGTTCTTCTTGGGGCCAAACCCGGTTTGGCGTTGCCCTTTCTGGTTCCATAGGCCATGTAGGTTTCTGCATTTCCCTGCTCCCAGCAACATCGTTCAAGACTCGGGCAGCTAGAGCACATACGTTATTTTCACAAGTGACAACTAATCTTCCCTTCAATTCTAGTTACCTTTTCCTCATGCAATTTCTAAGATTTTTCTTTAAATACATAACTTAGAGCACATGAAGACATAAACTTTTACTCATAGAAAGTGGACAAGCGAGGATTTCCCATTGAAAGGGAAACCTGGAAGAGAAAAGTATTCAGAGTCCTTTATGTTTCCCTTAGTACAGAGCTCAGTTCTGCACACAGGTACTCACCATAAGGACATGGTTGCTTCTTATGCTCAGGAACAACAGGCCTCTTTCTTAAGAAATTTTCAAGGCTTGGGCCATGGCGTCCTAAAGGATCATCTGGAGGCATAAATCTGAAAGCAATCAAACCAGGGGTGAATGTCTTCCTTTCTGTCCCTACTACCCCTTACCAGGAGTCCAGACCTCCATTACCTCTTGCCTGTACTGTTGTCACAGCGTTCTAATGGCCCTTCCTGTCTCAAGTCTATCTTCTGCCAATCTGGCAGTTCTTCCCTTGGTTCCCACTTGATCATACAGAAAGGATGATTTTCTCTGTACATCATTCTTCCACGAACTGTATGTGCTAGCCATACCGCCATTCCTGCTGGTTCCCCCAATAGGAGGAACCCACTTTCTCACCTTCATAGCTTTATTCATGATGTCTCCTTCACCCTGTCATTGCCTAGCAGCCCCCTTTCCTCTCTAAACTGCATCTCAAATGTCATCTCCTTTGGGAGGCCTTTTCCTATTGCTTCATATAGACAAAGCAATTTTAAAAAACTTTAACTGTAGCACTTATCACAACACATTGTGGTTGTCTCTTTCTCTTCTTCACTACACTTTGCATCCCATAAAGGTGAATCCTACTTTTTATCCAGCCTTTTATCTCCATGGCAACCAGCGTAACGTGTGGTACACAGTAACTGCTCAGTAAATGTTTATTGAAATGAAATCTATTCCTACTGATAACTGGGTTATAGGCCTACTGGAAAGAAACGCACTTGTCATTCACAAAAGAATACATCAGCAACCGCTCCTCAATAAACTTCTTCCATTCTGGCTTTTCGACTTGAAGGTCTCTGTAGTTATCATTGGACACAATGATGCCATCAGAATCAAAAGCCAGTTTGACTATGAACCGATCATCGTAGCAGACAACCCTCCTGCCCTGGACTCTTCGGGATGGCGTGAAGACAAGAATCTTTTCCTTCTCCAGTTTACGTAGAATATCTTGATCTGTCGAAATATGGTTATATGCTACAAAGCAGAAACATCTTTGGAAATTAACAACATTATCTCCATATTACAAATACAAAAGTTGGTACTAGATCAAGATATTATTTGCCCTTAGAGGGAAATCGGGCTCTCTTTCTGGTTGGATCGTGACCTTAGGCATGTCACCCTCCCCTTCGGACTTCAGGGTTTTCTTTTCAATGAAATGAAGGAACTGGATTCAATGACATCTAAGTTCTAAAAACTACCATGAAGAGTGAGAAGTAACACCGATACCTAGCATTCTTGATGCTTGTTTTGACCTTTGGCCAAAGCACCAGCTTTCTGGCTGTTAAAGAAAACAGGACAGTATCCTGAGGATGTGTCTGTCAGGAGGAGAGTATACCATCACTCCTAGGGACTTACATTTTTGACTTCTGCCTGAAGAAAAGCCAAAACTAAGGTGAAATATCAAGCTATAGCATCTGAGTATTGACCCCCTTTCCTTTTGGCCTCCTAATTCCTGGGGAGAGAAAGCTTGCTGGCTGGGCTCGAGCAGGGCCAGGATCTACTCTCAGACTGAGGCTTGAGAGCCTGTTCAGCAGATGGCAAATAGCTCCACATACAGCTCAGCCTCCCATTCACTGGATTTTCTCATTAGCCACATCAGGCAAGAGCTGATACTCAGAGGACTGGAGTTTATATGGTCTCAAATGCTGTAAACGGCACATACTTCAGATACTGTTGTAAGTGAAGGTAATGACCCTACTTCCACTTGGACTGCATCATGACTTTTGTGGACCTTAGGCACTTTTGCCTTCATGGGCCCCCTTCCTCTATAAAGAAATATTAAACATTTTATTCTACAACTGCAGTGGTATAAATCCAAATATAATCAAGCTAGATATATCATTATATATTCACTTTTATTATATTCTATTTTTTCTTCTGATGTGAAAATAAAGACTTTCCATGGGACTTTAACAATATCATCAGCCGTCAGAGCTGAACCTACTATGCCTCATGGATAAGTTGGCTCTGACTGACATGGGACTTTCCTCTCTTTCTATTTCACCCCGTGATTTGCAAACCCCACAATTACTTCTCTGGTACAGAATGAGGTCCATTGTCTACCATGATGTCTTTAGTCTCTTGAAAAATTCAGTCCATATTCATAACCAGATTCATTCCCCTTTAGTCTGAAGTCAAATAGAAAAGCACTCCTTTTTTTTTTTCAACTTTGTGCTTTATCCTTTACTGAATTGAAGTTTTCTCCATTTAACTGCCGTGTGCCACAAAACAATGATTGTTGTATTTGGATCAGTTTATCAAAAATATGCTTAATAAAAATAGTTTATGTATACTTAACAACTTAGAAAAATAATTGTCTCAGTTGACACCAGCAACCCCCCCACAAACTATCTTGTTAGTTTTGCCTCTAGATGAGAAGATATGTCTTATTTTTAGATAGTACCTGTAATTGGTGCATCAGGGCGGGATTGCTCCTTTCTCCATGCAGGCACAAATACAGTAATATCTTTATGGCCTTTATCTAGAAACCAATCCACAGCAAGTTGTATTCCTCTGCAGGAGAATTCTTCTTTATTCCCATGACTTTAGGAAGATAGAGAATAAGAGGAGAGAGGACTGACAATAAATAGCAAATAAATACCCCAAATAGGCTTTTTCTTAGTACCAAGGGATTAAGAGCAGACATTGTCTTTCTCGATGCCAGTGGATGTATTATTTTTAAAAAAGCAAATCAAATTCTTTTTTATTCAATTGTTGCAAATATTGCCATCATTATTACAAACTTTATTCAAGGCTATGGATGGTTGATAGCAACTCCCAACTTATTGCAGCCCTGGGGCTATCTCCTATCACTAGTTCCATTTTTCTCCTCTTTTTCTGTTTCTACTACTACCTTCTTTTCAAGGATTCAGATATTCACAACAGATGAAAAAAGAAGAGGTGTTACCAAAATATGCTTAATAAAAACATTTTATGTACACTTAACGACTTAGAAAAATAATTATCTAAATTGAGACCATCAACCTCTCCCCAAACTATCTTGCTAGCTTCTTTACGTAACTTCTTTATGTAAAGAAGTTTACATAGGCC
>NW_012133970.1:5662596-5665527 GCF_000956105.1 Propithecus coquereli
TATATATACACACACACACACACACACACACACACACACACACACACACACACACGCATATATATATAATCCTGGAAGGACTCTCTTCTTCCTTTCTGCCTGGGAAGTTTTTCCAGATCCCACACCAGATCTTCCTTGATAAGGCTGAAATCTACTCCTGAAGAACACATCCTCTCTAGAATTACTCTTTGCACAATATCAGGAACCCCATCTACTAGGGAGACAACCATTAAATTTGCTTTCAGATAAGTGAAGTAGGCTGTAAGGGTAACAGAGAGGTGTGTTCCAGATAAGGAAAGGGGTGTGTGCATACTCCTGAATGTATCTTCAGCCTCTTTTATTTATTGTAATTGGTAAACAAAAGGAGAAAATCAACTCAACTTGCATGAGAAACCAGAACACACTTAAAAGAATATCAATTACAGAAGAGAAATAGGGACAGTTTCATTTCTAAACCCCTCCTTTCACCTACCTTGTCTGTCCCAGCAGGTTTCAGTTCTCATTGGGCCAATGTTTTCTTCTCTTTGAGCCTCAGTTTCCTCATGTGTAAAATGAGGATATTGGTAGCTACCTCACAGAGTAAGGATTACATAAGATGTGTAAGGCAAGTGCTTAGAAAAGTGAACAGAACACAGTAGGTTCTCTCTCTCTCTATATATGTATATATATATGAAGGGGGAAATACACACCAACAAGTTTTTTTTTTTTCTCAATAAGAAAGAGGGCTGACAGGCAAGGCGTAGACCTATGAACACTGACGAGCTCTTCAGGCAGAAGCTGTGCTTACCCATCTAAAACCAGGCTACCTATATGACCAGTGTATCAGGGATTTCCAGTTACACCTCAATCCTATTTCTGTAAGTGAGAAGAAAAGCCAACATACAGACAGCCATTTCACTTTCGCTTCTGCATTAATATTCGTTATTTGAATTTTAAAGCCCATTTCCTTTATAAGTTCCGCATTTACAATCTGACTTACATTTTATCCTCTTCAAGATAATTTCCAGTGTACAAAGGACATTGAAATGTTTCCCCCTACATTTATTCAAAGCTCCAAAGTCACTTAAAACCAACTGTTTATAAGACTAAACCAGAGAAAATCCCATAAATATAAGAAAGCCTCATTGAGATTACTAGTTATTATTGCAAAAGTTTCCTACTTAGTAACCGAAAGTAGAAGAGAAATAAATAACTTAGTAAAAATAAACTTGGATTTACCTTTCAAAGCCTTAAGCAACAAGTTTTTAAGAAAAATGTTGGTTGCGCTAAAACCTGTGTAAGTGGATGTCATGTTTGTTGTGTGTGTGTGTTTGTTTTGTTTTGTTTCAGAATGTGAACTTCTCGAGGACAAGGTGCAAGGAATGTCTTTTCATTCAAAAGAACAGTCACCGAGTGCCACATACTGTGCTAAGTCCCTGGGTTAAGAAGAGAAACCAGAACTGAACCTGTCCTCAAAGAACTTGCAAACTAGTAAAATACTGGCTAGAAGCAGCCCTAGGAAGTACTGAAATACAGTTACATAGAGGGTGAGAACGGCAATTACAATTCAAGCTAGGATACTTTTGAGAATGAACGGAGTGTTTACTAACAATTATGCAGACGCAATTAGCATAAACTGAGGATGTTCCAGGAAAACCTGGATGTATGGTTGGTCACCCAAGTTACTTGCAAATTTCCATTGACATAGAGAAGAGGGAATGTTCAACTCTGTCAGTAGGGTGGGATATGGGGGTAGCGGTTGAAGAGATTAGGAAATAATTCAAGAAGGATATAATATATGAAGTCATTTGTTGACTCGTTAATTTATTAATTCATTTAAAAATATTTAATTAGTGCCAGTTGTGTACCAGGAAACATGTTAGGGGCTGGAAATGTAAAACTAGACAAGGATCATGATCTCAAGAAGGTTATAATGCGGTGGGAAATGGAAACAGACAATAAAATAATTATACATTTCATAATTATAAACTGTGGCTAAGTGATTAAGTGTTAAAAGGTATAGGGAGCTACGAGTTGAGCCTTGAAGGAGTAAAAATTTGCTGGGCAGGGAAGGGTTTTTGAAATTATGAATATATGGAGATTAATGTGATGTAGTGCCTTAGTCAATACCTTATACCTAATATTGCTGGTAAGGAGTGATAAGTGAAAGCACTGAGGATGGCTCAAGGAAAATTGTCACTTTTGCCCAAAAAGGAAGGTGACTGGGGAGAAACGTTTCAAAGATGATGTTCTAGCTACCATTTATGACAGGTGTGGAAAAGAGTTGTTATCTTTCATTGTTACTGATTGAAAAAAAAACATAAACGAATGCATTAAAGACTGGCATACTTTGGAAAATCACATTAGTCAGATGAAATTATAGGACTGGATGCAATTTGTTTTAAGAGGCTAAGAGCTTTGTCAACAGATAACTACATGTTACAGGTACAGAGCTCGCCTATAACTTAAGAATAAGCTAAGCAAATGATTGCAAACTTGCATCTGAATCTAAAAAAAGCAGAGAAACAGATGCAGGCAAAATGTGCTAACATAAAAGTGACCTCAAAGAATTTCCACCAAGAAAAAGATCAAATCTTTTCCTATTTTCTTCCTGCTTCCCTAATCTTTTTATTATGAAATACAATTCATTCAGTTTGCATTTGCACAGAACAGTTTTCTAAGATCAATCTTCAGGTTCTACTACAAACTCTATCTCATCTTTTCCAAAGTCTGCCAAATGACAACCTATATAGAGATAGAAACATCTGGCCATGTCTACTGAGGCAAAATCATTGGAAATGTTCAAAAAAGCCCAATAACCAGGTAGGCCAGAGCTACCCAGCAGTGGCCAAGTGAAGAACAAAATGGTAAATTGTCAATTATCTGTAGGTGGCTAACCCACTTTATTGTGTTTTGGGAATGCATGTTTTAATATAAACTTAGGGACACCTG
>NW_012133970.1:5665577-5668006 GCF_000956105.1 Propithecus coquereli
GCAGGAGGATCGCTTGAGCCCAGGAGTTTGAGGTTGCTGTGAGCTAGGCTGACGCCACGGCACTCTAGCCCGGGCAACAGAGTGAGACTGTCTCAAAGAAAAAAAAAATGATTCTGGTAAGTCCATCAAGCAATGATGGACTCAATAGAAAATAGTCTCCTGATCGCTGGGAATTTTTAAGCCAAGGCTGGATGACAATTCATTTGGGAAATGGAAGAAGGGATTCCTAAGGCTCTCTGACATGAAATAAAAACAATTATATGAGAGAATAGGGAATAAAGTATGAAGCCCCTATAGGTATTAGTCTCCCATTGTTGCTGTAACAAATTACCACATATTTAGTGGCTTAAAACACCACCAATTTCTTTTCCTACAAGTTTAAGAGGTCAGAAGTCCAAAATCAAAGGTGGTGGCAAGGCTGTGTTCTTTCTGCAAGCTTAAGAGGAGAATCTGTTTCCTTGCCCTTTTCGGCTTTTAGGGGCCACCCACATTCCTTGGCTCAGGCCCCTTTCTTACATCATTCCAGTTTCTTATTTCTGCCATCACTTCTCTTTCTACTGTGATTACATGGGGCCCACCCTAATAATCCAGGGTAATCTCCCCCATCTCAAGATCCTTAACTTAATCACATCTGCGAAGTCCCTTTTTCCATGTAAGATAATGTATTCACAGGTTCAAGGGATTAGGATGTGGACATATTTGGGGGGCTATCATTTAGCCTACCACAGACACTGTAGCTCAGAGACAGTCACTGGGATCTGAAAAATCAAGAAGGTATTATGGAAGTGGTGCATATTGATGGGCATGAAGATAAGGAGGAGATCACTTCTAGGTTGGGAAATGACGTGAATGCAGATAGTGGGGGTAGAAATCAGCATAATTTACATGGAGACCATTAAAGAGACTGATGTAAATGCAGTAAGTGTGAGAGATGCAATCAAATGGGAGGAGGGAAAGGCCCGATCACAAAGAAACTTAAAGCCAGGAAAGGGATCCAAACTTGGTAGAATAGCAATTGGGAGTTACTGAAAGTTCCTAAGTAAGCCCCCCAAGTGACATTATAAAAATAGCATTTTCAGGATGATTAGCTGAGTAGGGTTGGGACAGCAGACTGCAAGAGGAACAAAGCCGAATGAGTATCTCCTTTGAAGCAACACTTGTGTCTAAGCTGCCTTTAGAACACTTGAAAACAAACTGGCAGCAATTTCAAAGGAGAGAGAAAAGGCAAGAGAAGGATCGTTTTAGGCTTTGTCCACCTACAGGAACACAAGCCATATACAACAACCAAGGGCCTCTTACAGTGCTTTGTAAAGGAAGATGATTTCTATGAGCTCAGGGCAGTTTTTAAAAAAACAGGAAAAAAAAAAACATACCAGGCTTACCTCATTGCTACGTTACTTCCATCAATCACAACTGGCCTCAGATTATCACTGTTGTCTATTTCATCTTCAAGAGACAATTCAGGGCTTGCAATCTCTTTGGAGCTGGGCCCGCGAGGCACTAATAGACTTAAGTTGAACTGCCCTTCTGAATCACCTTTGTTACCAAGTCTGACAAGCTCTGCCAACACATCATTAATAAGTGATTCTGGGCCCAGCTTGTTGAGCACGGATTGAATCTGTTCTTCTGCATAGCCCAGCTTTAGGGCAAACTCCATCTTGGCTTGGTATTCCTTTTCCAAGTCGAGCTTACCATCCTGTAAAATGCTGCTCTGGGAGAAGCTTGGGCGATCCAGGCAGGGTGATCGACAGAGCTGACGGTGTGGCTTGGTGGGCATCTCCTTTTTCTTCAACTGACCATCCCCAGGTTGGCACCTTTTGTTGTTGTTGTCACCGCTCTTAAGGATTATCTGTTCAGGGTCACTCTCAGAGCTCATCCACTCTTCAGAATCAGGATTGCCCTGCCCTGTGCTATCCTGCTTCGGCTGCTGCCTCTCTTCCTTGGAGGCACTCTTCTCCATTTTTGGTGTCTCCACCGCAGCTGTGGCCGTCATCCCGTTCAGTGGGCAGTCTGAGGTCTAATCAGCTCTTTTTCTTTTTAGCCTGCTTGGAATCCACATACAGTGGCATTCCTCTGTGATAAAATGTTGTGGTAGCAATGGCGCAAGAGTTTGCTTGTTTGGTTTGGTGTGTTCAGATGTTAGCAGCCCCTACAAATAAACATACATACCACAGTCATGTTCATTAAACTCCTGGAAAATAATTTTAGAATCAGAGGTATCTTCCTAAGAAACTACACGTTCTCTGGCATTTTATTTTTCTGCTTACAATGATGTAGGCTCACATTAAAAATATAGAGTCCTTAATTCTCTAATAATTTTAGACAAATTTCAGTGATGGCAATAATGCTGTAATCCTTCCTCCCACACAAAAAATAACTAAATATCTAAAGTTTTCTGCTTATCACAACAACTTGGAGAAACATTGTAT
>NW_012133970.1:5671096-5694133 GCF_000956105.1 Propithecus coquereli
GAACAAAATGGTAAATTGTCAATTATCTGTAGGTGGCTAACCCACTTTATTGTGTTTTGGGAATGCATGTTTTAATATAAACTTAGGGACACCTGCTTACACAGCTGCCTTTCCCTTCCCCTTCTAGCAATTTTTTTTTCATAAAAGGAATCCTTAAATACACATATTAAAAATTATCTGCTATGTGGGATTTTTGGTGAAGCCCAGATAATTGAGAAATGACTATAGTTCAGTCATTATAAGAATACTAAGCTTTTTTTCTTGGTTCCTCTTCTGTGAATTGGACCACTGCTTTTAGAATTAATTTTAAAGAGAAAAAATTCAAATCTGTATTGTATTAAACCATCACATTTTACTTAAAAGTGACAAAAAGAACAAGAGTTATTATGAAACTTCAATAATGGTGATAAAATATGAACAATCATTTACATTTGTATCTTAGAGTTGCCTAAGTGCTTTCGCATGCATGCTCTCAATAGAGCCATGTCATTACCTGCAAAATCCAGATTTGAGACGTTATGACTTTTATTTATTATTTTTTTAATTTTTAAAAATTTTTTAAAAACTTTTTTTATTTCTGCATATTATGGGGGTACAAATGTTTAGGTTACGTTGCCCTTGCCCCCGCCCCGAGGCAGAGCTTCAAGCGTGTCCATCCCCCAGACGGTGCGCATCGCACTCAATATGTGTGTATATACCCATCCCCTCCTCCCCCCTCCCACCTGCCGTGTTATTCCTATATGTGCACTTAGGTGTTGATCACTGAAACCAATTTGCTGGTGTGTACATGTGGTGCTTTTTTTCCATTCTTGGGATACTTCACTTAGTAGAATGGGTTCCAGCTCTATCCAGGAGAATACAAGAGGTGCTATATCACCGTTGTTTCTTAAAGCTGAATAGTACTCCATGGTATACATATACCACATTTTATTAATCCACTCACGTATTGATGGACACTTGGGTTGTTTCCACATCTTTGCAATTGTGAATTGTGCTGCTATAAACATTCAGGTGCAGGTGTCTTTCTTATACAGTATCATTTGTTCTTTTGGGTAGATGCCCAGTAATGGGATTGTTGGATCAAATGGTAGATCTACTTGTATCTCTTTAAGGTATCTTCATATTGCTTTCCACAGAGGTTACACTAGTTTGCAATCCCAGAGATGTTGTAACTTTTATAGCCCACCTCCAATTCCCTGTGTCAAGCACATCGGCTAAAGAAGTTACACAAATTTCAGGGAGAAATACAAAGTGAAGATTTTCTCAGGTGATTGGGAGGCAAAGGGGTTTGAAAACTTTACTGATTCTCAAAATGAAAAAGGTTCACATGAAGGCACTTTGAGAAAAATCCAAAATTCAAATATTCCTATTTTCACTTATAATAAATCAATCACATATAGCAATTATATCATAAAGGAGATAAAGATTGGTTCCTCAACCTCCAACTACCCCCACCTGTTTGTGTGCTGTTGAAAGGTTTATAGGTAGTAACACTTAGCAAAGAAATAAGTCTAAGAAACAGCATATTTTCTGTGGCTTATAAAAGTGAGATTTCCCTCTAGCAGTAAGAGCACTCTTGTCTGCCTGTCTGGTTTTACATTATCTTCCAAACAAAATTGGCTTTTTCTTTATTTTTTACTTTTTATCTTCAATGCATTCTCAATATGATGCATGTCACAGCTGGGACTAAAAACAACAGAGCTTATTCAAAATTTAGGATTTCATTTCAAATGAGAGCCAAAAGCTTTGCATGATTAAACTACCTCAATTTTCGTCCCTCCTCTGTCACATCAAATGTTGATGCTTTAGGCAAAATGTTTATAGGAAAGCAACAGTCTGTTGACTTTCATTACCCAGTCATCCTTTTAGGACTTCAAAGAAAATAGACACATGATTTGATTTCAAGACCAATTTTCCGCAGGTTTTGAACTAGGGTTCATTTTCCTGTTGCCTTTCACTGACACTTATCCCATTAGGAAGGACCTACGTTCAAAGCACATCTAAATCATCTTGCATTACACACACTCTTGTTTAATTGCTGTCCAAACTAATTAAGACCACATTGACAAATGCAACCTTAATTTATACTGGATTCAATCTACCCCACACAAAAACATTTCTAGAGCTTGACACTCCAAAAGAACAAGAAAGCTGTAGGTTACATACTTAACTATTTTCTTTTCTCTATATAAAGAAAGCCTAGAGAAAGATCATCTGAAATTCATGCAGGAACCTGCATCATAAGCTATAGGAGATGGTCTCTGCTAGAGTAACTGTTCAGTGAATGTATGTTCTTTGGCCAGTAGTGACGGCTGAGGAGCTGTTATGAAAGTGGCTTCTCCAGAGAACACGATCAGTTCTATGAATCACTGGTGAAGTTTCTTCTGTCTCTCTATGTCTCTGTCTCTCTCTCTCCTTCTCCTTCCCCTTCCCCTTTTCTCCCTCTCCTCCCTCTCTTTTTCTCTCTGTGGCACCTACTCCCATACCAAAATTCTTGGTCAAAAGCTATAGGGAAATGTGGCTGTGTCATCCCATAACTTACAGTAAATTGGAAAAAATAGTGCCTGCTTATGACTTTAATAGCAATAAACATATCTTGAGCATCTCATTCAGTTAATGACACTGGGCTTGATCTTTCTTGATTCTCTCCAATTCGATTGCTTGGCAAAATGAGTGGAATAGAATACATTCTATTTTCTGTCTTTATACTCAAATCATTAGAGTAAAATGAGAAAGGACACAATGATCAGGGCAATTCTGAGGGGTAGCTGCAGTATTGCAGCCATGATATTATCAGCTTAAGTCTGGTTAGCTCTGAAAATCTTGAAGATGAAATTCAAGTTGCACTGGGAGGCAAATGGGAATACGAGGAAAAGGGGAAATAGAAGGGTCATAGAGATTACTAGGCTTTCGTAAGCCTTAATTCTCTTCATTTCAATCAACACACTATTTGTTTTCAGTTCTTTTGTCAAATAGTTATGTATTGCTTTTTTTAACAACTGCTCTGTTCTATCTCAGCAGCAGGAGTACTTCTGTGGCCAGTAAAGGTCATAAGAAATACAGTTTTAAAAATATTTCGGAGGCTTTCAGAACAAGGAATGCTTAATAATGCAATATATGTTATATTAAATAATATGTCGGCCATATTATGACATAGGTACTCTCCTGGCTGCCCCATGAGCCTAAGATGCAAATGATCCTTCAAGGCTCCATACATGAACAGCAAGAGGAGTCTGAGTTTAGTGAGAAGCCTTCTGCATTTGGAGCTGGAGTCACGAAATCTGGGTTCAAATCTTTCCTCTACCACTTAGTAGAGCTGTGTGATTTTATGCAAGTCACATTACCTCTGAGTCTCAGTTTCCTCACCCAGAAAATGGGGATACTCTTATCTGTCTGCTGAGAGGATTGGTGTGAGGATAAAATAAGAATATGGATGTTGAAAGTATGTTATAAAGTGTGAAATTGTGTAAATGTAAGATATTGCTACTATTGGCTATAGCAGAGAGTGGAATGAACCACTTAATAATAAGCAGAAACTACAGTAGTAGAATGAGAGTAAGGAGACTTAAATTATAGTCCTAACCCTACCATGACTAATGATGTGATCTGGGGAAAACCATGTTACCTCTCTGAGCCACAGTCTCTTCACCTGTAAAATGGGAATGATGACGGTACCTATTTCATAGGATTTTGTAAGGATTAAATGTGAAACACGTAAAAGCTATTTATAAACTATAAAGTTCTATACCAGTTGTCCATTGGTCCCCAAGCTTGATAGGTTGCTTTACCAACAACTATATTGTTGAAACATGATGTTAAAGTAGTACTTCTCTTGGGCTTGCATTCCTCTCGTATCTAGATGTTGTCACTAGGAGGAGATCCAAAAACTGCCCTTCCACATTATGAAATCACTATGCCAATTTGGATCTTTGAAGCTAGAAAGTTCTAATTTTTCATTCCCTCCCTGCATAGTATATGCTCAGCACTGCTCCAGGTGCTGGGGGTTCTATCGTGAAGCCAAAATGAGACAAAGATATCATAAGGAAAGGAAACTACAGACCAATATCCTTTATGAATACAGACACAAAAGTCCTCAACGAAATATGAGCAAATCAAATGTAGGAACATATAAAAATTACACACCATGATTAAATGGGATCATCTCAGAAATATATGGTTGATTCAACACACAAAAATCAATGTAATATACAAAATGTAATAAACAAAATCACTGTATGCAACCAATATAATGTAATAAAGGACAAAACCTACTGGATAATCTCAATTGATATAGATAAAGTATTTGTTAAAACCCAACATCCCTTAATAATAAAAACAGGCAACAAACTAGGAATAGAAGGGAGATTCCTCAACCTGATAAGGGCATCTAAGACAAACCCACAGCTAACATCATATTCAATGGTTATAGACTGAAAACTCTCCTCCTAATGTCAGGAACAAAACACGTGCAAATACTCTTTCCACTTCTATTCAACATTGTTCTTAAAGTTCTAGCCAGGACAGTTAGGTAAGAACAACAAATAAAAGGCATCCAAGCCAGGAAGGAAGAAGTAAAACTATCTCCATTTGCAAATGACATGATATTTTATGTAGAAAATTATAAGGAATCCACAAATGAATTATTATAATTAACAAACAATTTCAGGAATGTTACAGAATACCAGATCAGTATAAAAAGCTAATTCTATTTTTATACATTAGCAATGAACAATCTCAAAATGTAATTAAGAAAAAAATTTCAATTACAATAGCTTCAAAAAGAATAAAATACTTAGTAATAAATTTAACAAATAAATGTAAGACTTGTACACCAAAAACTATAAAACTTCATTGAAATAAATTATAGCCCTAAATAAATGAAAATCCATCCCATGTTCATGGATTGGAAGAGTAATGTTGTTAAGATGAATATACTACTCCAATTGATCTACACATTCAATGCAATTCATACTAAGATCTCTGATATCTCTCTTGCAAAAATTAGCCAGCTGATACTAAAATTTAAACATAAATGTAAGCCTCGATAGCCAAAATAATCTGATAAGGAAAGAATAAAGTTGTAGGACTCTCGCTTTCTAATTTCAAAGCTTGCTAAGAAGATACAGTCTTGATTATACTTACAGCTATGAGACTCTGGGGAAATTATTTAACCTCTCTGAGCATTTATTTTATTTTATTTTTGTCTCCCTCCCCTCCCATCTGAGCATCAATTTTAATATCCAAAAAGTGACGATAATACTGTCTATTGGGTCATGGTAAAAATTAAATAAGACAATACATAAGGATGAGTTTAAAAACCCAATAAATATTTATCAAGTACTTTCTATAGGCCAAGAATTATTTGTGATACATAAATGTATAAATAGTCCCTAACCTCAAAAAGCTTACAAAATTAATATGTCATTATAAGTAGTGTGGTGTGGTGGGAAGTGTGCCAACACTATAGTCAGAGATGTATGTTCAAGTTTTAGCGGTGCTACTTCATAGCTACAAGATCTTATATAAGTACCATAAATTCATTGCATTTTAGTATCCTGATGTGTTAAGTGGAGATAACAGTAATTGCCTTACCTACATAAGTGAGTTTTGTGAGAATAAAATGGTATATTATAAACTATAATAATAAAACCATCTTTATTACAAAGTTAGGTACCACGTGAAATGTTCTGAGCTCATCTACAGCACATCAAACCATGTCTTTGCATACCAAAAAGCAGTAAGTGCAGATGTTGGTGAAGACACTGTATATTCAGTCTTTTTAAAAAATAGCTTTAATGAGATGTAATTAACATAGCGTACAATTTATCTATTCAAAACATACAATTCAGTGTTTTTTCGTGTATTCACAGGTATGTGCAACCATCACTATAGTCAATTTTAGAACATTTTCATCATCTCAAAAGGAAACCCTGCATATTCATTGATTGGAAGACTGAATAATGTTAAGATGTCAATACTATCCAAAGTGTTCTACAGATTTAATGCAATTGTATCAAAATCCCAATGGTGTGTTTTTGCATAAATAAAAAAATACTCCATAAAATTCATATGGAATCTCAGGGGACCCAGGATAGCCAAAACAATCTTGAAAAAGAAGAAAGTTGGATGTCTCACACTCCTGATTTTAAAACATATTGCAAAATAACAGTAATCAAAATAATGTGGTACTGGGCTGGGCATGGTGGCTCACGCCTGTAATCCTAGCACTCTGGGAGGCTGAGGCGGGAGGATAGCTCAAGGTCAGGAGTTCGAGACCAGCCTGAGCAAGAGTAAGACCCCATCTCTACTAAAAATAGAAAGAAATTAGCAGGACAACTAAAAATAGAAAAAAATAGCCGAGCATGGTGGCGCTTGCCTGTAGTCCCAGCTACTCAGGAGGCCGAGGAAGGAGGATCACTTGAGCCCAGGAGTTTGAGGTTGCTGTGAGCTAGGCTGACACCATGGCACTCTAGCCCGGGCAACAGAGCGAGACTCTGTCTCAAAAAAAAAATAATAATAATGTGGTATTGGCATAAAGATAGACCTATAGATCAATGAAATAGAATGGAGAGCTCACAAATAAACCTTCATGAAAACGGTCAAATGATTTTCAACAGGGTGCCAAGATAATTCAATGGGGAAAGGACATACTTCAACAAGTGGTATTGAGAAAACTAAATATCCACATATAAAAGAATGAGGTTGGACCCTTACTGTACACTGTAGGCAAAAATTAACTGAAAGTGGCCGGGTGCAGTGGCTCACACCTGTAATCCTAGCACTCTGGGAGGCCGAGGCGGGCGGATTGTTTGAGCTCAGGAGTTCGAAACCAGCCTGAGCAAGAGCGAGACCCCGTCTCTACTAAAAATAGAAAATAAATTAATCGGCCAACTAAAAATATATAGAGAAAAATTAGCCGGGCATGGTGGCACATGCCTGTAGTCCCAGCTACTCAGGAGGCCGAGGAAGGAGGATCACTTGAGCCCAGGAGTTTGAGGTTGCTGTGAGCTAGGCTGACACCATGGCACTCTAGCCCGGGCAACAAAAAAAAAAAAAAAAATTAACTGAAAGTGAATGAAAGACCTAAACATAAGACATAAAATTATAAAACTTTTTGAAGAAAACAGGGGGAAAGCTTTATGACATTGGATTTGGTAAATGATTCCTTGGATATAACATCAAAAGCATAGGCAATAAAAGTAAAAATAGATAAACTGGGCTACATCAAAACTAAAAACTTCTGTGTATCAAAGGATACAATCAACACAGTGAAAAGGCAACCTGTAGAATGGGAGAATATATTTTGAATCATATATCTGAAAGCTGATTAATATCCAGAATATATAAAGAATTTCTAAAACTTAATAACAAAAACACAATCTGATTTAAAAATGGGCCAAAGACTTGAATAGACATTTCTCCAAAGATGATATACAAATGGCCAATAAGCACATGTGAAAAGATGTTCAACATCACTAATCATTAGGGAAATGAAAATCAGAACCACAATGAAATACCATTTCACACTCATTAGGGTGTCTATTATTTTAAAAAAAGGAAAAAAAAAAGTCTTGGTGAGGATGTGGAGAAACTAAAACCCTTGTGCACTATTGTTGAGAAAGTAAAATGGTGCAGCCACTATGAAAAACAGTATGGAGCTTTTTCAAAAAATGAAAAATATTTAATAGAATTACCATAGGATCTAGAAATCCCACTTCTGGGTATATACTCAAAATACTTGAAAATAGGGCCTCGAAGATATATTTGTACACCCAAGTTTATAGCAGCATTATTCACAATAAGCAAAAGATGGAGGCAAGCCAAGTGTCCATTGATGGATGAATTAATAAAAGAATTGTGGTATATGTATGAAGTAAAATATTCAGTTCTCAAAAGAAAAAAAATTCTGACACTTCCTACAACATGGATGAAGTTGAGGAAATTACACTAAGTGAAATAAGACAGTCACAAAAAGACAAACTACTTATATGAGGTACTTAAAGTAGTCAAATTTATAAAAACCAAAAATACAGTGGTGGTGGCCAAGGGCTGGGGGGAAGGAGGAATGGGGAATTGTTGTTTAATAGGCATAGAATTTCAGTTTTGCAAGATGACAAGAGTTCTGGAGATTGGTTGTACGTCAATGTTAATGTACATAATACTATTGAACTGTACACTTAAATATGGTTACATGACCAAGATAGCAAAATAGGAAGCCTCAGACTCAGTCCCCCATAAAAACACTAACTAAACAAGAATATACAGTCTGAAAAGCCTTTATGAGAACATAAGAAACCAGTTAGGAAGTCACAGCACCCCAGGCAAGCTCAAAGCCAAGAACATCTGCATTGAAATGAGTGTGAAAATGTTTTACATTTCATCCATATCAGCCCCTCCCTCAAGTTGGCACATCTCCCAATTGGGAGAAAAAGCCCAACACAGAGTTCCTTCTTTAAGAGAGAAAGAGAATAGTAGAACATATGTCCAACTTTCTGGCTTTCTGAATGGCTGCCTGAGGGCTGATTCTGTCTCACCTTGTTCTGAGAGCTTATGGGGAATGCAAATACTTTGGATGCTTAGACACCACTGAGATCAAAAGAGGGCTCAGCAACTTGTGGCAGCCCTGAATAATTTTTGTTGTTGTTGTTGTTGTTGAGACAGAGTCTCACTCTGTTGCCTGGGCTAGAGTGCCGTGGCGTCAGCCTAGCTCACAGCAACCTCAAACTCCTGGGCTCAAGCGATCCTCCTGCCTCAGCCTCCTGAGTACCTGGGACTACAGACATGCACCACCATGCCTGGCTAATTTTTTCTATATATTTTAAGTTGTCCAGCTAATTTCTTTCTATTTTTTCAGTAGAGATGGGGATCTCGCTCTTGCTCAGGCTGGTCTCGAACTCCTGAGCTCAAACGATCCGCCCGCCTCGGCCTCCCAGAGTGCTAAGATTACAGGCATGAGCCACCGCGCCTGGCCCCTGAATAACTTTTAACACCACAAACTGAAGCTGACATAGCTTGCTACAACTGGGAAAAAGCAACTAGCTCATGGATTCACTAGTGGGAAGAAAAGAGAAGAGCTCAATGTGTGTTCAACGTTTTGGCTTTTCTAAGGGCTGCTCAAAAGACTGGTCTCTGTCATGCCTGACTCAGACTGGTGGCAAGGAACCAACATACAGTGCCCGGGAGCCACTGAAAACAAAAGAATGTTTAGTGGCTTATGGGAGTTCCAGAGAACCTACAGTACTTCAGTGAGGCACCAGAGGGAGCAAGAGACTATAAGCTCTTGAAAAAGAAACTGGCAAGACTCTAATTCGGAAATTACATGAACAAACCCAAAGAAGATGCATCGTCATAAAAGGTGTGAGAATTCCCAGAATGTCTAGCCAGGCTGAACTGGTAAAGTTATTTCCATGAATGAAGATAGTCCATAATGATTGGAAAAGGTAGCTGTTTTTTTTTCCCCCAAATATAACAATAACAAGAAAAAATAAAAAGGCACACAAAGAAATAGGAAACCATGGCCCAATCAAAACAACAACATAAATCTCCAGACACTGACCCTAAAGAAACAGAGACCTATTTATTATCTGAGAAAGAATTCAACAAAATCACCATAAAGAAGCTCTATGCATTACTAGAGAACACAGACAGAAAATTAAATGAACTAGTACAACCTCCATGGAAACTAATATGGAGATACTTCGAAGAGCTACAAGTAGAACTACCATTTGATCCAGCAATCCCATTACTGAGCATCTACCCAAGAGAACAAAAGACATTCTATAAAAAAGACATCTGCACTCGAATGTTTATAGCAGCACAATTCACAATTGCAAAGATGTGGAAACAACTCAAGTGCCCATCAATACATGAGTGGATTAATAAAATGTGGTATATGTATACCATGGAATTCTACTCAGCCACACAAACAATGGTGATCTAGCACCTCTTGTATTACCCTGGATAGAGCTGGAGCCTATTCTACTAAGTGAAGTGTCCCAAGAATGGAAAAACCAGCACCACATGTACTCACCATCAAATTGGTATTAACTGATCTACACTTAAGTACACATATAGTAATAACATTCAATGGGTGTTGGGCAAATGGGAGCGGGGAGGAGGGGATGGGTATATACACACCTAATGGGTGTGGTGAGCACCATCTGGGGGATGGACACGTTTGAAGCTCTGACTCGGGTAGGGCAAGGGCAATACACGTAACCTAAACATTTGTACCCCTGTAATATGCTGAAATTAAAAAAAACTAAAAAAAGGAAATTAAATGATAAGCCACAAATTGAGAATATCAACACAGAGATAGAAACTATAAAAAGAAACCAAACAGAAATTCTAGAGCAGAAGAAATCAATTATTAAATAGAAAAAATTCACAAAGGGGATTAACAACATATTTGACCAAACAGAAGAAAGAATGAGCAAGCTTAAAGACAGGTCATGTGAAATGTTTGTCAGAACAAAAGGTAAAGGAAATGAAAAAGAGGAAAGATAGCCCACAGGATTTTTGAGACACCATCAAGTGGACCAATATACACATTATAAAAGTATAAGAAGGAGGAAAGGGAGAAAAAAATTGGGGAAAGAGCTTATATAAAGAAATTATGGCTGAAAACATTCACATTTTTTTTATCATTTTTTAATTTCAAAATATTATGGAGGTACAGATGTTTTTGTTATATGGATACACTGCATAAAGATAAAAGTAGGGCTTTTAGTGTGCCCATTACCAGAATAATGTTGATTGTACGTGATAGGTAAGTTTTTATCCCTAACCACCCCCTCCTACCCTCCCTCCTTCTGGGTTTCCAGTGTTCTTTATATCTCTTTGTTCCTGTGCATACCCATCATTTAGCTCTCACTTATTAGTGAGAATATGTGGCATCTGTTTGTTCATTCTGGAGATATTTCACTTAGGATAACAACAGTCTCCAGTTCCATCCAAGTTGCTTCAAAAGACATTATTTTATTCCTTTTTTATGGCTGAGTAGTACTTCATGCTATGTGTGTGTGTGTGTGTGTGTGTGCGCGCGCGCATATATATACACACCGCATTTTCATCATCCACTCATGAATTGATGAGCACTTAGGTTGATTCCATATCTTTTCAATTGTGAATTGTGCTGCAATAAACATTCAAGTGCAGTCTTTCTCCACTCATGGAGACTGACCTGTTCCTCTATGGAATGTACTCTTGCTTTGTATATCTCCCTTATTTTCTGCAATAAAAGCTGTTTGCATGGGGAAAAAAACATTCAATTGTAGGTATCCTTTTGATAAAATGACTTCATTTCCTTTGGGTAGATACCCAGTAGTGGGAGTGCTAGATCCAACGTTAGTTCTACTTGTATTTCTTTGAGAAATCTCCATACTGTTTTCCATAGAAATTGTACTAATTTGAAGACACACACCGTATAAGCATACCTTTTGCTCTGTATCAACACCAGTATCTATTGTTTTTTGACTTTTTCATAATGGTGATTCTGACAGAAGGTGGTATCTCATTGTGGTCTTAATTTACATTTTCCTGATGATTAATGATGTTGAATATTTTTTTCTTATGCTTGTTGGCCATTTGTCTATATTCTTCTGAAAAAATTCTGTTCATGTCTTTGGCCCACTTTTTGATGGAGTTGTTTTGTTTTTTCCTTGCTGATTTGTTTGAGTTCTTTGTAGATTTTGGATGTTAGTCCTTTGTCAGATGTATAGTTTGTGAATATTTTTCCCATTGTGTAGGTTGTCTTTTTACTCTGTTGATCATTTCCTTTGCTGTGCAGAAGGTTTTTAATTTCATTAAGTCCCATTTATTTATTTTTGTTTTTGCTGTATTTGTCTTTGGGGACTTAGTCATAAATTCTTTGCCTGAATCAATGTCTAGAAGAGTTTCCCCTATGTTTTCTTCTAGAATTTTTATCATTCCATGCCTTATGTTTAAGTCTTTAATCCATCTTGGATTGATTTTTGTATATGGCTAGATAGGGTCCTGTTTCATTCTTTTGCATGTGGCTATCCAAGTTTCCCAGCATCATTTATTGAATGGGGTGTCTTATCCCTAGTGTATGTTTTTGTCTGCTTTGTTGAAGATCAGTTGGTTGTAGGTAGATGATTTCATTTCTTGGTTCTCTGTTTTGTTCCATTGGTCTATGTCTCTACTTTCATATCAGTACCATGCTATTTTAGTTACTCTAGCCTTATAGTATAATTTGAAGCCAGGTAATATGATCCCTCCAGATTTGGTCCTTTTGCTTTGGATATTCGGGCTCTTTTTTGGCTCCAAATGAAGTTTAGGATTATTTTTTCTAGATGGGTGAAATTGGATGTTGATATTTTCATGGGAATTGTGTTGAATCAGTAAATCACTTTGGGTAGTATGGACATTTTAATGATGTTGATTCTATCAATCCATGAACATGGGATGTTTTTCCATTTATTTGTGTCATTTCCTTACAGAGTTCTTTCACCTCCTTTGCTACATATATTCCTAGGTATTTTATTTTTTTGCAACTATTATATTATAAATGGTATTAAGTCCTTTGATTTTACTTTCAGCTTGACTCTCAATAGTACATAGAAATGCTACTGATTTGTTTACATTCGTTTTGCATCCTGAGACTTTGGTGAATTTATATATCAATTCTAGGAGTCTTTTGGTGGAGTCTTTAGGGTTTTCTAGATATAAGATCATATCATTGGCAAACAGGGATAGTTTGACCACCCCTTTCCTAATTTAGATGTCCTTTATTTCTTTCTCTTGCCTGACTGCTTTGGCTAGAACTTCCAGTATTATGTTGAATAGAAGTGGTGACAATGGGCATCTTTGTCTTGGTGCAGCTTTTAGGGGTAATGCTTTCAACTTTTCTCCATTTAGTATGATGTTGGCTGTGGGTTTGTCATATATGGCTTTTATAATTCCTTCTGTGGCTAGTTTGTTGAGGTTTTTTTCAAGGAAGAGTGCTGGATTTTATTGAATGCTTTTTCTGCATCTATTGAAATGATCATATGGTCTTTGTTTTTCCTTCTGTTTACTTGGTGAATCACAATTATTGATTTGCATATGTTGGGCCATCCTTGCATACCTATGATGAAACCCACTTGATCATGGTGAATGATCTTTTTGATGTGTTGTTGAATTTGGTTTGCTAGTATTTTGTTGAAGATTTTTGCATCTATGTTGATAAGGGATATTTGTCTGCAGTTTTCTTTTATTGTTGCATGCTTTCTAGGCTTCATAAAATGAGTTAGGGAGAATTCCAACCTTCTCAGTGTTAGGAAATAATTTCTGTAGGGTAAGTATAAGTTCTTCTTTATAGGTCTGGTAGAATTTGGCTGTCAATCTATCTCATCCAGGGTTTTATTTGTTAGGAGTTTTATTATTATTTTTATTACTGCTTCAATTGTGATGCTCATTATTGGTCTGTAGGATTTCTATTTCTTCCTAATTCAGGCTTGGGAGGTTGTATGTTTCCAGGAATTTATCCATTTACTCTAGGTTTCCTAATTCATGAGCATAGAGATTTTTATAGTATTCATGGATGATATTTTGTATTTCTGTGGTATCAGTTGTAATGTGCCCTTTTTCATTTCTGATTGAGCTTATTAGAGTCCTCTCTCTTCTATTTCTGGTTAATTTGCCTAGTGGTCTATCAATTTTGTTTATCTTTTCAAAGAATCAAATTTTTTGTCATTGATGCTTTGCATTTTTTTTGTTTCCATTTCATTTAGTTCCTCTCTGAGATTTGTTAGTTCTCTTCTTCTGTTGGCTTTGGGTTTGGTTTGCTCTTCTTCTTCCAGTTCTTTAAGATATGATATTAGGTTGGTGATTTGTGAACTTTCTATCTTTTTTATGTAAGCATTTAAGGCTATGAACTTTCCCCTTGACAATACTTTTTCTGAATCCCATAGATTTTTGAAAGCTAGTGTCTCCTTTGTTGTTCAGTTCAAAGAATCTTTTGATTCCCATCTTAATTTCATCATTAACCCAAGGATTGTTCCACAGCAGGTTATTTAATTTCCATGACTTTGTTTGAATTTCAGAGTTTCTCTTGGAGTTAATTTCTAGTTTATTCCCCTGTATTCTGAGAAGATACATGGAATGATTTTGATTTTTCTGAATTTTCTGAGACTTGTTTTGTGGCCTAATATATGATCAATCTTGAAAAATTTCCCATGTGCTGATGAGAAGAACATATATTCTGTAGTTTTAGGGTAGAATGTTCTGTAAATGTCTATTAGGTCCATTTGTTCTAGAGTGTCATTTAAGTCCAGTGTTTCCTTGTTGATTTTCTATTTCAATGATCTGTCTAGTTCTGTTTGTGGGGTATTGAGTTCCCTGGCAATTGTGATGCTACTGTTTATTTCTTTGCTTAGATCTAGTAGAATTTGTTTTATGAATCTGAGGGCTCCTCTGTTAGGTGCATACATATTAAGGATTGTTATGCCTTCTTGCTGAATTGCTCCCTTTATCATTATATAATGACCGTCTTTGTCTTTTTTACCATTATTTATTTAATGTCTGTTTTATCTAATATGAGAATGGCTACACCTGTGTACTTTTGGTTTCCCTTTGTGTAGGATACTTGTTTTTACATCCCTTCACCTTGAGTCTGTGTGTTAGATAGGTTTCTTGAAGACAGCATATACTAATATTTGGGTTGCAGTTTTTCATCTATTCCACCAGTCTATATCTTTTAAGCGGAGCATTAATGTCATTCACATTCAGTGTTAGTATTGATATGTGGGATATTGTTCCATTTGTCATGTTGAATGATACCTTGTTGTTTTGTTTTCCCATTTGTGCTATTGTTTTATAAGAACTGTGAGTTTTAACTTTTGTGTGTTTTTACCCCAGTGGGTATCTATTATTCTGTTCCATGTATAGTGCACTTTTGAGCATTTCCTGTAGGGTAGTAGTGACAAATTCCCTTAGCGTTTGCTTGTCTGGGAAAGTCTATATTTCTCCATAACTTATGAAACTTAGTTTTGCAAGGTTACAAAATTCTTGGCTGACAGTTATTCTGTTTAAAAAGACTGAAAATGGGACCCAAATTTCTTCTGGCTTGTAAGGTCTCTGATGAAAAGTCTGATTTTAGCGTGAAGAGTTTTCCTTTGTAGGTTAGTTATTGCTTTCGTCTTGCAGCTTGTAGAATTTTCTACTTCACTTTGACTTTGGCCAGGTTGATGACTATTTGTCTTGGTGATGTACTATTTGCTATAAATCTTCCTGGTATTTGATTACCATTGTGTATCTGGATATTTCAATCTCTGGCAATATCAGGGAAGTTTTCCTCAATAATTCCCTTTAATACGTTTTTCATGCTTTTTGATTTTTCTTCTGCTCCCTCAGGGATATCTATAATTCGTTTTTTGGCTCCTTTTACATAGTCCCATATTTCTGATTATTCATTGTTCTTTATTTTTTTCCTGCATCTTTGACTGACTGGGTTAGTTCTATATCCTTATCTTCAAGCTCTGAAATTCTTTTGGAAATTTTTTACAATTGGCTGTCTAATCTGATTAGATTTAAACATGCTAAGGACTCTATTTCCAATAGTACAGAGAACAGAGATAGTCCATGGCATGAACTGTTTATAGAGACATGCAAAATATCTACATTGTATATTCGTAATCAATCACTTATAAGAGACAAGGAATTTAGTGACTCTGTATATGATACTTTCAAATATTGTGGAAAACTAAGGAATATAATTGTTTGCTCCTAATGTCACTACAAAAACTGGTAAAAGGATAAGCTCAGGGATTTGAATTTTCAGCTCAACCACTACATAAATGACTTAAAAATCTTCTAGGTGTGCCCTGAATATTTTCTCCAATAACCAAAGGGAGGAATTACTCAAAATCAAACATAAGTCCTCATTATGCGAATGCTTGAATTGCAATGAGAGATGAACACTCAGCCCTTCAGGGTGTCTACTATTAAAGTGAGGGCCTTGATTGGGAAAGAATGGGATCCCGTAGGTTGGGATGGGGATGTGTGGGAAGATGAATCTGGGGACATTGAGATCCTACATTCTGATAAGTCTTTTTTTTTTTTTTTTTTGCCTGTGGAAGTGGCATCCCCAGCCCCAATGACAGTAGCATTCCCACTCCCAGTGGCAGTAGCCTCCCCGCCCATAGTGATGTTGGCTTTACCACCTCTATGCGGGGACTAACTGCACTGCCCGAGGAAATGGTAATGGCTTCCCCTGAGGCAGTTGCCAAGCAACATAATGCTGATTCTTCTCAGGACTCACCCCACCACCCCTCTTTTCTTGTAGACCTATAACTAGACTCAAGTCCCAGAAGGCCCCTAAAGGTGAGGTACAATGTGTGACCCACAGGTAGGTTCACTACAATCCAAAAGAACTACTTGAATTTTCTAATTTATACAAGCAGATATAATGGAACATGTGTGGAAATGGATATTAGAAGTGTGGGATAATGGTGGAAGGAACATAGACTTCATTCCTTCATTATCAATAAATATCAAATTTATTGATATAACCCCACTAAGCAGAGATTCTGCATGTAGTGTAGCAGTTCAGAGAATCAGAAAGGCCTTTAACAGTTTGGTTGGTTGGCTGAAACATGGATTAAAAGATGGCCCACCATGAGCCAGTTGGAAATGCCCAATCTCCCTTGGTTTAACATAGAAGAAGGGATTCAAAGGCTTAGGAAGACTGGAATGAGAGTGGATTTGTCGCTTAAAACCTGCTCACCTGCACTGGGAGGGTCGAAAAGACATACATTTCACCAATACTTTGAGCAATAGATTTCTGGGGGGAGCTCCAGCATCCTTGCGGAGCTCTGTGACTTTTTTTCTCTGTAGAACAGATCTTACAGTGTGAAATGCAGTCACTCAAATGGAAAACTTAAATACAATGGGAGTAATAGAATCCCAGGGAGGCAGAGGGCAAGTAGTAGCACTCAACTGCCAAAGGCAAGATTGGCATAGTTACCATAATGGACATCAGAGTCAAAGCAACAATCAGAATAGTCTGACTCATGCAGACTTAGGGTGTTGGCTAGTTAATCATGGTATCCTTAGAAATAAAATACATAGGGAGCCTACTGAAATCTTATGTGATCTGTATAAGCAGAAAAATTCTTAGTCTAGTGAAAAAAGTCTAACTTGAATCATAAAAACAGAGAATCATGCCCTCTCAATTAATTACCAGACTTCAGACAGTTTACAGACACAGAACCTCTTGAATGATGGGTAGGCCAGGTATCCATGAGGAAGGACCTTGGTACACTACTGAAAATTTATATTGTTAATATTTCTCCTGGCCTTCCCCAAAGTGTCCTATGGCCATTTACCAGGGTAACTGTACATTGGGGAAAAGGAAATGATCAGTATTTTCAGGGACTACTGGAGACTGGATCTGAACTGACCCTAATTTCAGGAGACTCAAAATGTCATTGTGGCCCATTAGACAGAGTAGGAGATTATTGAGGCCAGGAGATTAATGGGGTTTTAGCTCAGGTCCATCTCATGGTAAGCCCAGCGGGTCCCCAAACCCATCCTGTGGTTATTTCCCCAGTTCCAGAATACATAATTGAAGTAGATATACTCAGCAGCTAGCAGAATCCCCACATTGGTTCCCTAACCTGTGGAGTGGTGGCTGTTATGGTGGGAAATGCCTTATGGAAGCCTTTAGAACTGTCTCTACCTAAAAAATCATAAATCAAAAGCAATATTGCATTCTGGGAGGTATCACAGATAAAAGTGCCATCATGAAAGACTTGAAAGATACAGGGGTGGTAAATCTCACCATATCCCTATTAAACTGGCCTATTTTCCCTGTACAGAAGACATGTGGATCTTGGAGAATAATAGTAGATTATCATCAGCTTAAACAAATGATGATTCATTGGAGCTCCTGCACCAGATGTGGTTTCATTTCTTGAGCAAATTAACACATATCCTGGTACTTGGTATGCAGCTATTGACCTGGGCAAATGCCTTTTTCTCCATACCTGTCAATAAGGCCCACAAGAAGCAGTTTGCTTTTAGCTGGCAAGGCCAGCAATAGACCTTCATTGTTCTACCTCAGGGGTATGACAATTTTCCAGCCTTATGTCACAATTTAGTTTGCAGGGATCTTGATTGCATTTTCCTTCTACGAGATATCATACTGGTCCATTACATTGATGATATTATATTGATTGAACCTAGTGAGTAAGAAGTAGCAACTACACTAGACTTATTGTTAAGATATTTGCATGTCAGAAGGTGAAAAATAAATCTGATTAAAATTCAGGGACCTTCCACCCCAGTGAAATTACTAGTGGTCCAGTCATGTAGGCCATGTCAAGATATTCCTTCTAAGGTGAAGGATAAGTTGTTGCATCTGGCCCTCCTACAACCAAGAAAGAGAAACAACACCTAGGGGGCCTACTTGGAGTTTAGAAGTAACATATTTCACATTTGGGTGTCTTACTCTGGCCCATTTTAGTGACCCAAAAAGCTTCTAGTTTTCTTTTGTGGGGTGGGGCAGAACAGGAGAATGTTCTGCAACTGTTCCAGGCCGCTCAGCCACACAGGCCATAATATCCAGCAGATCCAATTGTGCTGGAGGTGTCAGTGGAAGATAGGAATGCTGTTTAATCATGAATGTTCTTAATGGCATCTAGAATGATGAATCCTTTCCAGGAGGTTTTCAATTTACTTTGCTCATATCCACCAGATGAATCACTTTGGCAGGCCCCTATACATGAATCACAGTGAAGGCCTTTAGAATTTTGGAGCAAGGCCTTGTCATAATCCACAATAACTACTCTCCTTTTGAAAGACTGCTCTTAGTCTGCTACTGGGCCTTAGGAGAAACTAAATGCTCAACGATGAGCTGCCAAATTACCATGCAACTTGAGCTGCCTATCATGAACTGGGTATTATGTTTTCCATCAAGCTATACAATTGGGCATGCACAACAGCACTTCATCATAAAATGGAAATGGTATATGTGTGATCCAGCCCAGACAGGTTCTGAAGGCACACGTTACATAAAAAAGTGGCCCAAATGTCCATGGCTCCTATTCCTGCTACACTCTCTTCTCTCAGCCTACACATATGACCTCAGGGGGAGAACCCTACAATCAGCTGAAATAACTTCCTGGTTTACAGACAGTTCTGCATGATATTCATGGGCCACCCAAAAGTGGACAGCTATAGCACTATAGCCCCTTTCTGGGACATCCCTGAAAGACAGTGTTAAAGGGAAATCTTCCCAGTGGCCAGAAATTTGAACACCATACCTGGTGCTTTTATTGACAGAAGAAATGATCAGACATGTGATTATATACCAATCCATGGGCTAGAGCCAATGGTTTGGCTGTATAATCAGGGAATTGTAAATAATATGATGGAGAAATTATTGACAAAAGAAACATGGGGAGGAGGTACGTGGACAGACTTTTCTGAATGGTCAAAGAACATGAAGATATTTGTGCCCCATGTGAATGCTCACCAAAGTATGATCTCAGCAGAGCAAGATTTTAATAATGAAGTGGATGACTCATTTTGTGGATACCAGTCAGCGTTTGCCCTCAGTCACCCCTCTCATTGCCCAATAGGCTTATGAACAAAGTAGTTGTTTGTGAAAGGATGGAGGTTATGCATAGGATCAGCATGGACTTCCATTCACCAAGGCCAACCTGGCTAAAGCCACCACTGAGTGCCCAATCTGCTAGCAACATAAACCAACACTATCTCCCCTTATATGGCAACATTTCCAGGGTGAGCAGCCATTTACCTGGTGGTAGGTTGATTATACTGGACCACTTCCATCATGGAAAAGGCAGCATTTTGTCCTTACTTGAATAGACACTTACTCCCAACATGAACTTGCTTTCCATGCATGCAATGCTTCTACAAAAACTACAGTCTGTGGACTTCCAAGATGCTTTATCCACTGTCAGTTTTCCACACAGAATTGCTTCTGACCAAATAACTCACTTCACAAAAAAAGAAGGACAATAAGCTCATGCTCACAGAATTCACTGGTTTTACCATGTTCCCCACTGTCTTCAAGCAGCTGGCTTATAGAAAAGAGTAATGGTTTTGAAGACACAGTTACAGTGCCAGCGAAGTGATAATACAGACATACCTCAGAAATATTGTGGGTTTAGTTCTAGACCACTGGAATAAAGTGAATTTCACAATAAAGTGAGTCAAACATTTTCATTGGCTTCCCAGTTGATATAAAAGTTATGTTTATACTATACTATAGTTTAACAAGTGTGCAATAATCTCATGTCTAAAAAAATAATAACTTAATTAAAATGTTTTATTGCTAAAAATGCTAATAATCATTTGAGCCTTCAGTAAGTCATAATATTCTTTTTGAAGAATCTTGCCTCAATGTTGATGGCTGCTGACTGATCAGGTTGGTGGCTGCTGAAGGCTGGGATAGCTGTGGCAATTTCATAAAATAATGCAACAATAAAGTTTGCTATATTGATTGATTGGCTCTTCCTTTCACAAAATATTTCTCTGTAGCATACAATGTTGTTTGATAACATTTGACTCACAGTAGAACTTCTTTCAAAATTGGAGCCAATCCTCTCAAATCGTGCCACTGCGTTATCAACTAAGTTTATGTAATACTAAATTTAGAATACTAAATTATTTGTTGTCATTTCAACAGTGTTGACAGCATCTTCACTATGAGTATATTCCATCTCAAGAACTCACTTTCTTTGCTCATCCATAAGAAGCAATTCCTTACTCATTAAAATTTTATCATGAGATTACAGCAATTTAGTCACAACCTCAGGTTCCATTTTTTTTTTTTTTTTTTGAGACAGAGTCTGATTCTGTTGCCTGGGCTAGAGTGCTGTGGCGTCAGCCTAGCTCATAGCAACCTCAAACTCCTGGGCTCAAGCAATCCTTCTGCCTCAGCCTCCCGAGTAGCTGGGACTACAGGCATGCACCACCATGCCTGGCTAATTTTTTCAAAAAAGAAAATTTTAGCTGTCCAGCTGATTTCTTTCTATTTTTAGTTGAGACTGGGTCTCGCTCTTGCTCAGGCTGGTCTCGACCTCCTGAGCTCAAATGATCCACCTGCCTCGGCCTCCCAGAGTGCTGGTATTATAGGCGTGAGCCACCACTCCCGGCCCAGGCTCCATTTCTAATTCTAGTTCCCTTGCTATTTCACCACACCTGCAGTTGACTTCTTCTACTGAAGTCTTGAACCCCTCAAAGTCATCCATAAGGGCTGGAATTAACTTCTTCCAAATTCCTGTTAATGTTGATATTTTAACCTCTTCACATAAATCACAAATGTTCTTAATGGCATCTAGAATGGTGAACCCTTTCCAGAAAGATTTTAATTTACTTTGCCTAGATCCATCATAGGAATCACTGTCTATGGCAGCTATAGCCATACAAAATGTATTTCTTAAATAATAAGACTTGAAAGTTGATATTGCTCCTTGATCCATGAGCTGCAGAAGGGATGTTGTCTTAGCGGGCATGAAAACATTAATCTCCTTATACATCTCCATCAGAGCTTTAGGGTGACTAGGTACATTGTCAATGAGCAGGGATATTTTAAAAGGATTTTTTCTGATCAGTAGGTCTCAACAGTGGGCTTCAAATATTAAGTAAACCATGATGTAAACATGTAAACAAATGTGCTGTCATCCACGCTCTGTGGTTCCATTTATAGACTGCACACAAAGTAGATTGACCATAATTCTTAAGGGTCCTAGAATTTTCAGAATGGTAAATGAGCATGCACTTCAATTTAAAGTCACCAGCTGCATTAGCCCCTAACAAGAGAGTCACCCTGTCTTTTGCAACTTTGAAGCCAGGCATTGACTTCTCTTCTTTAGCTATGAACATTCTAGATGACAGCTTCCTCCAACAGAATTCTGTTTTGATATTGAAAATCTGTTGTTTAGTGTAGCCATCTTCATCAATTATCTTAGCCATCTTATCTTCTGTGTAACTTGCTGCAGCTTCTCCTTCAGCACTTGCTGCTCCACCTTGTACTTTTTTGTTATAAAGATGGCTTCTTTCCTTACATATCATGAACCAACTTCTGCTAACTTCCGACTTTTCTTCTGCGTCTTCCTCACTTATCTCAGCCTTCATGGAATTGAAGAAAATTAGGGCTTTGCTTTGGATTAGACTTTGGTTTAAGGTAATGTTATGTCTGGTTTGATCTTCTATCCAGACTTTCTCCCTTTTCAGCAACAAGGCTGCTTTTCTTCCTTATCATTTGTGTATTCGCTAAAATAGTAGTTTTAATTTCCTTGAAGAAATTTTCCTTTGCATCCACCACTTGGCTAACTGTTTGGCACAACAGGTCAAGCTTTTGGCCTGTCTCAGCTTTCAACATGCCTTCCTCACTAAGCTTAATCTTTTCTAGCTTTTGATTTAAAGTGAGAGACATGCTACTCTTCCTTTCACTTGAACACTTGGCTTAGAAGCCAAGTTAGGATTATTAATTGGTCTAATTTCAATGTTGTTGTGTCTCAGGGAATAGGCAGGCCAGAGGATAGGGAGAGAGATGAAAGAACGGCCAGTTGGTGGGAGCCGTCAGAACACACACAACATTTATCAATTAAGTTTGCCATCTTATATGGGTGGGGTTTGTGGTGCCCCCTCAAAAAGCACAACAGTGACATCAAAGATCACTGATCACAGATTACCATAACAGATATAATAATAATTAAAAATCTTAAGATATTGTGAGAATTACAAAAACATGACATAAAGACACAAAGTGAGCACATACGGTTAAGAAGATGACACCAATAGACTTCCTCAATGCAGGGTTATCACAAATCTCAAATTGTAAAACTGCTATATCTTTGAAGCAGAGTAAAGTGAACAGCAATAAAACAAGGTATGCCTACACCACAACTGACTGGCTTAAACGACAAAAATATCCTCATGGTTCTAGAGGCTAGAAGTCCTAGATTAAGTTGTCAACAAGGCCATGCTCATTTAAAAATTAATTAGTAGTTGTACATATTTTAGGAGTACATGTGATATTTTAATACATGTATACAATGTGTA
>NW_012133970.1:5697556-5698514 GCF_000956105.1 Propithecus coquereli
TAAGAGATTAACAACAAAAACTAATAATCATTATTAGTAAAGTATTATTAAGTAAGTAAGGGATACTTGAACACAAGCACTGTGATACCCTGAAAGTTGATCTGATAACCAATAGATAGCTGCAAGTGACTAATGGGTGGGTAGCACATAGAACATAAATATGTTGGACAAAGGAATGATTCACATCTCAGGGAGGATGGAGCACAATGGCATGAGATTTCATCACATTACTCAGAAAGGCATGCAATTTAAAACTTACAAATTGTTTATTTCTGGAATTTTCCATTTAATATGTTCGGACTATAGTTGACTGCAGGTAACTGAAACCTTGAAAAGTAAAACTGTGGATAAGGGGGGACTACTGTACTCATGACAATTATAATCCTTGCTTCTATAACTGGTCACATCATCATAGCTGGTAGTTATAACTACCTTCTTCTGCTACCCATTCTGCATTCCCCTTGTCTTCATCAAATTGGTCTTGATTCCTTTCCTAGTGGAGTGACTCAAACCTTCATTCCTGAAAGGTCTAGGCCATTACTAATCCTGCTTGGATTGCATTGTTATAGTTTTCCATTGAGCTTAACACAGGGCATGATAATCCTAAGAGACACCCTAATGCATTTCCTGTGTTCTGGAAATACTCTTCCTTATCACCACTTTAGAGTAGCAGTTCATTTTCCCTTGGTAGTCCAGATCAATCACCCCAGCCACCATAGTATTCTTTTATTTGCCCGTTGACTCAGATACATTAAAAGTCCAAAGTGAACAAGTAGCAGTTTTAATTTTCAACCTAATGGAATAATTGTTGTGTCTCCTGGTGCAAGCATTCATCTCTTGAGAACGAATACATCTAGGCCACCAGAGCATAAGGTCTTTGGTACAGGAAGCAAAAATTTTGTTAGGGTTATACGAGGTGACCTCGTATAGCCAAAGCAATCTTAAGTAAAAAGAACAA
>NW_012133970.1:5698564-5703732 GCF_000956105.1 Propithecus coquereli
AAAAGAGCCCAAATAGCCAAAGCAATCCTGAACCAAAAAGAACAAAGCTGGAAATATCATACTCCCTGACTTCAAATTATACTACAAAGATATAGTAACCAAAACAGCATGGTACTGGTATAAAAACAGACACATAGACCAATGGAATAGAATAGAGACCCAAAAATAAATCCACACATTTACAGTCAACACATTTTTGACACAGGTATCAAAAGCATGCCCATTTTGAAGATGTGATGGAAGAATCTGTTTCAGGCCTCTCTCCTAGCTCATGTTATTTCATTGGCTTGTGGTGGCATATCTCCAATCATCACATAGTATTCATCCTGTGTGCCTGTCTCTCTGTCCAAATTTACCCCTTTTTGTAAGAACACCAGTCATATCAGGTTTGGGGTATACCATACTCCAGTATGATCCCATCTTAACCTAACTAATTTAATCTAAAATGATCCTATTTTCAAATAAAGTCACATTCTGATGTACTGGGGGTTAGGACTTCAAAATATGAATTCTGAGGTACACAATTCAACCCATAACAAATAGCTACTTTACCATCTTTTTCTGTTAAATCCTATCTATGGTTCCTCTCACAGGCAGTTTCTGTTGCCTACTTTTTTTCCTGGTATTTCACTTATACTTTCCTGTTCCTTTGCATACCTCATAATTTATAGTTGGAAACTAGATGTTTTAGGTATCATATTATAGCAACTCTGGATACTGGTTATCCCTTGCCCCTGGGGTCTTTTTTTATTTTTTTGTTTATTGACTATTTGGATTATTGCCGTGAAGTCTATTCCAACCCTCATAATGTTAAGTCTCTGACATTGCTGCTCAGAGAGGCACAGCTTTGTGTGTGCCCATAGTAACTCTGTGTGACAGTAGTACTGGTAGGGCTCTCATCCTCTCTTTCCCTGACCACAGTTAGTTGTTTTAACTACACTACTTTCTGGCTGATTATTCTATTATTTTCAATAATGCCCTAGGGCATATGTTGCTCTACAAACTAA
This sequence comes from Propithecus coquereli, assembly GCF_000956105.1. NCBI lineage: Eukaryota > Metazoa > Chordata > Mammalia > Primates > Indriidae > Propithecus > Propithecus coquereli. The sequence continues at coordinate 5,699,572 of NW_012133970.1, forward strand.
TCCAACCAAATTGTAGGACTTTTGGTAAAATAATTTTTGGAATCAGTGTTCAATATTTGTTCTCACCCTAGCAGTCCTCCTACCAGCTGTCTCATTCCCTGACTCTCTTCTGTAAGCTAGCCAGCCTATCGTCTATACTGTAGCTTCATTAGATCTACAAACGTCCTCCTAATTGTCTTATACCACAATCTCCACTGCTCTTGAAAGCAGCTTCAGGTTTAAACTTCTCCATACTTTGTTGTAAATGAAGTCAGTTCCCTTGGTAAAAGACTAAGAGCTATCTGTCTTATGGCTTGGTTCTACTCTAGACAAAAATCTTTGTGCTGGGGCTTTGGAACTGAGGATGTGCACAATGGCTAGCATTTTTCTCAGTGACATTCCCTCTCTAGTAGGTGGGTACTTGATGGGAGGGTAGTAGCCTGTGATCCTCTTGGCTTGCTTCTCCTGGCATGAAATGAATTGGGGGAAGGACTGTCAGAGTCCCAACATTCTCAGCACATCATGACCAAGGTAGAGACTTTGTTTCATGAATGGGTATTGGACAGAAGAGAGCCCCCAGCTCTATACTGCAAAGCACTCAGAGTACAAAATATTGCTCCAAGAATGTAATTCTCTCTGCAAGCCTGACTGCTGAACCTGCTTGTTGTAACCTGAAACCAGTTTTATCTATAGTTTCTGAAATAATTTGCTGCAACTCTAGGACTAATTTTGGTCACCATTGTCACTCACCAATGTGAGCTTGTCAGCTCCCCAATCCCTTACCAGTGCCAATGAACTTGTTACTGAAAGCTCGGCCAGTTGTCCACGAGGCCAAATCACAATGATGACAAGCAGTTTGAAGAAGAAAGAAAGAGAATTTACTCTGTCAAAAAAGGAAGAAATATGGTAGACCTTCTAGTCTCAAAATCCCAAATTTCCAGAACATTGGCAGAAATACGGAGCTTTTAAAGGGAGGGTTCTTCACTTCAGGCAGGTTAACTATTTTAATCTTGCACCTCCACCAAAAAAAAAAAAGCCTGTGAACTCTGCCAGCCACCCCCCTGGGGGTCTGGCATCCCCTGGTGTTGGAATATAGGGCTAAGAGACATGTAAGGTTTCAGGAGTTTTGCAGGGCTTTGCCTTGAAGGAATCTGTGAGCATGTTAGTTCACAGACCAGAAGCTGCCTAGCAACAGGGGGGGCATCTCACCAGTCAGAGGCGAATGCAAGGTGACACCTGTCTCAAGACCTGGAGGCCAGTGCCTGATGCTTGTGTAAGACAGAACTCAGCATGGGGTCACAGGTTAAGGACTGGTCAAAGAATACCAGCCCAGCAGACACCTGCACCTAAAACCAATTAGCCTAAAGGACAGTTCCTGCTTCACTCCTGACCACATGTCTCAGTTAATGAGAAACTAGATAAAGAAATATATGATCTCTATATTTCTGTATTAACTTTTCTGATAATTGACAGTTTTATCTTCAACTTGTATACTCAGCTAGGTCTATTCTTAACTTAGGGCTTAGAAGTTTATCTTAGAAAAATTTTGTAACTGTTTTCTCATGTAGATAGAATTAAGGGATCTCTAGAAACTTTTGGGGAGCCTATGAATGACATGTACACATAAATCTGTAATCACTAACAACTAATTGCTGTACCAATAAATACTGATGCGGGACTTCACTCAGGCCCTCACAGCTCACGGGAATGCTGGAGGACCCCTGACTCCCCCATCACTTTAAACTACACTTTGTCTCTGTCTCTATTATTTCTCTGTCTCTATTATTTCCAAATCTCTTGTGACCATCCTGCCTGGGACCTGTTTTTCTGGGAGTGTAGCTAACTCCCAGAACCCTGGGAGTTTTAACAAAAGACTTAACCTGCCTTAGGGATGCAGGCCAGGCTGCAGTTCCCAAAAGAGTGGGGGCAGTTTTCCAGGCCATTCCCTCTGTTACATATTCCCCACGCTCAATATTTCCCCTCTATATCTATGTGAGGAGGGGCAACTACTCTGTTACAAACTTTCTCAAAGAGCAATATGTAACATTTCTCCTTTTAAGTAAAACCTCTAACCTTCTCTTTCTTTTCAGACATAGGAAAGACCACCTAGTCTGTGTGTATGCCCCAAACTGAAATAATTTCTTCCTAAATAAAACATAAAATTTAGAGATCCGTCTCTACATTTTTATTTTGATTTCAACATTTGGATCACATTTGTAAAAGTGGTTAATTTCTTAAAGGTCTTGAGCCCATGCTAAAATGTCTGGTAGAATTGCACCATCTATTATTTTACACCTTAACAACAAATTACATCTATCAAGCTTGCCTTATAATGCAAAATTTTGCTTTTCAAGAAATAGAAGATAACTCTTAATGATTACAGTTAATGATTTGTACCTACAATTGATATTTTATGTGTGAGTGTTAAACATTTTCATCCTTTTAACAATAAAAAGTGTAAGGAGAATTGTGGAAAACCTTAAAGTAGGTTTGGACCTAAAGGGTCATCTAGGTAGGGGTAGAGCTAGGATGACAACCTAGGTGTCTAGATGCCCATCCCTGTGGCATTTCCAGTTGAATATGATGATTGTTAAACAGCAATAAATAGGTTATGTGTGCTTCAGAGTTTACAAAGAACTTTCACCTACATTACCTCATGTGATATTCACAATAACTCTGGAAGGGGGTCTCAGCAGTATATCATTACTTCCACTCAGAGATGAGGAAACTGCAGTTCAAATCTCCAACATGTAGGAAAAATGACTCACATGATTATCTGACTCAAATATCTTCTTTCCACTCTACCTGGCTTCAAATGAGGTATCCAAGTTGAAGCACAAACCCACAACTTTGAGACTAAGAGTCTCACATTTTAACTAATGAGTGATGCCAACATTAATCCAGAGCCATAAACTGAACTACAAAACTGACACTTGGGGTAAGATTTTCAAACCATATTCTCACCCCTGACCTTGCCACTTCTGACCTGATGCTTGCTTCTTATTTCCTTCCATCCTCCCCTCTGCTTCATCTTCCAGATTTTCTATGCTTCCTATGTTCCATAACAGTAGAGTCAGTGAGGCAGTTGCAGCAGTGGGAGATTGGTGTCAAATCAGAAAGCATGCTCTGGGCTTCTTGATGATCCCTACTGGAGCCATCTCCGTGGCCCCCAAGCCCTTTATCAACCTGGAGAACCAAAAATATTAAAACATACTATAGTCAGCAAAAAAAAATCTTGAGACTCAGCATATTTTCTTTGACATGTTAGACAAAAACAACTGTGTAAATACCTCACAAAGGAAGAAAGTGGCCTGAACTTAATCAGTTAAGTATATTTCCTTACTCTCATCTCGCCTATACAACCATATAGTAATATATTGTTTATGAGATTTTTTATTTAAAAAAACCTACGAATGGCTGAGCAAAAAATAACTCGATTTGTCACATACACGTGGATTCTTCCTTTTCCCTAACTCAAGATTTAAAGCATTCGAGTCATATAGCCCCTGGTTCAAATACTGATTCTATCACCTGCTAATTTGTGTGACCTGTATCTTTAGGCTCCTCGTCTACAAATAGGAATAATAAAACCTGTACCAAAGTGTTCTTATGAAAAGAGTATGAGATAATGTATATGAAGGAACTAGCACATTGACTAGAACACATTAGACACTCAGTAGATGTATTTTCTCTTGCTTTTTGTTTTACAATCAGAGTGAGGAAATTAATAATCATGAAACTCTCAGAGATCAATTCAGTCTATTTCATGGTATTGATTCTACTTAGGGAAAAGTTCAGAAAAGACAGGCCAGCAAAGATTGCAATGGTCAGGGAAGTCTTTCTGAAGAATAGTTTGGCTTTAATGGAGGTGTATTAGTCAGGGTTCTCCAGAGAAACAGACCAAGAGGAGACTCTATGAGAAAGAGAGAGAGAGAGAGAGAGAGAGAGAGAGAGAGAGAGAGAGAGAGAGAGTGAGGGAGGGAGGGAGGGAGGGGTACTTTAAGGAATTGGCTCATGCATGGGAAATCCCACAATCTGCCATCTGGAAACTGGAGTCTCAGGAAAGCTGGTGGCATAGCTCCAGTCCAAGTTCAAAGGCCCATGAAATAGAACTGATGGTGTAAGTTCTGGTCCAAATCTGAAGGTCTGAAAATCAGAGAACTGATGGTGTAAATTCTACTC
>NW_012133970.1:5716107-5717524 GCF_000956105.1 Propithecus coquereli
AACTGAGTTTTGAATATAAAATTATCCATCACAGGATGGTTAACCTTTGGAAGAATAGACCAGTGTATCTCAAATTCCTTCATTAGAACACTGGGATTCTACACAATGGTCCAGAGTATTCCATTATTTAAATGAAATAGTGATTTTTTTCTCAATTTGCAAAACAATTAAGATAGCATTACATTAATTCAAAACTCCCCTTCTATATATTTCCTTAATTTTTGACACTTGCTACAGCTTCTCCATATTGAAATACAAAATAAAAATAGTAATAAATTTTCATAATCATATACATAACTATTTTATGTATGATAAGGCTAGTTCATGAAATTCTACAAGGACAATCATGACTTCAGGTGCTCTGCTACCTGGACACATTTGAAACTCACTGTGATGGGTGAAAGACATGAAAGAGTTGGGTAACAGCATAAGGATAGCATAAGAAAAAGTAGTAGATGGTACAGTGAGAAGACCCACCTGGAGTGGACAGTATGTGTCTACTGGATTAGTAGAAAATAATGTTGGTTTAGTAATAATAAGGTATAGTAATTTATAATTTGCAAAGTTTACACATATCCAAGCTTATCCTTATAACAATCTTGTGAAATGAAGAGGGCAGGTAATAATATTATTATCCACAATGACAGCTTCTAATTCTCGAGCACTTATTATTTAATAGAAATCAAGCTAGATGCTTTAAACATACTGTTTATAATGTTCACAACAACCCTGCAATATAGATTTTATTATCCTAATTGTACAGAATAGTAAAGTAAGGCTCACAATGTTTAAGTAACTTGCTCAAGGCTACACAGCTAGAAAAGAACAAACTTAGATTTGAACCCCAGGTCTGTCTGATCCCAGTTCCACTACACTATTGTAATAGCATAAAAAGAAGAGAGGAAATAAGTAAAAAGGGAGAAGGTAGTAACAAGTACATAACATTATAGTTTACCTACAACAACTCTAAGGATGGCTCTTCCACAAAATAAACTAAAATAATTTTTGAAGTCTATTTTCTAAAAACATCTTCAGCTCTGACAACCCTGAAAATCAACATACCACATTTTGGAAGGACCAATTACCACACTGAAATATTTCCAGGGTACTGGATTCACTTTAGAATTCATGTTCTGGAGTCATTTACCCATCTTGAAATGGAAGAAATGAAAAGCTTTTTAGACTTACCACCTTTACCACTTATTTGCCTTTACTCCTTGTGGGGATGTCAGCAACCAACACAAACTCCCTAGGTAAAAGGAATGTTGAAAGCAATCCACAAGGTAAATGCTGAGGTGTTTCAATGACTAACAGCCCTACCAAGGAATTTTCTTTCTATAGGGATAGAGCTAGAGATTGCCAAAGTCCAGGATAAGCACCAAAACCTATCTCACAGTCCCATTCTCTCTCTTTTTTT
>NW_012133970.1:5719254-5720145 GCF_000956105.1 Propithecus coquereli
TTCAAGACTGTTTTCTCTATGTGTAAAATGAAGATGATAATACCTAAATCATAGGATTGCTATAAGGATTAAATGCGATAAGACATGTAAGTCTCTTGGTATTTGATCTGTAAAGCTTAATAGTACGATAGTTCCTTTTCTCTCACCCTCTCCTAGGCTGATTTTCTGTTGATTCCAAAAGCCTGAATTTTTTTCAACCCCCCAAATTAATCGTATTAGCTGTGTTCTTCAGATTTTCACTACTGTTTTGATAGCTCAATCTTTCTGGAAGAAGGCTTAACTTTCTTATAAATAAGAAGTCTCAGCTTTTCATTTTATGCAGGTCATCTTTTCACTATAGTCTACCCTTTCCAACATACACAAACACCAACTACCACCACCAAAGTACCCACCTCTTAACACCTCAGAAATTTCCAGTGTCTGGCATAGATTCTCAGCAGGCTCAATTCTTCTTTGAAGGCCTGTAGTCCACATATGTATTTCTTACTTTTGTGGCTTATCCATCACAACATGGCTTTTATTCTCCATTGCTGAGGCAGAAATGTCAAAGAGTCTGAAGCCTTGGACAAAGGAGATTCCAATAGAGTCCCACGAGCAGAAGGCAAACCTAAGGTGAGAACTCAATAAATCGACCCCCAAAATACATTTTACCCATTTAAAGGTCAGTACTATAGGCAGGGAAGAAAGAGATTTGGATCTCAAAGGCTGAGAGTTCTCTTCAATAATTGTGTTAATCTGAGGTGTAGCATTCTTTCACAGTCTCTTATACATGGTGACACAGAATTTTCATTCCACAGGCCTAAGAAAACTTATCTTGTGACTGTGGATAAGACTTGGTCTAAAAGAATAATAGCTGAATTATATTTATAATTATAAATTATTATAAATGAA
>NW_012133970.1:5720195-5722443 GCF_000956105.1 Propithecus coquereli
CTGGATTTTAGTCAGATTTATTTCCCACCCTCTGACATGCAAATGTCTTATCAAAAAGTCTAGTGTGGTTGCTACTTCTTGTTCACTAGGTCCAATCAGCATAATTTTATCAATGTAATGGACCAGTATGGCATCTTGCAAAGGAAAAGGAAATCAAGATTCCTGCAAGCTAAATTCTTGTATAGGGCTGGCAAGTTGATATACCTCTGAGATAGGACAGTGAAGGTGTATTGCTGCCTTTGCCAGCTGAAAGCAAACTGCTTCTGGTGGGCCTCATTGACAGGGATGGAGAAAAAGGCACTTGCATGATTAATAGTTGCATATCAGGTACCACAGGATGTGTTAATTTGCTCAAACAATGAAACCATATTTGGTACAGTAAATGGAATTAGCATTTAAGCTTATGGTTAGGCTGTCATTTCCCATAATTTTTTGGTTCTTTTTGTGGTTCCTATTTCTTTGTTGAATGTCTAATTTTGTTCATGTATCATTTTCCTGATTTCATCTAGTTGTGTTTTTTTGTTGCTCACTGAACATCTTCTAGATGATTATTTTGAATTGTCAGGCAGTTTGTGGATATCTATTTCTTTAGGGTTGGTTACTGGGTGCTCTATTTTGTTCCTTTGGTGGTGTCATGTTTTCCTCACTATTCATAATCCTTGTGGCCATTTATTGGTGTCTGCACATTTGAAGAAACAGATGCCTATTCCAGTCTTTAAAGACTGGATCTGTCAGAGAAAGCCCTTTGCCAATCAGCCTGTTCAGAGATTCTGGGTGGGCTATCTAGTAAGGTGCACAGGCAGTCTTGATGGTGGAGTCTTTAGGTGGGCTAACCTAATGCTTGGATCAACAAGTTGGTGGACCTGGAACAGGCCCACAGCAGCTGGCCTTGCACTGGGATACACTGGGTGGACCTGTTGACTGAGTATGAGCATGGGCCTGAAACCTGTGTTTCAAGGGGCCAATCTGGTGCTGGGATGGGCCTTGAGCCTGACTCTGCAGGGGATTGCCTAGCCCTGGGATAGGCCTTGTGCCTGAGTCCATGGGGATGGGCTTGGAGCTTGAGACTATGGGTGCTGCTCTGGTGCTAGGGTAGGCCTGGTGCCTGAGTCTATGGGGTAGACATGAATCATGGGTCTGTAAGGGCTACCTGGAGCCTTGCTTCACATGGGTGTTTCTGGGCCCTGGGTACATAGAGGCTTGCCTGGCACCAAGGTCTACTGGGGCAAGTCTGGACTCTGGGTCTGGTGGAATGGGCCTAGATTCTGAGTCCACTGGATCCTGGGACTTTGGGGACTGGCCTGAAGCTTGGGGCTGGGATGGAGTCTGGATATGCATTGGACAGTCTGGAACCTGAGCCTGTGGGTGCTGGCCCAGTACTTGGGTCTGCAGGGGGCAGCTGGAGGCTAAGCCCATGGGTGCTGGCCTTGATCCTAGGGCCATGGGGACTGGCACGAAGTCTGGGTCTACTGGGGTGGACCTGGGTTCTGGGGCCATAGGGGCTGACCTAGTACTGAGTTTCACTGGGGTGAGCCTGGCGCAGAATCTGGGGCAAAGTTGGTTGTTTACTTCATTCTCTGTGCTGTGTTGCCTGGACTTGGGGGAGAGGTGATATAGGTAATGTGAAATTATCCTTTACCCACTTCAATGTGACTTTTCTTCTTTCTGTGCTACTCCCAGGAACTGTAATCTGTCACCTGGATTCCTTAGCTCTTGTGAAGGTATTCTTGTGTGTGGATAGTTGTTCAAATTGATGTTTCTGCAAGGGGACAAGCATTGAAACATCCTATTCCACCATCTTGATACCACAAGTGTGAATCCACTGTTATTCTCCAATACTCAGGTCAGTTAAATAGGGATGTGGTGGGACTCACCACCTCTGCATCTTTTAAGTCTTTGATGGTGACACTAATCTCCGCAATGTCTCCAGGAATGTGGTATTGCTTTGGCTTACTATTTTCCTATGCAGAGGCAGTTTTAGTGGCTTCCATTTGGCCCTTTCCACCTTAAAAGCTCTCATTCCATAGGTCAGGTAACCAGTCTGGGGATTCTACCAGCTACTGAGTATGTCTATTCCCATTATGCATTCTAGAACTGGGGAAATAACCATAGGTATTGTATCTGATGGGCCACAATGACATCTTGAGTCTCCTAAAATTAGGGTCAGTTCAGATTTAATCTTCAATAGTCACCAGAAGGTCTGATAATTTACTTTTCTCCGGTACACTGTTACTCTAGTTAAAGGCCA
>NW_012133970.1:5734708-5736357 GCF_000956105.1 Propithecus coquereli
ATGTTGTCAGTTGTAGCTTTTTGTTGTCACAGATGTCATGATGAAAGGGTCAATCTTGTCTAACTACATCTACTCTTCAGAGGGCACTTTCTGATTCTATAGTTTTAATGATGCAATAATATTACATTTTGGGCAGCCAAGAAAAGGCTCAAGATTTGCCTCTGGAGTCTAGGAGGACATTAAGAAGGTTCTCATTAGCTTTCATTCTGCTATACTGAGCTTCATGAGGACAGATGAGTCTCACTCATCTCTCCCTGTGTTATGATTCACATATAGTGGATGATCAATGAATATATGCTAAATAGCTTACAAGATCCTCAAGGAAGAAAGCATTTTCCTGACTTCCCAAGTTTTTCTTTTTGTTTTCATTACTGAATAGCAGCTATTTCCATGAGTTGACTGTCATCTTATGGGCAAACAGGATAAGAAACAAAGTTTTGAGGTAGCAGTTACAGTGAGCCACACAATGGTGCAAACATGGATGTGTATCCTAGAGGAGCTGCTACTCACCTACCTTCCTGTATGACCAGGATGAAGGAGATAGGTGGTCATTATCTCTCCTTCCAAGTTTCACCTGTGAAACCCATGGTCCTTAAAAGAAGCAGTGGTATCTTGCAAATTGAATATTTATGCTACTTCCTTGTAGAAGGGTAAAAACAAACAGAATTGGTGACTTAACCATGTAACCCCCTCAGAGTTAAATATTGCTAGAATATAGAAGGTAGTGAAGATGGTTAAGAAATATATTAATCTTTGCTAGCTTTCCAGAAATCCAATTTTCACAATTGACTGATTCAACAGAAGAGAGAGAGCAAGAGAGCGAGAGAGCAAGAGAAAGAGAAGCAAATTGAAATAAAAATGATCTAGCAATAGCAAAGAATAAGTACATAAACAAACACAACATGATCTCAAGAATTTTCTAAATTTCATGAGCAAGTTAAAGGGCCATCTAACAGGACAGATGACCATCACAAAGAAGAAACAACTCTCTATTAAAAGAAGAAGCCATTTGTAAAGTAAACCTATTTCCTATTTCCATCAGTTGGAGAGAAGAAACATCCCCTTTTGTACAACTGACAAACAAAAAACATTTCCCCCTGATAGGACAAAACATCTTTCCCCTGCTTGAGCATATTTTTCATTCTGTGTGTACTAAGGAATATATCACTGCAATAGGCAGTTCATATGTAGTAAGTCATTAATATAGTTTAAATCAACAGAAGCCAGATCCAAATTGAGACTATTAAGTAGCTTAATGCTATTTAATGATTGAATAACTTATATATTTTCTTTGGTGGAATTACCTTCATACAATTTTATGTTCTTACACAAAAATTATTTTTAAGAGTGTCGATAAGCCAGAGAGAAGAAACCTGCACAACTTTGGAGTCTGATATGTATTAGTAGTAATCATATTTTCTTACAATAAAGATATGCTCCAATCGGAAGGCCTTACTTGAGTTTGGCCATGCAAGAATAAGAAATGAATTGGATATTTTAGTGCCCCAAATCTTTTATTAGAGGCAAGAAGCCAAGAAACAGAATTCAAAGACTAAGCATAAATATTGTTAATGTGCTTAAAAATCAACAGTCATGATATTCTTGCCACATTCTTTACTAGCCTCCAAGAATGTCAAAATGTATCAATT
>NW_012133970.1:5737202-5743228 GCF_000956105.1 Propithecus coquereli
TGTCTATTCAAAGCTTTTGCCTATGTTTTTTAAAATTATGCTATCATTTTCCTTATTATTCAGTTTTTTATTCATTTTTTAATTGAAACATAATAAAAGTACATAGTTTCAGGTACATGTTATAATTTAATACTTTCATATAATTTGTAATGATTAAATTGGTATACTTGGGATATCAATTGCCTTATGCATTTGTCTTTTCTTTATGTTAATGGTTATAATAGAAGAATTCAAATTCTTCTCTTCTACATACTATGAAATATAAAATAGATTATCATAAACTACAGTCATCCTACTGATCTAACACTAGGTCATATTTCTTCTATCAAATCATATGTTTGTACCCATTAATCAATTTCTCTTCATACCTTCTCTCCCCTACCCTTCCCAGCATTTGATACCTAACAATCTACTCTCTATCTTCATGAGATCTGCTTTTTTAGCTCCTACTTATAAATAAGAACATGTGATATTTGCCTTCCTGTACTAGGCTTATTTCACTTAATATAATGACTTCCAGTTCCATCTATTTTGCTGCAAATGACAGGATTTCATTCTTTTTTATGACTGAATAATATTCCACTGTGTATATACACTACATTTTCTTTATTCATTCATTCATTCATTAATGGGCACTTAGGTTGATTCCACATCTTGGCTATTGTGAATAGTGATACAATAAAGATGGGAGTACAAATGTCTTTTTGATATGTTGACTTCCTTTCTTTTGGATATATTCCCAGTAGTGGAATTGCTGGATCATATGGCAGCTTTATCTTTAGTTTTTTGAAGAGCTCCATACTGTTCTCTACAGTGGCTGTACTAATTTACATTCCCATGAGGAATGTACAAGCGTTCTCCTTTCTGCACAACTCCTCAGCATCCATCATTGCCTGTCTTTTTGATAAAAGCCATTTTAACTGCGTGAGATGATATCTCATTGTAGCTTTTATTTGCATTTTTCTGATAATTAGTGTGTTGAGCATTTTTCATGCATCTGTTAACCATCTGTATGTCTTCTTTTGAGAAATGTCTATTCAGATCACTTTTCCAGTATAATTGAATTATTTGTGGTTTTTGCTATTGAGTTGAGTTTGTACAAAACAGCCTTATTGGTATATAATTCACCTAACATACAACTAACTCATTTAAAATACAGGCATACCATGGAAATATTACAGGTTCATTCCAGATGACCACAATAAAATGAATATAATATAAATTAAATATCACAATAAAGTGAGTCACATGAAGTTTTTGGTTTCTCAGTTCATATAAAAGTTATGTTTACACTATACTATAGCATAATAATTGTGCAATAGCATTATGTCTATAAAACAATGTACATACCTTAACTAAAAATACTTTATTGCTAAAAAATGCTAATGATCATCTGAGCCTTCAGTGAGTCATTAATTTTTTTTGCTGGTGGAGGTTCTTACCACAATGTTGATGGCTGCTGACTGATCAGGGTGGTGGGTGCTGAACATTGGCGTGTCTACAGGAATATCTTAAAATAAGATAACAATGAAGTTTGCCACATCCATTGACTCTTCTTTTCACAAGAGATTTCTCTACGTCATGTGATGCTGATTGATAACATTTTACCCACAGTAGAAATTCTTTGAAAATTGGAGTCAATCCTTTCAAACCCTGCCACTGCTTTATCAACAAATCATTTGTTGTCATTTCAACAATATTCACAGCATCTGCACCAGGAGTAAATTTCATCTCAGGAAACCACTTTCTTTGCTCATCTATAAGAAGCAACTCCTTATCAAGTTTTATCATCAGATTGCAGCAATTCAGGCACATCTTAAGCCTCCACTTCTAATTCTAGTTCACTTGCTGTTTCCACCATATCTGTAGTGACTTCCTCCACTGAAGTCTTAAATCCCTCAAAGTCATCCATAAAGATTGGAATCAACTTCTTCCAAATTCCTGTTAAATATATTGACCTCTTTCCATGAATGATGAATGTTCTTCATGGAATCCAGAATGGTGAATCCTTTCCAGAAAGTTTTCAATTTACTCTGCCCAGATCCATTAGAGGAATCACTACTTATGGCAGCTGTAGTCCTACAAAATACATTTCTTTCTTTTTTTTTTTTTTTTTTGTGAGACAGAGTCTCACTCTTTTTGCCCAGGCTAGAGTGCCGTGGCGTCAGCCTAGCTCACAGAAACCTCAAATTCCTGGGCTCAAGCAATCCTTCTGCCTCAGCCTCCCAAGTAGCTGGGACTACAGGCATGTGCCACCATGCCCGGCTAATTTTTTCTATATATTTTTAGTTGTCCGATTAATTTCTTTCTATTTTTAGTAGAGACGGGGTCTCGCTCTTGCTCAGGCTGGTCTCAAACTCCTGAGCTCAAACAATCCGCCCGCCTCAGCCTCCCAGAGTGCTAGGATTACAGGCGTGAGCCACCGCGCCCGGCCCAAAATACATTTCTAAAAATAAGACTTGAAAGTCGAAATTACCCCGTGATCCATGAACTGCAGAATGGATATTGTCTTAGCAGGCATGAAAACAACATTAATCTCCTTCTACATCTCCATCTGAGCTCTTGGGTGACTAGGTAAATTGTCAATGAGAAGTGATATTTTAAAAGGAATTATTTTTCTGATCAGTAGGTCTCAACAGTGGAATTAAAATATTAAATAAACCATTCTGCAAACAGATGTTTACAATCTGTTTGTAAACATTGAGGCTTTGTTGTTACATTTATAGATCACATGAAAAGTAGATTTAACATGATTCTTAAGGGTCCTGGAATGCTCAGAATGGTAAATGAGCATGGGCTTCAACTTAAAGTCACCAGCTGCATTAACCCCTAACAAGAGAGTCACCCTGTCCTTTGAAACTTTGAAGCCAGACATTGACTTCTCCTCTCTACCTATGAAAGTCCTGGTGGCGGCTTTCCAATAGAAGGCTGTTTTGTCTATATTCAAAATCTGTTGTTTAGTGTAGCTGTCTTCATCAACTATCTTAGCTAGATCTTCTGGGTAACTTGCTGCAGCTTCCCCATCAGCACTTGCTGCTTCACCTTGTACTTTTATGTCATTGAGATATCTTCTTTCCTTAAACCTCATAAACCAACTTCTGCTAGCTTCTAATTTTTCTTATGCATCTTCCTCATTTCTCTCAGCCTTCATAGAATTGAAGAGATTTAGAGCCTTGGTCCGCATTAGGCTTTTGCTTAAGGGAATGTTGTAGCTGGTTTGATCTTCTATCCAGACAACTAAAACTTTCACTTTCTTATCATTCATGTGCTCAATGGAATAGCACTTTTAATTTTCTTCATGAATTTGTCCTTTGCATTCATAACTTGACTGTTTGGCATAAGAAGCCTAGTTTTCAGCCTATCTCAGATTTTGACATACCTTCCTCACTAAACTTAATCATTCTAGCTTTTGACTTAAAGTGAGAGACATGTGACTCTTCCTTTCACTTGAACACTTAGAAATCATTGTAGGGTCATTAATTGGCCTAATTTCAATATTGTGGTATTTCAGGCAATATGGAAGCCAGAGGATAGGGAGAGAGATGGGGGAACAGACGGTCAGTGGAACAGTCAGAACACACACACCATTTTTTTTGGCTTTTTTCACTCAATTTAATGTCATTGTTATTCCTTGTATTTTTTATTTCAAAGTATTATGGGGGCACAAATGTTTTTGGTTACATGGATTGCTTTTGTAATGCTCAAGTCAGGGTTAAAAGTGTGCCTGTCACCCAGATAGTGTTCATTGTACCTGTTAGGTAAGTTTTTTGCCCCTCCCCTCCATTCCTCTCCCTCCTGCTTGATTTCCTTTGATATTTACTTCCTTTTATGCACATGTGTGCTCACTGGTTCATTCCAATTTAATAGTGAATACATGTGGTGTGTGTTTTTCCATTCTTTAGATACTTCACTTAGGATAATGGTCTCCAGTGTCACCGAAATTGTTACAAAAGGCAATAAGTCATCCTTCTTCAAGGCTGAGTAGTATTCCATGGTATATATATATATATATATATATACCACATTTTGTTAATCCACTCATGAATTGATGGGCATTTGAGTTGATTCTACATCTTTTCAATTATGAATTGTGCTACAATAAACATTAGAGTGAAGACACACACACACGATTTATTGATTAAGTAGATCATCTCATAGGGGCGTGGTTCACGGCACCCCAAAACAACTACAATAGTAACATCAAATATACTGATCACCATAACACATATACTGATAATTTAAAAGTTTGAAATATTGTGAGAATTACCAAAATGTGACACAGAGACATAAAGTGAGCACACGCTATTGGAAAAACTGTACCAATAGACTTGCTCCATGCAGGGCTGTCACAAACCTTCAACTTGTAAAAGACACAGTATCTGCTAAGTGCAATAAAGTGAAATTAAAACAAGGCATGTCTTTATAAAATTTACTGAGTTTTAATATATTCAGAGTTGTGCAAGTATTACCATTACCTAATTTCAAAAAGATTTCATCCCCCTAAAAGAAACCTATACTAATTAGATGTCACTTCCTCTATTAATGAACTTTAATCATTCTTTATATATGTCATATACAAGTCATATATCAGGTATGTGATTTGTCCATATTCCCTCCCACTCCCAGTGTGTTTCTTGTCTTGCAATTGTCATGATAGGGTCTTTTGAACAGCAGGATTCTTATTTTTGATGAAGTCCAATTTATCAATTTTTTTCTTTTATAGGTTGTCCCATCTTTCCCTCTTTCAGATAGGGACAGTAATTCTTCGAGTTTTTTGGACAATTTCCTACTCCAACCCTCAACCTCTTGAGCTCAGGAAAACTGCATCAATTTGCATTAATTTTGAGATAGGATCTGGCCAGTTCCATCATTTGATCCATTGTGTTACAATTAGTGTATACACAGGGATTAGCAAAATATGAGCTCCAACTTTTTCATTTCTTAGCTATTTACTTGTCCCAAGACCTAATAATTGTATTTTTCCAAAATCATATGACATCCACCAAAATTAATTATGCAAAAATACAAAATAGTGAGACTCTATCTCTACAAAATAAAGATAAAAATAAATTTAAAATCTTTGAGGACATTATTCCTAGAGATCAGTTTCATTACAATGGAAAATCTGTTCCATACAAAGCACAGAATTATTTTTTCTAGATCTGCGAAAAATGATGCTGGTACTTTCATAGGGATTGCATTGAATCTGTAGATCACTTTGGGTAGTATAGACATTTTAACAATGGTGATTCTGCTGATCCATGAGCATGCTATGGTTTTCCACCAGTTTACATCCTCTGCTATTTCCTTCCTCAGTGTTTCATAGTTCTCCCTGTGGAGATCTTGCACCTCCCTAGTTAAATATATTCAAAAGTCCCCAAACAATAAATTTTGGCATGGATGCACAGAGATAGGAGCACTCATACACTGCTGGTGGGACTGCAAACTAGTACAACCTCTGTGGAAAGCAATATGGAGATACCTCAAAGAAATACAAGTAGAACTACCATTTGATCCAGTAATCCCATTACTGGGCATCTACCCAAAAGAACAAATGATACTCTATAAGAAAGACACCTGCACCCGAATGTTTATAGCAGCACAATCCACAATTGCAAATTGGAAACAACCCAAGTGTCCATCAATACATGAGGGGATTAATAAAATGTGGTATATGTATACCATGGAGTTCTACTCAGCCATCAAAAACAATGGTGATCTAGCAGCTCTTGTATTATCCTGGATAGAGCTGGAGCCTATTCTACTAAGTGAAGTATCCCAAGAATGGAAAAACAAGCACCACATGAACTCACCATCAAATTGCTATTAACTGATCAACTCTAATGTGCACATATGGTAGTAACATTCATCGGGTGTCAGGCAGATGGGAGGGCATGGGCATATTCACACCTAATGCTGTGCACCATCTGGGGGATGGACACACTTGAAGCTCTGACTTGGGTCGGGCAAAGGCAATATACGTAACCTAAACATTTGTACCCCCATAATATGCTAAAAAAATAAAA
>NW_012133970.1:5746403-5748530 GCF_000956105.1 Propithecus coquereli
CTAAAGGGAGGGAAGGGAATGCCTTTAACCCGCATTTGGGTGAGGCAAAGACATAAAGTGTAACTATAATGTTTGTACCCTCACAAAACCCTAGAATAATAATAATAAAAAAAAATTCAGGAGTGGTCTTTGGTGAAAACCGTATAACCAAGCCACAAAGTTTTAGTAATCTGAAGGGTACATATAAGTTTAATACATTTACTGCTATAATGTTATTTTAATATTCCATACCTAGAATAGACCAATAGAAATCAATAGAAATAAACATCTGCCAACTAATAATGACAGAAAAAAATTACATTTCTTTTAGAAACATTAATTTTATGAAAGCTGATAAAGTCACACTTAGTAGCGGGCAATGACTTTTGTCAAAGTCATCATATTGGGGTCCCTAAAGTCAGCCTACTGTCTCCCTTCTCTCAGTGTGAGTCAACCGAAAACAGGTGTCTGTGGCATAATGTTGTCAGAGTTTGCTCATTTGTAAAATTCTATTTAAATTTGGCATTTTTGCATTTTTTGAGTAGCAGTACAAAAAGCACTGTTATTACCAGTTGCCAAAACATTTCTGAATCCCAAATTCCCCCTTGTGAATACTCAGTATTGTTCTGAAAGGAAGAATTTTAGCTGGTGGCAAAGTGTTTGAATATATCTACATAGAAATAGTCTTACGAGGAACTTAATAAATGTTTTCAGATTATGTAAATGATAATTTCTGATGCAATTTTAAAAAGACATTTTTGTCTGTTCCACCATCTTTATAATAACTTTTGTGTTAGAGGATCATGCATATTATCAATACCATACAAGTTAATTTTCTATTACAAATTTTTAGCTATGTATTAAAAAATATAGTTGTATATATTTATGGGGTAGAAAGTCATATTATAATTTTTTGAATATAATGTGGAATCATTAAATTAAGCTAATTAATATATCAATCACCTCCAATATTTAACATTTTTGATGATGAGAATATTTGAAATTTACTCTCTTAGCAATTTTGAAATGTACAGTACTGAATTATTAGCTATATTCACTATGTTGTACAATGAATCTCAAAAAAAATCAAAATGATTCTTCCTATCTACCTGAGGCTCTGTATGTTGGGCTATCATCTCCCCATCCCCTCAACTCTCAGGCTCTGGTAAGCACCATTCTACTCTCTGCTTCTGTGAGTTCAATTGTTTTAGAATTCACATATAAGTAAGAACAAGTGTTATTTGTCTTTCTGTGTTTGGCTTACTTCATTTAGCACAATGTTCTCCATCCAATGTTGTTGAAAATGAAATAATTTCTTCCCTTTTAAAGGCTGAACAGTATTCCACTATATATCTACACCACATTTTCTTTATCCATTCATCCATTGATGGACATAGTTTGATGTTATAACTTGGCTATTGTGAATACTGCTGCAATATATATGGGAATGCAGATACCTTGGTGACATATCAATTTCAAAACTTTTGGGTAAATATCCAGAATTGGGATTGCCATCTCATATGGTACCTTCTCTTTTTAGTTTTTTGAGGAACCTTGATACTATTTTCCATAATGGCTATACTAATTCACATTCCCACCAACAGTGTATAAGGGCTCCCTTTTCCCCACATCCGTGCAAACATTTTATCTTCATCTTTTTGGTAATAGCCATTCTAACAGGAGTGAAGTAATCTCTCCACATGGTTTTAATTTGCACCTCCCCAATTATTAGTGATATTACACATCTGAAAATATATCTTTTGGCCATTTGTACGTATTCTTTTGAGAAATGTTTATTCAGATCTCTTGCCCACTTATTTTTTTTTTATTTCAGCATATTAAGGGGGTACAGATGTTTAGGTTACGTATGTTGCCCTTGCAGCCCTTCCCCCCCAAGTGCGAGTTTCAAGTGTGTCCATCCCTCGGATGGTGCGCATTGCACTCTTTGTGTATGCATATACACGTCCCCTCCTCCCCCTCTCCCGTCCCTCCTGCCCGACATTCAATAGATGTTATTCTAATATGTGCACTTAAGTGTTGATCATTTAATTCCAATTTGATGGTGAGTACATGTGGTGCTTGTTTTTCCATTCTTGGGATACTTCACTTAGTAGAATGCGTTCCAGCTCTATCCAGCAGTATACAAGA
>NW_012133970.1:5748580-5749875 GCF_000956105.1 Propithecus coquereli
TCGAACTCCTGAGCTCAAACAATCCGCCCGCCTTGGCCTCCCAGAGAGCTAGGATTACAGGCGTGAGCCACCGCGCCCGGCCCATAATGGAACTTTTTATACTGCATTTACATTCTCATCCTTTGAACATTTTTATTTTGCAGATGTCTTACAATGTACATATTATATAGTAGCACACACATATAACTTATAAATGTGTTTTTATTTATAAATATAAATCAACCAATCAATAAATAAATATTAGAGCACATGCTAAGAATTTTTAACTGATAAGGGCAGGGGATAAAAAAGTTTTGAGATCATTGTGTTACAACATAATTCTGCAGATGACCTGCAGGATCCATAAATGGGCTAACTTCATTTCCAAGCTAGTTATCGCTCCCCAATTGTATCAAATTATGCCTATAGTTCCACTAATAGCCAGGGGGGATGAGCAAGGGAGCATGGAAAAAATTCCAAATTGAATGCCTTTCTGATACAAGAGAGTAATATAATTTTTACACAGGGAGGAAAGCATGTCTTTTTATTTAAATACTAAACTGATACAGTTTGAGCATCCCTCCTCCAAAAATCTGAAATTCAAAATGCTCCAAATGTGAAACTTTTTGATTGACATGACACTCAAAGAAAATACTCATTGGAGCATTTTGGATTTTCATATTAGGGATGCTTAACCAATATAATGCCAATATTCCAAAATCTGGAAAATTCCAAAATCCAAAACACTTCTGGCCCCAAGCATTTCAGATAAGGGATATTCAATCTGTACTAAAACCAGAGGTGGGGAATAGAGACAAAACTCTTCACAAACTTGACCTCAAGATTTGAAGTTAAATACTTGGTGTTTTAGGTTAAAAATTCTCCAACTCCTCCAGGATTCAACTGAAAGTAGAAGGGGAAACAGATCCAGGAAGGTCAGACAAATATGGAAATGTTTTCAACCACAGAATTCGATATAGAAAAACTACATATGGAAAGTTTGGACAAATGTTGATAAAGATTGTGTGAGTACGGATTTTTTTTTAGGTTACAAATATGGTTTTTATTTAGAATTACTGGGGGATATATGCAGAAAGAAAATCATGCGTTGGGTCAATTAAAAAATTCTGTTTCACTTAACATAAAAAGGGTGTATTTCTAAATGTAACTTAATTAAAAAGAAAAGATTAGACTGTGAAAAAGAGTGAATAGACAGCCCACAGAATGGGAAAAAATATTTGCTCTCTACACATCTGATAAAGGGCTGATAACCTGAATCTACCCAGAACTCAAAAAAATCAACAAGAAAAAATCAA
>NW_012133970.1:5754912-5756864 GCF_000956105.1 Propithecus coquereli
AAAAAAAAAAAAAAGAAAAAAGAAGAAAACATACAAATGGCAAATAGGTACATGAAAAAAACTGCTCACCATCAGTAATCATTAGGGAAATGTGAATTTACACCACAATGAGATATTGTCGCCTGTCATAATGGCAATTATCAAAAAGACAAAAGATTATCTGTTTGCTCTAATGATAACCTACAGAATGGGAGAAAATATTTGCATTCTACACATCTAATTAAGGGCTGATAACAAGAATCTATACATAACTTAAGAAAATTAACAAAAAATCAAACAACCCCATCGATAAATCGACAAAGGACATGAAGAGAAACTTTTAAAAAGAAGACATAATAATAGCCAACAAACATATAAAAAAATGCTCAACATCTCTAATCATTAGGGAAATGCAAATCAAAACCACAATGAGATATCACCTAACTTCAGTGTGAATGGCCTTTATCAAAAAGTCCCAGAACAACAAATGCTGGCATGGATGTGGAGAGACTGGAACACTCTTACACTGCTGGTGGGACTGCAAATTAGTACAACCCCTGTGGAAAGTTATTTGGAGATATCTGAAATTGCTAAAAAAAAGAAATACCATTTGATCTACCAATCCCACCATTAGGCATCTACCCAAAGGAAAAAAAGACATTCTATAATAAAGACGTCTGCACTCGAATGTTTATAGTACCACAATTCACAATCACAAAGATGTGGAAACAATCAAGTGCCCATCAGTATATGAATGGATTAATAAAATGTGGTATATGTATACCATGGAATACTACTCAACTATAAAAAACAATGGTGAACTAATACCTCCTCTATTATCCTGGATAGAGCTTCAGCCCATCCTTCGAAGTGAGGTATCACAAGAATGGAAAAACAGGCCCCACATGTACTCGCCATCAAATTGGTACTAATTGATCAACACGAAGGTGCTCACATGGTAGTAATATTCATTGGGTGCTGGCCAGGTGGGAGTGGGGTGGGGGTGGGTAAACTCACAACTAATGGATGCGGAGCGTATGCACTGTATGGTGGAAGGGCAGCTTGTAGTCCTGGCTTGGGCGAGGCAAAGGTATTACATGTAACTAAAACCTTTGTACCCTCATAATGTTCTGAAAAAAAAAAAAAACCTGAAAGACAAAGATGAAAGAGAAGTGTTGGTGAGAATATAGACACAAAGGAACACTTTTACACTGTTAGTGGCAATTTAAATTAGTACAGCCTTTGAAGAAAATGTTAGGGAGGTTCCTCAAAAAACTAAAAATAGAAGTACCATATTATTCAGCAATCCCACTTCTGGATATTTACCCAAAAGATTTCAAATCACTACGTTTAAGTCATGTCTACACTCCCATGTTCATTGCAGCACTGTATACAATAATCAAGTTATGGAATCAACCTAAGTATCCATTAACAGATAAACGGAAAAAGAAAATGTGTCTATAAACAATGGAATAGCCTTCAGCCCGAAAATAAAAAAAGAAATCTTTTCATCTACAACATGGATGGAATTGCAGAACATTATGCTAAGTGAAATAAGCAAGGCACAGAAGGACAAATACTGCATGTTTTCACTTATATGTGGAATCTAAAACAATCAAACCCAAAGAAGAAGAGGGGAGAATGGTGGGTACCAGAGGCTGGTGGGATGGAGAGAATGGGAAGATGATGACCAAAGGGTACAAAGTCTTCATTAGATAGGAGAAATATTTTTTTCCTTGTGATATATTGCATAGCATGGTGAATACAGTAAATAATGCATTTTTTATTGTAGCATATTATGGGGGTACAAATGTTTAGGTTACATATATTGCCCTTGTCCCCACCCCACCCCAGAGTCAGAGCTTCAAGCGTGTCCATCCCTTAGATGGTGAGCATTGCACTCATTATGTATGTATATACCCACCTCTCCTCCCCCCTCCCATCTGCCCGATGCCCGATGAATGTTATTCCTA
>NW_012133970.1:5756914-5759022 GCF_000956105.1 Propithecus coquereli
AGAAAAACTCAAATAAATAAAATCAGAAATGAAAGAGGAGACATTACAACTGACATCACAGAAATACAAAGGTTTATAAGGGATTATTATGAACAATTATATGCCACCAAATGGATAACCTAGGAGAAATGGATAAATTCCCAGATACATAGAATCTGTCAAAACTGAATCACAAAAGAAATACAAAATCTGAATAGACATATAATGAATAAGCAGACTGGATCAGAAATAAAGTCTTCCATCAAAGAGAAGCCCAGGATTTTATGGCTTTGTGGGTGAACTCTACCAAACATTTAAAGAAGAATTAGTGCCAATCCTTCTCAAAATCTCAAATAATTAAATAGGGAATATTTCCAAACTCATTTTGTGAGTCCAGAATTACCATGGCACCAAAGCCAGCAAGGAAAGTACATGCCAATAACTTTTATGAAAATAGATGTAAAAATCCTCAACAAAATTCTAGCAAACTGAATTCAACAACCCATTAAAAGGATCATTTATTATCATGCAGGATTTATTCCTGGGATGCAAGGATGCTTCGACATATGCAAATCAATAAATCTCATACATCGCATTAATAGAATGAATGACAAAGACCATGTGATCATCTCATTAGAAGTGGAAAAATCATTTGACAAAATTGAAAATTCTTTCATAGTAAAAACTATCAATAAATTAGGCTTAGAAGGAATGTACTTCAAAACAGTTGGGCTACATATGATAGGTCAATAACTAACATTATACTCAATGGTGAAATACCGAAGCCCTTTCTCTAAAATCTGGAACAAGATAGGGATGCCCACGCTCACCACTTCTAGTCAACATAGTATTGGAAGTCCTTGTCAGAGGAATTAGGAATGGGAGAGAAATAGTAGACATCCATACAGGAAAGTAAGAATTTAAATTGCTGCTGTTCATTGACAACATAATCTTATATATAGAAAACCCTAAAAATTCCACCAAAAACCCTATTTTGAATAATAAACAAATTCAATAAAGTTTCAGAATACAAAATCAACACACAAAAATCAGTTCTGTTTCTATACAATAACAATAAACTTTCTGAAAAATAAATCAAAAGAATAATCACATTAAAATAGGTACCAAAAAATTAAAATACTTAGGAATAAATTTAACCACAGAGATGAAAGATATGTGCACTGAAAATGACAAAACATTGATGAAAGAAATTGAAGAAGACACAAATAATTGTAAAGATATGCCATGTTCATAGAGAGGAATAATTACTATTATTAAAATGTCCATATTACCCAAAGTGATTCACAGATTCAATGCCATAACTATGAAAATTGCAAAGACATTTTTCATAAAAATAGAAAAAAAATCCTAAAATTTATATGGAACCACAAAACACTCCAAATAGCCAAAGTGATCATGAGCAAAAAGAACAAAGCTGGGGACATCACACTACCTGATTCTAAAATCTATTACGAAACCATAATAATCAAAACAACATGGTACCAACATAAAAATAGACACAGAAACAAACAAAATAGAATGGAAAACCCAAAAATAAATCCACACTTTTATGGTTAATTTATTTACAACAAAAATGCCAAGAACACAAAATGGGAAAAGGCAGTCCCTTCAATCAATGATATTGGAAAAACTGGATATCCATATGAAAAAGAATTCAATTAGTCCCTTATCTTATACTATATACAAAAATGGATTAAAGACTTAAATGTAAGATGTTAAACTATAAAATCCTAGAAGAAAAAATAGAGGAAAAGCTTCTTAGTATTGGTCTTGGCAATGATTTCTTTGATACAACACCAGTAGCACAGACAACAAAAGTATAAATAGACAAATGAGATGACATGAAACTAAAAAGCTTCTGTACAGCAAAGAAAACAATTTAAAAAGAGAAGAGACAGTCTACAGAATGGGAGAAAATATTTGCAAACCACACATCTGATAAAGCGTTAATATCCAAAACATATAAGAAACTCAAACAACTCAACAGTAAGAAACACAAATGATTCAATTAAAAAATAGGCAAAGGACCTGAATATATACTTCTCAGAAAAAGACATACAAGGCCAGGTGCGGTGGCTCACACCTGTAATCCTAGCACTCTGGGAGGC
>NW_012133970.1:5759072-5761631 GCF_000956105.1 Propithecus coquereli
CAGATTCAATGCAATCCCTATTAAAATACCAACATCATTCTTCACAGATGCAGAAAAATTAATTTTACACTTCGTATGGAACCAGAGAAGACCCCACATAGCAAAAACAATTCTAGGCAATAAAAACAAAATGTGTGGCATCAATTTACCAGACTTCAAACTCTATTACAAAGCTGTAATAATAAAATCAGCTTGTTACTTGCACAAAAACAGAGCCATTGACCAGTGGAACAGAACTGAGAACCCAGATGTAAAACCATCCTCATATAGCCATCTAATCTTTGACAAACCAGATAAAAACATACACTGGGGAAAAGAATCTTTAGACTTCTATGTTTTGTTTTAATAGTTTTACATTTTCAAGTCTTATGTTTAAGTCTTCAATCCATTTTGAATTAATTTTTGTATATGGTGTGAGATAAGGGTCTAATTTCATTCTTTGGCATATGGATATCTAGTTTTCCCAAAACCATTTATTGAAGAGACGGTCCAGTTCCTATTATATATTCTTGGCACCTTTACTGAAAATCAATAGACTGTATTCACATGGGTTCATTTCTAGGTTCTCTATTCTGTTTCATTGGTTGATGTATCTATTTGTATGCCAGTACCATGCTCCTTTAATGATGATCACTTTGTAGTATCGTTTCAAATCATGTAGTGTGATGCCTCCAGCTTTGTTCCTTTTGCTCATGATCACCTTGACTATTTGAGTTTTTTGTGACTCCATATGAATTTTAGGATTGTTTTTTCTGTTTTTATGAAAAATGACATTGGAATTTTTATAGGGATTGCATCGAATCTGTAGATCTCTTTGCATAGTATGGGCATTTTAATAATATTAAGTTTTCAATCCATGAACATGGGATACCTTTCCATTTACTTGTTTCTTCTTTGATTTCTTTAATAATGTTTTATAGTTTTCAGTGCATACATCTTTCACCTCCTTGGTTAAATTTGTTACTTAAGTATTTTATTTATTTCTTTTTGGGGTAGCTATTGTAAATGGAATTGCTGTCTTGATTTCTTTTTTTGGAAAGTTTGTTTTTAGTGTAAAGAAATGCTACTGATTTTTGCTTGTTGATTTTGTATCCTGCAACTTCACTGAATTTGTCTACCATTTCTAATAGTTTTTTAAATAAAATCTTCATGATTTTCTATATAAACACTCATGTCATTTGCAAAGAGCAACAGTTTCAATTCTTCCTTTCTTATCTGGATATCTTTCTCTAGTCTTACCAGTTTCAGAAGATCTTCTAATACTATATTAAATAGAAGTGGTGAGAGTAACCATCCTTGTCTTGTTCATGACCTTAGGACACACGTAGACTGAAAGTGCAGGGATGGAAAAAGGTATTCCACACAAATGGAAACCAAAAGAGAGCAAGAATAGTGATACTTGTATCACAAAAAATAGATGTTAATTTAAAAAAGTATAAAAATAGACAAAGACAAAATATGTAATAATAAAGGGGTCAGTTCATTAAGAGGATATAACAATTGTAAATATATATTCACTTAACATTGGAACACCTAAATATTTAAAGCAACTACAAAAAGATCTGAAGGAAGAAATGGATTGGAATACAAGAAGAGTAGGGGACTTCAATACTTCACTTTCAATAATGGAGTGATCATCCAGACAGAAAATTAATAAGTAAACATTGGACTTGAACAACACTTTAGACAAAATTGATCTAAAAGACATATATAGAACATTCCATCTAACAGCACAGAATACATAGTCTTCTCAAGTACACACAAAACGTCCCCCAGGATAGAACATAGGTTAAGCCACAAGACAAGTCTTAACAACTTTAAGATGGTAATCATATCAAGTACCTTTTCCAACCCCGATGGTATAAAACTAGAAATAAATAACAGGAGGAATTTTGAAAAATTCATAAATACGTAGACATTAAACAACACTCTCCTGAACAACCAATGGGACAATGAAGAAATTAAAAGGAAGATTTAAAGGTTTCTTGAGGCAGACAAAAATGGAAACAATATAGCAGAACTTACGGGATGCAGCAAAGGCAGTTCTAAAAGGTAAGTTCATATCAATAAACACATAATAAAAAGAAGAAAGATCTCAAATAAGCCACTTAACATTATGCCTCAAGGAAATAGAAAAAGAAGAACAAACTAAACCCAATGTTAGCAGAAAGAAAGAAAAAATGAAGACCAGAGCAGAAATAAGTGAAACAGAGACTAGGAAAACAACTAAAAAAGATAAATAAAATTAAGAATAGGTTAGCTACACTGAAAAAAAAAGGAAAGACTTAAATACAAAAAAAGAGGTAAAAAAGTAGACATGACATAAAAGTACAAAAGACTATCAGAAATTAATATAAACAAAAATATGCAAACAAATTAGAAAACCTAAAACAAATGAATAAATTTCTGGACAAATACAACTTACTACGATAGAATCATGAAGAAATAGAAAACCTTAACAGATCAATAATGAGTAATGAGATTGGTCCATGGGTATAAACTCACAGTAAATAGGAGGAATAAGTTCCCATGTTATATAGAAGAGTAAAATAAATAAAT
>NW_012133970.1:5774166-5777548 GCF_000956105.1 Propithecus coquereli
TAATAGGGTCTATAATATTTATATATTTACGTAGAAGTTTACCATTTGTGTTTCTCTTCCTTCATTCCTGGATTTTTGTTTTTCTTCTGTTATCATTTCCCTTCAACTTAAGGAATTTATTATTTTTTAGCATTTCTTTTATAGAAGGTGTGGTGACAACAAATTCTCTTAGTTTTCCTTCGTCTTTATTTCACTTTGATTCCTAAAGAATATTATCTGTGGTTATGAAACTCTGAATAGATAGTTCATTTCTTTCAGCACTTTAAAGATATTGTTCCCCTGTCTTCATAGTTTCTGGTGAGAAATTAGCAGTAATTTGAATCAATGTCCCCGTATTTAATGTGTCATTTGTCTCTGTCTGCCTTCAACATATTTTATTTATTTTTGTTTTTCTAGTAGTTTGATTATGATGTGTCTGGGTTTGGTTTTATTTATATTTCTCCTGAGGTTCTTGAATCTGTAAATCCATGTATTTAACAAATTTTGGGTAGATTTCAGCCATTATTTCTTGAAATATTATTTTTCTCTGCACTTTATCTCCTCAGTAGCAGGAACTCAATTAATATAAATGTTAGATCTTTTGATATTGTCCCATAGGTCCCTGATCATCTGATTTTTTTTTCAATGTTTTTATGTGTTCTTCTGATTGTATACTTTCTATGGCTCCATTTCAAAAATCACTGATAGTTTCTTCTAGCATCTCCATTCTATCGATCCTATCTTGTGTTTTTTCTAAAAATTTCAGATATTTTTAGTTCTGATATTCTCATTTTAAAAAATAGTTTCCATTTCTTTGCCTAGGATTAGTATTTTTCCATTCATTTCAAGAGTATTCACCTTCACCTCATGGAGCATGGTTATAATAGCTGCTTTAAAGTTTTTGCCTTATAATTCCATCATCTGGGTCATTTCAAAGTTTGCATCTTTCAATTGCCTTTTCACTTGAGAAATGGTCAGATTTTCCTCGTTCTTCTATGCAAAGTAATTTTGGATTGTTTTCCTGACATTTTGAATATTATATTAATATTATTAGGTCTTGTTTAAAAACTCTGAGAAATCTTGATTTTTTTGTTTGTTTTAGCAGGCAAGTAACCTGGTTACATTCAGATAACAAGTTCTGTCTCACTTTCTGTATGTAGTTGTTAACAATGTCACTTATGTTTTGAAAGATTTTGATAAGCTGTTTGAGTTTGCGTTTTGTATGTGCCACTCAGGATTTTGTTGATACTATAGTTCAATTATTAAAGCCTTTGTTATGCTTCTTTGGTTATATTGTGTGCATCCACAACTTGGGAGATAAGCCTTGGGTTTTATTGGTTCATACACGGAATTAAGAAATCACTTATTTAGCTCTCGCCACACAAGAATGTCCCCCAAATTATCTAGCTTGCAGGAGCCATTTTCCTGATTTATCTGGGTAAAAAAAATGGTATTCTATCATCATTTTAGCCTCCACATTTATGTGACTAGGCCATCATCAGGGTGATGTAGTGAGAGAAAAGACAGAAAATAACAATGGTATGGTATGAAGGTGTGTGTCTCTCCTACAAAATCCATATGTTAAAAACTTAATGACCAATGTGATGGTAGGAGGATTGGGCCTTTGGGAGGTCATTAGGTCATAAGGGTGGAGCCCTCATGAATGGGATTAGTGCCCTTACAAATGAGGCTGTAAAGACCTGCTTTGCCCTTCTGCCATGTGAGGACACCGAGACAAGACACCATTTTTTTTTGACATTAATTTTTTTTTATTTCAGGGTATTGTGAGGGTACAAATATCATGGTTACACTTTATGTCTTTGCCTCACCCAAGTACGAGTTAAAGGCATGCCCTTACCGCCTACAGTGCTCCCCGTGTCCTTTAGTTGAGGATTTACCCCCTCCATCCCCCTAATCCCTGGAGAGTATTTCTGCCATGTGATCACCCTAGTGTTGATCAGTTAGTACCAATTTGATGGCGAGTACAAGTGGAGCCCCTTCTTCCGCTCTTGGGGTGCCTCACTTTGGATAATGGGCTTAAGTTTAATCCAGGAAAGTATAAGAGGTTCTAGATCACTGTCGTTTCTTATGATTGAGTAATATTCCATTGTGAACATATACCAAATTTTAATAATCCACTCATGGATTGACAGGCACTTGGGTTGTTTCCACATCCTTGCAATAGTGAATTGTGCTGCCATAAACATTCGGGTGCAGATACAAGACACCATTTTTAATCAGAAAATGAACTTTCACCAGATAACAAATCTACTGGCACCTTGGGCTTGGATGTTCCAGCTTCCAGAACTGTGAGAAATAAATTTCTGTTGTTTATAAGCTACGTAATTTATGGCATTTTGGAATAGCAGCCTGAGAAGACTAAGACAAACAATAATAGTGATTCCCCGTTCTTTGTACAATGGGGATCCATTTTTCTGGTTTCTTCCATCCAAAGACATGGGATTTCCCTCATAATTTTTTGTGCCTGCACTGCCATGACAGTGGTATAGATTCATTACTGTGGATGGCCTTGGAGAAGGGCTGAGAAGAAAAAAGAGAAAAAAATACCACCTCAGTGATTCCTTTCACACAGAGGCCTGTATTCTCAACTCTCTGACCAGAATGATGGGATCCTCTCAGAGGTTTTGCTGTCTGTTCCTGATATGTAGTTCACCATTTCAGCTTGTCTTGAGAATAAATTTGAGGGATAGAAGAGAAGGAAAACTAAGAAACTCATTGCCAATGTACTGTTTGTTCTTCAAGTTTTTCTTTACTCCTCAATAAGCTGGCTCATAGTTAATTTCCACAGTCCTCAGATAGTTCACTTTGTATTTTGACCAAAAATTTTAGTTGTACTTGTTAGGAGGGATATACTGCAGTGGGCTTACTCCATACATCTCTAGCAGCAGAAGTCCCAACTATCTTTTAAGGAAATGAAAATATGAAATATAAAAGTTTTTAATATTTATTCACATAATTACCATTTCTGACCCCTCTCTATTATTTTTTATAGATCCAAGTTCCTATCTGATATTTTTATTTAGGCTGAAGAACTTTTTTTCTCACATATCTTGTACAGGTCTTCTAATGAGGAATTTCCAAAGGTTTTGTTTGACTGAAAATGTATTTACTTCACATTTGTTATTGAAGAACATTTTTGCTAGATATAAGAGTTTAACAGTTTTGCTTTCTTTCAGTGCTTTATTAAAGATTGCATTAAATTATATTTTAGATTGCATTGTTTCTTACAAGAAATCAGGGTAAACTCTGATTTTTGTCCCATAGAGGTAATGTGTTTTCTTTCCTCTGACAACTTTAAATGTTTCTGTTTATCACTAGTTTCAACGATTTGATTATGGTGCGTTTCTGTGTGGCTTTCATCATGTATTAAATATATTCTGCT
>NW_012133970.1:5778382-5780190 GCF_000956105.1 Propithecus coquereli
TTAATTATAACCTCTTTGTTAGTAAACTGTCCCATAATATAGAAAAAGAGTAAATTTCCAAGCTCATTTTTTTATTTCCCCAAAAAGGTCCCTTTTGCCATTTTGCATACAGTCTTTCTCTTACTCCCAGCTCCAGGCAACCAATGATCTGTTTTCTATAACTATAAATTAGTTTTGCCTTTACTTGAACTTTATAAATTGAACCATACAATATACGCTTTTGTCTGTTGGGCTTCTTTCACACTAAGAATAATGTTTCTGATATTCATCCATGTTTTTGTGAGCATCAGTAGTTCATTCTTTTTCATTTATGAATGTATTCCATTGTATGACTACAACATGCAGTTTATTAATTTGTTGATGGAAATGTTGGTTGTTTTGAATTTGGGACTATTGTGAATAAAGCTGCTATGCAAATTTGTGAAAAATATTTTTGTGGACATATATTTTCATTTACCTTGTATAAACACCTAAAGATGTAATGGCTGGATCATAAGGTAGGATGTGTTTTTCACTTTATAAGATGCTCCAAAGAATTCTCCAACGTGGTTTTATCATTTCATAATCTTCTTGCCAGAAATATATGAAAGTTCCATTTATTCTACATTCTTGCCAAGACTTTGAATTTTCGAACTTTAGAATTCTAGCCATTTTAGTCAGTGTGCAGTCACATCTTACCATGTGCTACTATCTGAATGTGTCCTCCAAAATCCATGTGTTGGAAATTTAGTCCCGAATGCAACAATGTTTGGAGGTGGGGTCTTAAAGCCCTCATGAATGGATTAATGCTATAATATTATAAAAAGCATTTACAGGAGGGTGTTCACTCTCATTTGCCCTTCTGCCACGTGAGTACACAGATCCATCTCCTCTTGCCTTTCCATGTGAGGACGCAGAAAGAAGGCCCTCACCAGATTCTGGCACCTTGATCTTGGACTTTCCACTTTCCCAAACTGTGATAAAAAAATTTCTATTCTTTATAAATTACCCAGTCTTAGGTATTGTCATAGCACTACAAAATAGACTAAGACACTATTGATTCTGGTTTTTCCATTTTATCTCTTCTGTTGTTTTATTAGCTCTATTTTTCCCCTTTTTTTGCAGTCATTATTACATGGTTTACAGTGTTCATCTTTCGCTGATCAAATCTATTTTCAAATGGTATTCTACCACTTCAACTCTAATGCAATAAAATTAAAACTATATACTTTCATTTTCCCCTCCCAACCTACTGTGCTGTCATTACATATATTTTACTTCTACAGATATGATACAAAACCCACAATTGATTATTTTTTCAAACCACATAGTTATCTTTCCAATAATCTTAATCAATCCATATCATTATATTTAAAGTGGGTTTCTTGCATAAAGCATAGAGTTGAGACATTTAATTGTACAAATTGAATACAAATTAATCATATCTGAATTTAGGTTTACCATCTATTATATTTTTCTCCCTGTATTATTTGGTCCTCTACTCCTTGTTTTCTGACTTCTTTTGTATTTTAAAATAATTTTTAGTGTTCCATTTTAATTCATAAAATGAATTTTTGGCTAAATCTATGTATTATTTTAATGGTTGCTCTAGGGGTTAAAATTCATATACCTACCTCTTCAAAGTTAACAGATAATTAACATTTTACCACTTCAAATAAAATATAGAAGGCTTACAACCATATAGGTCCCTTTATTCTCCCCTTTTATAGTAAAGTTGACATATGTATTACATCAACATAAATGGAAATTCTCCTAGACCAGTTATAAATTTTGCTTTCAATATACATATTTTAAAGAATTTAAGAGAA
>NW_012133970.1:5788340-5793467 GCF_000956105.1 Propithecus coquereli
CCCGGCTAATTTTTTTCTATATATTTTTAGTTGTCCAATTAATTTCTTTCTATTTTTAGTAGAGACGGGGTCTCGCTCTTACTCAGGCTGGTCTCGAACTCCTGAGCTTAAACAATCCGCCTGCCTCGGCCTCCCAGAGTGCTAGGATTACAGGTAACATTTATTTTTTACTTTTTAATAATGGATGTTCTGACTCGAATAAGATGGTATCTCATTGTGTTTTTAATTTGCATTTCTCTTATGATTGGTGATATTGATAATTTTTTCATGTGTTTTGGACCCTTTGTATATCTTCATTTGACGAATGTCTTTTCATGTCCTTGGCCCAGTTTTCAATGGGGTTATTTGTATTTTTCCTGTTCATTTGTTTTAGTTCCTTGTAAATTCTGGATATTAGTCCTTTGTCAAATGCTCAGTTTCCTATTTACATTCTTGATTGTTTCTTTTGCTGTGCAAAAGCTTTGTAGTTTAATTAAGTCCCATTCATGTATTTTTGGTTTTGTTGAATGTTTTGGGGGTATAAGACATAAATGCTTTGCCCAGCTAATGTCTGAGAGAGTTTTGCCTAGGTTTTCTTCTAGAATTTTTATAATTTCAGTCTTACATTTAAATCCTTAATCCATCTTAAGTTTTGTATATGGTGAGAGATAGGGATCCAATTTCACTCTTCTGCATATGACTATCCAATTTTCCTACCACCTTTTATTGAATAGGGTGTCTTTTCCCCATTGTATGTTTTTTCTCTGATACATTGAATATCAGGTGGTTGTAAGTATATGGCATTACTTCTAAGTTCCCTATTTGGTTCAGCTGATATATATGTCTATTTTTTAATACCAGTACCATGCTGTTTTGTTTACTGGAGCCTTAGATAATCCAAGTCAGGTATTGTGATGCCTCCAGCTTTTTTCTGTTTGCTTAGGATTGCTTTGGCTATTCAGGCTCTTTTTTGGTTCCATTCGAATTTCAGTATTGTTTTTTTCTAATTCTCTGAAAGATGACATTGGTATCTTTTTCCAGATTTATTTAGGTATAACTGACACATAAAATTGCATATATTAACATTTAAGGTGTACAACGTGATGATTTGATATATGTTGTGAAATGATTACCAAAATCCAGCTAATTAAAACATCCATCACTTCATGTAGTTACTGCTTTTTTGTGTGTGATGAAAACACTTAAATCTAGTCTCTTAGCAAATTTCAAATATGCAATACAGTATTATTAGCTATAGTCACCATGCTGTACATTAGATCCTCAGAACTTGTTCATTTTAAAACTGAAACTTTGTACCCTTTGTACAAAATCTCCCCGTTTCCTCCAACACCCAGCCCCTGGCAATCACTACCATTTTATTCTCTGCTTCTGTGAGGTTGACTTTTTTAGAGTCTACATAAAAGTGAGACCATACAGTATTTGTCTTTCTGTGTCTTGCTTATTTCACTTAACATATTGTTCTCCTGGTTCATCCATGTTGTTGCAAATGGCAGGATTTCCTTCTTTGTTATGGCTAAATAATATTTCCACATATATATATATATATATATATATATGGAAATATATATATGTAAATAATTGCCTTTTTTATCTATTCGTCCATCGAAGGATGCTTAGATTGCTTCCATATCTTGGCTATTGTGAATACTGCAATGGACATTAGAGTGAACATATGTTTTCAAGTTACTGGCTTCATTTACTTTGGATATATACACAGAAGTGGGATTGCTGGATCATATGGTGGTTAAAAATTTAATTTTTTGAGAAACCCCCACATTGTTTTCTACAATGGTGCTAACATTATATACCTATATATAAATACCAATATATATTGCTATTAACAGTGTACAAGGGTTCCCTTTTCTCCATACCCTCGCCAATACTTAGTATCTCTTGTCTTTTTGATAGTAGCATTCCAATGTGAGGTGGTATCTCATTGTGGTTTTGATTTGTATTTCCCTGATAATTAGTTACAGACATGCTTGAAGCTCTGACTCGGGTAGGGTAAGGGCAATATACGTAACCCAAACATTTGTACCCCCATGATATGCTGAAATAAAAAATAAAAAAATAAGAGACACACCAATTAAAAGGCAGAGCTTATCAGATTGAATAAGAAAGCAAAAACTAACTATATGCTTCTTATGATATATGTAATTTGAATATAAAGACTCAGATATATTAGAAGTAAAAGGATGAAAGAGATATACCATAATAATGACAAAAAAAGGAAGTGTGTGCTGGACACAGTGGCGCATGTTTATAATACCAGCTACTTGGGAGACTGAGGTGGGAGGTTGGCTTGAGCCAGGGCCGGGCAACATAATGAGACCTCATCTCTAAAAAATAAAAAAACATTATTAAAAAAAATAATACATTATGGTGAAGTAATCTTTATCCTTGGAATGCAAGGTTGCTGCACTATTCTAAAATCAAACAACTCAAGTGATGTCAGCAAGATGCTGGAGTATAAGATCCCTTGCACATATCCCCCTACAGCAACAATAATTTGGCTCCCATCCACAGGCCAAGTGTCTTTATGGAAGCTTTGAGATTTAGGTAAGAGACTGCGAAACCCTGGCAGAACCCAAGACTGAGGAGGGCTGCTTTGAGAAGGCAGGCCAGCACCCAGCTAGAAGGATCTCTGACTATGGGCCTGACTATAGACCCAGAAATACCAATGTTCCCTTATAGACTTAGCTACAGTGCCATTTGTTCTTGGTCCTGCCACTAGCATCATATGCCAGGAGATCTAAGAAGAGTAACACCTGCCTGTGCCTCAGTTAAGAGGCCCACTAACCTTGGTACAGACTGTGGAGCCTGCAGCAGCCCATGATACAGTTTCAGCTTATGCTAGGCCTGGAAGCCATGCTGCCTGCCTAGGGACCTGCTGGGAGACACATCCGTCTATAACCCAAAGAAAAACCTGCTGGCATCAGTCTGACTACAGATTATGAAGTGGCCCTATGACCTGGCATCACTAATTATCAGGGAAAGACACTGGTATTTTGATAGGAACTGCTTTGAACTTGTAGATTGAACCTGTAGATTTTCACAATATTAATTCTTCCAATCCATTAGCACAGGATATTTCTTCCATTTGTTTATGTCATCTACAATTTCTTTCATCAGTGTTTTGTAGTTCTTCTTACAGAGATCTTTCACCACCTTGGTTAAATATATTCCTGAGGTTACTTTTTTATTTTTGCAGCTACCATAAATTGGATTAAGTTCTTGATTTGGTTCTCAGATTGGCTATTATTAGTGTACAGAAACGCTACAGGTTTGTGTGCACTGGTTTTGTAACATGATAATTTACTGAATTCATTTGTCAAATCTAGTAGTCTTTTGGAGGAATTGGTTTTATAGGTATAAGATCATAACATCAGCAAACAGATAATTTGACTTGTCTTTTCCAATTTGAACATCCTTTCTTTTGCCTGATTACTCTGAATAGGACTTCCAGTACTATGTTGAATAGGAGTGGTGAAAGTCAGCATCCTTGTCTTGTTCTGGTACTTAGAGAGCTTAGGGGTAATGCTTTAAAGTCTCCCCCATTTGTTGGCTGTGGGTTTGTCATATACAGATTTTATCATTTTGAGGTATATTCCTCCTATGCCTAATTTGTTGAGGGTTTTTATCATGAAACAATGCTGAATTTTTTCAAATCTTTTTCTGCATCTATTAAGATTATCACATGGTTTCTGTTGTTGTGGTGAATCACGTTTACTGACTTACATTTGCTGAACCATCCTTACATCCATGGAGTAAAACCCACTTGATCTTAGTGTATTACTTTTCTGATGTGCTCTTTGGTTTGCTAGGACATTTTTGAGGATTTTTGCATCTATGTTCAACAGGTATATTTGTCTGTAGTTTTCTTTTTTTTGTTGTATCCTTTCATGGTTTTGGTATCAGGGTGATACTGGCTTCATAGAATGAAAACTATATGGAAGATTAATAAAACAAAAGATTGGTTCTTTTAAAAAAATAAATAAAATTGACATGCCTCTGGCTAGACTAACAAAAAGCAGAAAAGAAAAATCTCTAATAAGCTCCATCAGGAAGAAAAATGGAGAAATTACAACTGATGCCATGGAGATAGAAGATATAATCTATGAATACTACAAAAAACTTTATGCACATAAACTGGACAATGTGGAGGAAATGGACAAATTTTAGAAACACACAGCCTCCCTAGGCTCAACCAGGAAGAAACAGAATTCCTGAACAGACCAATATCAAGGACTGAAATTGAAACAGCAATAAAAAACCTACCAAAAAGAAAAGTCCTGGACCAGATGGTTACACACCCGAATTTTACCACACCTACAAAGAAGAACTGGTGCCTATCCTGCAGAAATTATTCCACAGCATCGAGAAGGATGGATTCCTCCCCAACACATTTTATGAAGCAAACATAACCCTGATACCAAAACCAGGAAAGGACACACAAAAAAAAGAAAACTACAGATGAATATGCCTTATGAATATAGATGCAAAAATTCTCAACAAAATTCTAGCAAACCGAATCCAGGTGCTTATCAAAAAAATAATCCATCACGACCAAGTGGGCTTCATCCCAGAGATGTAGGGATGGTTCAACATACGCAAATCTATAAATGTAACTCACCACATAAACAGAAGCAAAAACAAAAACCATATGATTCTCTCAATAGATGCAGAAAAAGCATTTGACAAAATTCAACAACCTTTTATGATAAGAACACTTAACAAAATAGGCATAGACGGGGCTTACCTAAAAATGATACAAGCCATATATGACAAACCCACAGCCAACGTTATACTGAATGGGGAAAAATTGAAAGCATTCCCACTTAGAACTAGAACCAGACAAGGTTGCCCACTATCTCTATATCTATTCAACATATTGCTGGAAGTCCTTGCTACAGCAATTAGACAAGAGAGCGGAATTAAGGCCGTCCAAATGGGGGCAGAAGAGATCAAACTCTCACTCTTTGCTGATGATATGATAATATATCTAGAAAACCGCAAGGATTCAACGAAGAGACTCCTGGAATTGAAAAATGAATTCAGTAAAGTCTCAGGATATAAAATCAATACACACAAATCAGAGGCTTTCATATACGCCAACAGCAATCATAC
>NW_012133970.1:5794390-5809013 GCF_000956105.1 Propithecus coquereli
CTCTCACAAAAATCAACTCATGGTGAGTGACAGACTTAAACCTAAGATGTGAAATGATTAGAATTCTAGAAGAAAATGTTGGACAGATCCTTATAGACATTGGCCTAGGCAAAGAATTTATGAAGAAGAGCCCAAAGGCAATCACGGCAACAACAAAAATAAATAAATGGGACCTGATCAAATTAAAAAGCTTCTGCACAGCCAAAGAAACTGCCCCGAGAGAAAACAGACAACCTACTGAATGGGAGAAAATTTTTGCATGCTATACATCTGATAAACGGCTGATAACTAGAATCTTTTTAGAACTCAAGAAAATCAGCAAGAAAAAATTAAACAACCCTAGCAAAAAGTGGGCAAAGGACATGAACAGAAACTTTTCAAAAGAAGACAGAATAATGGCCAAGAAACATACGAAAAAATGCTCAACATCTGTAATCATCAGGGAAATGCAAATCAAAACCACAGTGAGATATCACTTATCTCCAGTGAGAATGGCCTTTATCAAAAAGTCCCCAAACAATAAATGTTGGCATGGATGTGGAGAGATAGGAACATTCATACACTGCTGGTGGGACTGCAAACTAGTGCAACCTCTGTGGAAAGCAATATGGAGATACCTTAAAGAGATACAAGTAGAACTACCATTTGATCCAGCAATCCCATTATTGGGCATCTTCCCAAAAGAACAAAAGTCACCCTATAAAAAAGATACCTGCACTCGAATGTTTATAGCAGCACAATTGACAATTGCAAAGATGTGGAAACAACCCAAGTCCCCATCAATACATGAGTGGATTAATAAAATGTGGTATATGTACACCATGGAGTACTATTCAGCTATAAGAAACAATGGTGATCTAGCACCTCTTGTATTCTCCTGGATAGAGCTGGAACCCATTCTACTAAGTGAAGTATCCGAAGAATGGAAAAATAAGCACCACATGTACTCACCATCAAATTTGTTTCAGTGATCAACACCTAAGTGCACATATAAGAATAACATTTATTGAGTGTCAGGCAAGTGGGAGGGGGGAGGAGGGGATGGGTATATGCATACACAAAGAGTGCGATGTGCATCATCTGGGCCATGGACATGCTTGAAGCTCTGACTTGGGTGGGGTAGGGGGTTAAGGGCAACATACGTAACCTAAACATCTGTACCCCCATAATATGCTGAAATAAAAAAAAAACTGAAAAAAAAAAGAATGAGTAAGGGAGTATTCTCTCCTTCTCAATGTTTCTTTTAGATTGGTACCAGTTCTTTATAGGTCTGGTAGAATTTGGCAGTGAATCCATCTGGTCCCAGGCTTTTGTTCTGGGGATATTTTTTATTACTGATTCAATCTCAGTATTCTTATTGTTCTGTTCAGGGGTTTTATTTTGTCCTGGTTCAAGCTTGGGAGGTTGTTTTCCCCAGGAATTTATCCATTTCCTCTAGGTTTTCTATGTTGTGGGCATAGAGATGTTCATAGTAGTCTCAGATGATCTTTTGTATTTCTGTGGTATCAGTTATAATGTCTTCTTTTTCCTTTCTGATTGAGCTTATTTGAATCATTCCTTTTCTTTTCTTGGTTAATGTAGCTAGTGGTCCTTCAGTTTTGTTTACCTTTTTAAAGAACCAACTATTTGTTTTGTTGATCATTTGTATTGTTTTATTGGTCTCAATTTCATTTAGTTCTGCTGTTAGTTTTTATTTCTTTCCTTCTGCTAGCTGTGGGTTTCATTTGTTCTTGTTTTTCTAGTTCCTTAAGGTGTGATGTTAGGTTGTAAATTTGTGATATTTCTATCTTTTTGACGTAGGCATTTAATGCTACAAACTTCCCTCTTAGCACTGCCTTTGCTGTATGCCAGAGGTTTGGCTATTTTGTGTCACTATTTTCACTCACTTCGAGAATTTTTATAGTTTCCACCTTGTTTTCATTGTTGACTCAAAGATCATTCAGGGGTAGGTTTGTTCAATTTCTATGTCTTTTACAGGTTTGATAGTTCCTCTTGGAATTGATTTCTAGTTTTATTCCAGTGTGATCTTAGAAGATACTTGATATGATTTTGAATGTTTAAAAAAATTATTGAGACTTGCTTTGTTGTCTAACACATCATCTACTTCATAAAAAGTACCATATGCTGATGAGAAGAATGTATATTCTGCAGTTGTTGGATCGAATATTCTTTAAATGTCTGTTAGGTCCATTTGTTCTACAGTCCAGTTTAATTCCAGTGTTTATTTTCTGCATTGATGATCTGTCTGATGTTGTCAATGGAGTGCTGAAGTCCCACACTATTATTGTATTGTTGTATATCTCTTTTCATAGGTCTAGTAGTATTCGTTTTATGAATCTGGGTGCTCTGATGTTAGCTGCATATATAATTAGATTGTTATTTCTTCTTGCTGAATTGATCCCTTTATCATTTCATTATATAATGATCTTCTTTTTCTTTTCTTTTTTACTCTTTTTACTCTTTACTTCCATTTCTTATTCTCTTGTTGATTTAATGTCTGTTTTACATAATGTAAATATAGGTACTCTTGCTCACTTTTGGTTTCCATTTGTGTGAAATATCTTTTTCCACATGCTTAGCTTGAGTCTATGAAAGGCTTTACCAGTTAATAGAGTTTCATGCAGGCAATATGTGTTTGGATTGTGTATTTTTTATCCATTCCACCAATCTATATCTTTTAAGGAGGCATTTAGTCCATTTATATTCAAAGTTAATATTGATATGGGAGGTTCTATTCCTGTCATAATGTTACCTAATTGTTTTGTTTTCTCAATTGTGTGATTGTTTCATGAGGCCTGTGAGTTTTATAGCTTCACGTATTTCTATGATAGTGAGTATTGACCTTTTGTTTCTATATTTAGGACTTCCTTGAGCATTTCTTGTAGGGCTGTTCCAGTGTTGGCAAATTCTCTCAACCTTTGGTTGTTTGGGAAAGACTATATTTGTTTCTCCTTCATTTATGAAGCTTAGTTTAGTAGGATACAAAATTTGTGCCTGTCTGACAGCTCTTTCCTTTAAGAATATTATAAATAGGACCCCAATCTCTTTTGGCTTATACAGCTTCTGGTGATAAGTGTGATGGACTTTCCTTTATAGGTGATTAGACACTTTTCTCTAGCTGCTTTTTAAATTTTCCCCTTCACATTGAATTTAGACAGTATGATGACTGTATCCCTTGGTGAAGTCTGTCTTGCAATTTATCTCTCTGGTGCTTACTGAGCCTGTCATATCTTGATGTCTAAATTTCATCTAAGACCAGGGAAGCATTCCTCAATCATTCCATCAAATAGGTTTTTCATACTTTTTACTTTTTCTTCTTCTCCCTTAGCAAAATGTTCATAGACTTGAACACTTTTTATCATTCCCTATTTCTCAAAGGCTTTGCTCATTTTTTAAAAATTCTTGTTTCCTTATTTTTGTTTGGGTTAATTTGAAAAACCTGTCCCAAGCTCTGAAATTCTTTATTCTGCTTAGTCCATTCTATTCTTTTAGGTTTTAACTGCATTTTGTAATTCCTTCAATGAGTTTAATTTCCATAAATTCTCTTTGTTTTTAATTATCTATCTCTTTAATGAATTTTTTATTGATATCCTGAATTGTTTTTATGGTTACTTTTTATTGATTTTCAACTTTCTCTTGGATCCCATTGAGCTTTCTTACAATCCACATTTAGAATTCTTTATCTGTCATTTCAGAATTTTTATTTTGGTTCAGAACCTCTGCTAGAGAGCTGGAATGGTCCTATGTGGGGGCGGGTGGTCATTACACTCTATTGTCATACTGCCAGAATTCTTCTGCTGATTCCTTTTCATCTGGAGAAGCTTCCATTTCTTACTTTCAAATTTTCTTTTATTGGATGGTATATTTTTAACCCTCTTAAGGGTGTGACTGTAGCTCACGTTGGGTATGGACCTTTGGCTTTTAGGGGGCCAAGGGTTTTCATGAATTCCTTGGTTATAGATAGCCTCGGTGTGGTGGTTTTCTCAAATGCTATTTATTTTTAGGTTGTAGTGGTTGTGTACTAGACATGTGAGGAGGTTCCTTGCCTCTTGCCGAGAAGGGGAGATCAAGGTCTCCAGAAGCTTATCTCATCCCCTAGCACTGTGTATTTCTATCAGCATGAATTATATTGGGTCATGTAGTTCACCCTCCAAGCCACTAGGTGGCACTTGTGGAAAAGAACTACCCAAGTGCCATACAATTGTGTAGCAAACGAAGTAATGGCCTGTGCAGGCTGAACTCCCAGCCCGTAGGTTGAACTTGTAGGAAA
Organism: Propithecus coquereli; assembly: GCF_000956105.1. Lineage (NCBI taxonomy): Eukaryota > Metazoa > Chordata > Mammalia > Primates > Indriidae > Propithecus > Propithecus coquereli. The sequence continues at coordinate 5,798,661 of NW_012133970.1, forward strand.
GAGCCAGCTGCAGTGGTGGTGGGATTTATGCTTGGCCTTAGTTAATAAGGAAAAGTACTTGGATGGTTCAGGTGGGGACTCGGAACTCTTAGGGTTCCCTATCTTATGTTCTGCCACTGAGGTAGCAGGGAGCAAAGTCAGATGGTCCTGGGTCAGGCAAACCCATGTCCAGTCTTCCCAAAGGCAAGAGCAAGAGCTGACCCTGATGGGGGCTGGGAGGAAGTTCGCAGGTCCCTGGGGAACTCTAGGAAAGTCAGAGGGACCTCTACTGTGGCAAAGAACCTGCATGTGGGGAGAGAGGTGGACCAGAATCCACAGCCCAGCAGAAAGTAGTGGGACCTTCTCAGCTCCCACTCCCCTGACACAGCCTGTCTCCCTCTGGCATCCGGCCACCACCAGCAGGACAAAGCAGCTAAGCCAGTCCCAAGCAGTCTGTATTCAGATTGCAAAGCTGTCCCAGGCTGCGAGGTTCCCCCACCAGGGACAGAAACTGCAGGTCACACACTTTCCAGGCTGTTCCTGTGAAGGGAGGGGTGCTCCACTTTCATGCTACAGCACAAACCCACGCCAGAATCTTCTCTCAGTTCTGACTATGGGGGCTCCATCCCCATTTGAAATCTTATCGTAAATCTCATTCACATGCCCCTCAATGACATTATTGAGCCATGGGGGGACGGGATCAAGCCCCATACATTTAAGCACTGATTGTGATAGGGAGGGATGGGCTGGTTCCAGACTGCCAGTGAAACACTCAGGCAGATCAATGGCAGTTGTGATGCAGCTCTGCTACCAGAAATGGAATGCCCCTCTCCATGGAAGCAGCTATGCAGGCAGCAGGCAGGGGCTTGGGCGGGGGCGGGAGGTGATGGGTGTGTGGTCCAGATGCCCCTTGGTCTTACAGTAGCCCACAGCTGTGGCAGCAGAACTTGACTCAGGCATGTAAGAGTACCCGGTCTCCTCTTTCCCTCCCTGGCCCAACAGCCTTCAGTGGCAGAGGTGGCCTCGGCAGGACTCAGAGCCCTGGGGGATGGGCTCCTAGAATGGCTCCGCACAGCAACTGCCTGGTGTTCAGATGCCTGTAAAACTCCACAAATTTGAGCAGTGCCTCTGCATAATTTCCATGCAGATCCCTATGCCAGCCTGGAGGGCTGTAGGGGTTGAGGAGATCTTCTGTAGCTAGGATTATAAAGGTCCATGTCAGTATTGGGTCTCTCACCCCTTCCCTGGGTCCAGATCCAAGGGCTCACTCAAGTCTCACAACGACCCCAAGAAGGCAGCCCCACTTTTTCCTTCGGCCTTGGTGTCTCCCATTGCCTCTCTGTTATATTCCAGCATTCTTTCCCAATCTATTCAAACCGTGGGTACCTTCTCGATATTTTGGTTCTTCTCTGAGGGAGAGGTGGGTACCAGCTGCATCTACTTGGCCATCTTATTGTATTTCCCCTGAACAATGATTTATTTTAAAACATCTGTACATTGTCCCGGACTAAAAATTAACATGTTAGACTGCTGGACATTGTCTCACAGATAACTAAGATTATGGTCATTTTTTCCCTGGATTATTTCCTTTGGTGATTCATTATAGATAGTTTGTCTTGCTATGTTTCCAATTAAGTGACTGTTTATTCTTCATTGTATAACTGGCTGTAGAGCCCCTCAGATTTGTAATGTTCTAATATTCCATTTCTTACTTCCAAATTTCCATTAGATTGCTTTTGCATTGCCTATTTATCTGTATATAAAGTTCGTGTTTCCTTTATGTCCTTGAGTATATTTCTAATAGATGTTTTAAAGTCTTTGAGAATTCACAATCCAGGCACTTGAGGGTGTTTTACTTTTGACTGATTTTTTTTCTAATTTGTAGTCACATATTTCTGCTTTTCAGGTCTAGTAATTTATTATTAGATAGTAGACATTATGTTTACATTTTTAAATATCTGGAGTGTTATATTACTTTAATGACTGTCAAGTACTTTTAACATCTTTATTGAGAAATAACTAGATAAAAATAAACTGAACATATTTAAATCCTTCAATTTGATCAGTTTTAATATATTTCTACACCCAGAATACTATCACCACAATCAACAAAGTGAGTATATCCACTATTCTCAATGGTTTCCTCATACTTCATTGTAGTCCATCCTTCCTGCCCCTCTCGATTCTCCATCCCCAGGCAACCACTTACTTTCTTTCTGTCATGATAGAGTAGCTTGAATTTTCCATTATATAATTTTATTTAAATGGAATAACACAGTAAATACTCTATTTTGTCTAGCTTCTTTCAATCAACATAATCATTTGAGATTTATCCAATTTGTAGCACGTATCAGTAACAATTTCTTTTTACTGCTCAGTGGTATCCTATTGTAGGAATATACAACAACTTTGTTATTTATTCACCTGTTAATAGACCTTTGGGTTATTTCCATTTTTACAAGTACAACTGCTATTAATATTTGTATACAAGTCTCTTTGTATGCACATATACTTTCATTTCTCTTGGGTAAATATCTAAGAGTGGAACGGTTGATCAAAGTAAGTGTACATTTAACATTTCAATAATGCCAAACTTTTCCCCCAAGTGTTGGACGAATTTACATTTCCACTAGCTGTGTATGGGAGTTCTAGCTGCTCTACAACCTAGTCAAAAGTTCTTATGATCAACTTTTAAATTTAAGACAGTTTAACAGTTGCGTAATGGTATCTCATTGTAGTTCTAATTGTATTTCTTTAATGTGTAATGATGTTCAGCATTGTTTCATGTGTTTAACTGTCATCTCCATATCTTCATGATAAAGCACCTGTTCAAGATTTTTGCCCATTATGTACTTGATTCTTTGCTTATTATTCAGATTTGATATATCCTTTATTGCATTTGTGAGGTATAAATATTTTCTACCAATTCATAGCTTGTCTTTACATTCTTTCATAAATGTTTTTCACATAGCAGAAAAAATAATTTTGATGAGCTCCAATTCATTAATTATTTTCAATTTTGGATAATTATTTTGGTGTCAGATCTAATAAATTTTTGTCTAACCTAAGAACATAAAAATTATCTCTCATCTCTTCTTTTAAAAGTTTATCTTTTAATTTTTCATTTTACATTTATGTTCCATTTTGAATAAATTTTTGAACTCTTTGAGATATGGTTCAATTTTTTTTGCATATGGCTATTCAATTTTTCTGCCACCGTTAGTCAAAGAAACTGTACTTTCTCCATGAAATTTCACTTTAATTGAAAATTAGTCAATTATTTGTATGTAAGTCTATTTCTGGACTCACTATGTTCTTCTTTTGAGAAATTCATCTACACTCATTCCAATATCACACTCTACATTTACACTGTTTATCCAAAAAAAAAATGTTTTGGCTCTTCTAGATATTTTGTAATTCCAAATGAATTTTAAAATCAGTTTGTCAATTTCTTTATTTAAAAAAGTCTGCTGAAAATTTGAGATTGCATTGAATATATTGTATGTCAACTTGTGTAAAACTGACATCTTAACAAAATTGAGTTCTAATTCATGAATACTGTATATCACTTCATTTTATTTGGTTTTCTTTAATCGCTCTCAGCAATGTTTTATTTTCAGTGTACAGGTCTTGCACTTCCTTTGTCAGACTCACCCCTAAGTATTTGGTATTTTTTATGCTACTGTAAATAGTGTAAGTTTTTCAAATTCTGATTATTCATTACTGGCATGTAGAAATATGTTTGATTTTTGTAAACTGACCAAGCATCCTTGAAACTTTCATCCTCTATTGTACTGACTAGAAGCTCCAGTATAATGTTAAATATAAGTGGTGCAGTGGAATTCTCACTTTGTTGTTGATCTTAGTAGGAAAGCATTCAATCTTGCAACATGTTTGGAAATCAGGAGGTATGAGGTCTTCAGTTTTGTTCTTATTGCTCAAAGTTGCTTCAGTGATTCAGGATCCTTGATGTCTACATATATTTAATTATCATTTTGTATTTCCATAAAAATGACATTGGGATACTAATAGTGGTTGTATCATATCTGTAAAATGCTTTGGGTAAACACTGTTAAGTCTTCCAAGCCATGAACATTGGACATATTTCCATTTGTTTGTGTTCTCTTTAATTTCTTCCTTACATGTTCAGTAGAATTCACCAGTAAAGCCATCTGGTCCTGGGATTTTCTTTGTTGGGAGATTTTCTTATTATTGATTCAATCTCCCCACGAGTTATAGGCCTCTTCATATTTTCTATTTCTTCATGATTCAGTCTTGGTAGTTGGTATGTTTCTAGGAATCTATCCGTTTCTTCTAGGTTATTTAGTTTATTGACATATAATTACTCATAGTAGTCTCTTACGATCCTTTCATTTCAGTGACACCAGTTGTAATGTCTCCTCTTTCATTTCTGCTTTTATTTGTCTTCTCTCTTTTTTTTTTCTTAATCAGCCTACCTATAGGTTTGTCAACTTTAACCTTTCAAAAAACCACTTCTGCATCTATTGAGAGGGTCATATGGTCTTTGTTTTTGCTTCTATTTATGTGGTGAATCGCATTTATAGATTTGCACATGTTGAACCATCCTTGCTTTTCTAGGATGAAGCCTACTTGATCATGGTGGATTATTTTTTTGTTGTGCTCTTGAATTCAGTTTGCTAGTATTTTATCAAGGATTTTTGCATCTGTATTCATAAGGGATATTGGTCTGTAGTGTTTTTTGTTGTTGTTGTATCCTTTCCTGGCTTTGGTATCAAGGTGATACTGGCTTCATAGAATGAGTTGGGGAAGATTCCCTCCCTTTCAAGTTAAAGGGTAAATTCAGCCACTGAGCAAGCAGTGAGTGGAGTGGGAGTTGCAAGATCCACCATGGTGCAGAGGGAATACTTGCAGTCTCCTGATAAGACATCCTTACTTTTTAAATTCATATTTTGAATAGGTAATAAATACCTTTCTTCTTGTGTCCTTTCCTGGCTTTGGTAACAAGGTGATATTGGCTTTGTAGAATGAGTTGGGGGGGATTCCATGCTTCTCTATGTTATTAATTAATTTCTGCAGTATAGGTGCCAGTTCTTCTTTGTAGGTCTGGTAAAATTCAGTTGTGAAACCATCTGGTCCAGCACTGTTTTCTCTTGGGAGATTTTTTATTACTGCTTCAATTTCATTACTTGATATTGGTCTATTCAGGAGTTCTGTTTCTTCCTGATTGAGCCTAGGGAGGTTGTGTGTTTCCAAGAATTTGTCCATTTCCTCAATGTTTTCAAGTTTATGTCTATAGAGATTCGTATAGTATTCAGAAATGATATTTTGTATTTCTGTGGCAATATCTCCTTTTTCATTTCTATTTATTTATTTATTTCTGGATATTATGGGGGTACAAACATTTTGGTTACATGTTATGACTTTGCCACACCCAAACCATGATGTGTGGTGTAACTTTTCCCCCCTGAAATGCTCACTGTGTCCATTAGTTGTTTTCATTTCTGATTGAGTTTTTTAGGGTCCTTTTCTTTTCTGTTTCTGGTTAATCTAGCAAGAGCCTTGGGAATTTTATCTTTTCAAAGAACCAACTTTTTGTTTAATTAATCTTCTGTATAATTCTTTCATTATCAATTTCATTTAGTTCTGCTCTGACCATAGTTATTTCTAGTTATTTATTTTCTTCTTCTGGGTTTGAGATTGGTTTGCTCTTCCTTTTTCAATTCCTTGAGACAATTCATTAGATTGTTGATTTGTGAGCTTTCTTTCTTTTGAATGTAGGCATTTATGGCTATGAATTTTCCTCTTATGACTGCTTCTGCTGAATCCCACAGATTTTGATAACTTGCCCACTATCACCACTTCTATTCAACATAGTGCTGGAAATCCTTGCCAGAGCAATCAGACAAGAGAAGGAAATTAAGGTTATCCAGAAAGGAAAAGAAATGGTCAAACCATTGCTCTTTGCTGACAATGTGATCTTATAGCTAGAAAACCCCAAAGATTCTGCCATGAAACTCCTGGAATTGATAAATAAATTCAGCAGTGTTAGGTTACAAAATAAATGTACACAAATGAATAGCATTCCTATACACCAACAATAGTCAAGCTGAGAATCAAATCAAAGACTCAGTATCTTTCACAATAGCAACAAGGAAAATAAAATACCTAGGAATATATTTAACCAAGGAAGTGAAAGACACACTTATAACTTTGACTCCAACTGTACAAAAGCAATTCATGTAACCAAAATGTTTAAACCCCTGTAACATTCTGGAAAAAAAAACCCAACATCTTTAGTTTCTTTGATTTTTCTATTCTCTATTTCCATTTATATCTGCTCTAATATCTTTTTAAATTTTTCTTTTTAATTATAATGAATATAAAATTGTTGTATTCTATTTATGCCCCCTCCCCACCACCCTTTGTAGCCTCCGGTAACCACTCTACTCTCTATCACCATGAGTTCAAATTTTTAGTTCCAACACATGAGTGAGAATATGTGTTACTTGTTTTTCTGTGCCTGACTTATTTCGCTTAACATAATGTCCTTCAGTTCCATCCATATTGTTGCAAATGACAGGATTTCATTCTTTTTATGGCCAAATAATATTCCATTGTGTGTATATCCCACATTTTCTTTATGCACTCATCTATTGATGGACACTTAGCTTGCTTCCACATTTTGGCTACTGTGAACAGTGTTATAGGAGATCAGCTATCTCTTCAATATACTGATTTCCTTTCTTTTGGATATATGCTCAGCAGTGGGATTGCCAGATCATATGGTAATTCTAGTTTCAGTTTTTGAAGAACCTTCAAACTGTTCTCCATAATGGCTGTGCTCATTTATATTTCTACCAACAGTGTACAAGGGATCTCCTTTCTCCATGTCCTCGTCAGCAGCCATTATTGCCTGTCTTTTTGATAAAAGTCATTTTTATCTGGGGCAACATGTTATCTCATTGTAGTAATCTTTGTTATTGCTTTCCTTCTACTAACTTTGGGCTTAATTCTTTCTACAGTTCTTTGAGGTGTATGTTAGGTTATTTTATATCTTTCTTTTCTTTAATGTAGCTGTTTATTGGTATAAGTTTCCCTTTAAGTACTGCTTTTGCTACATTACATAAAATTTGGTACATTGGTTTTCATTTTCATTTGTCTCAAACACTTTCTGATTTCCTTTTCAAATTCTTTTTTGATCCATTGTTTCTCAATAGTTAATTTCCACATAATTGTGAATTTTCCCATTTTTCTTTTGTTATTGATTTCTACTTTATTCCATTATGGTCAGAAAATAAATGATATGATTTTAATCTTCTCAGCTTCTTAAGGCTTGTTTTGTGTCCTAATATGTGATCAATCATGAAGAATGTTTCACGTGTACTTTAGAAGAAAGTATATTCCACTGTTGTTGGGTGTAATGTTCTGTACATATGTGTTAGGTCCATTTGGTCTACAGTGTTGTTCAAGTTCAATGTGTCCTTATTCATTCTTCCGTCTGGATAGTCTATGAACTATTGAAAGTGGTCTAATGAAGTGCCCTACTATTATTGTATGTGTGTCTGTTACTCTCTTAAGTTCTGTCAATGTAGCTTTATATATTTTGATGCTTGGATGATGGGTACATACATATTTATAATTGTTATATCTTCCCAGTGAACTGGCAATTTATAATTATGTGATGTCCCTTTTTGTCACTTAGGAATCTTTTTAAGCTAAAGTCTCTGCTTTCTTTTGGTTATAATTTGCATGAATTATCTTTTTCCCTTTCTGGACTTTCAGCCTATTTGTGCCCTTATATCTGAAGTAAATCTCTTCACAGTGAGAAGATGACCATCTGCAAGCCACAAAGGAACCCTCACTAGAACTCAACCATGCTAACACCCTAATTGCAGACTTCTTGTCTCCAAAACTGTGAGAAAATAAATTTGTTGTGTAAGCCAAAAAATAAAGTAAGTCTTTTGTTCTTGGGTCTTTTTTTTAATCCATTCAGTAATTCTATGTCTTTTGACTGGGGAGTTTACATCTAAAGTATTATTGATAGGTAAGGTATTACTAGTGCCATTTTGTCATTTCCTATCTTTCTTATAGTTCTTTTGTCTTTCTTTTCCTCATGTCATCTTCATTTGTGTTTCACTAATTTTTTTTATATTTGAACCAAGAACTTTATTAGAGGTGAAAATATTTAAAAAGAACAAATAGAAGAAGGGATCTGTTTTTTGTTGTAAGCCTGAGCTATTCAAATACAATTCGGAAGCAGAATTTTTAACTTATCAAAAGTTATCTGATAAAAGAAAGCGATTTTAACAAAAAAAAATCAGAATACACATTTGAAAATCTAGATAAAGTATATTACAATGTTAGCAGAGGAGTATGGGGGGGGGACTCAGATTTATTCTGTAACAACAATGTTTAAATAGGAAAACTGGATGGACTTCCCCCAAATATATCTGATAAGATTTCCACAGGAACACCAGTATAACAGGTAGAGTGGATATTCCAAAACCAAAATATAAGTTAATTATAGTACCTCACATTCCATGATATGCATTCAAGAACACCTGGTAATTAACTAAAAGAATTATGACAACTGAGTACCTTGGGGTCTGTTCAGTTATTACAAGAGAAAAAATCATCTGCTGTAATAATGCTTTACACCTGGAGAGTACTTTTTGATTTTCGTGATACTTTATGATAAAACACTTAAAGTTGTATATTGTTGTTCCTTGTATGACATTAGAATGTACACACCCTACCTACTTTGGTCCTGGAGTTCAAAAACCAACCACATCAAATTACAACAGCATGCAGAAAGAGAAGCAACACTTAAAATCTTACTAACATCATTGGTGGCTGATAATCAGTTTAAGAAATGTCCCGTTACAATACTGAAAAGTTTCTCCATATAGATTGACCGTCTTTACAGTCTATGACGGACAGGCTCCCCAACATTTCTAGGCTCCCTAACCTTAGGGGAGGGTAATTCTGCCAGGATGGGACAAGAAGTAATGAATGGTTTAAACCTACCCATCACAGACAGGGAGCTGGTTCCACCTGTCCTGCTGTACGAGCTCATTCGCCCTCCAGGAGGAAGGAGAGGCATTCTCAATACATTATCCAGCTTGTCTTCTCCCAAGAGAACAATCGGTAGAGGCTTCCCAAGGGATTCCTACAGTTCTCCCTCAACTCCAAGAAAAACAAAGGTTCAGGCCCAGCTCTATGTCACTCCATATTCCGTTCTTCATAATCTAGGTGCTCAATAAGCCCCACCACACAGTCATTTGGCAGAGGATGGCGTGGAGGACGTAATACCCCAGATACACAAGAGGATAGGTGAGTAGGTACCAAAGAACTGAGGGAACTCTGAAGTTGTCGCTTGCAAAACACAGTCTGTCAGGAGGTCCCCTTCGAGGGGGAAGGTACAGAATTTAGAATGTGACAATGAGAAATCCGAGGAAGGTGGACAGAGGGGTCCAGAAGTCGCCAGGTATACGACAGGGACGGGATAGACTGTGCTGAGGTGCCAACAAGCAGGCATGGGGGTCGTAGCTAGGGGCGGTGGTGCCCAACAGGTCAGACTCCTGGGGCTGGCGAGGACCCTGGCGCTTGTCCACCTGACGGGCTACCCGGTGAGGTTTCAAGCCGCCGCCCTTGGGAGGCGCTTGGCCGATTAGAAGTTCCACAATCATTGATTTTTTAAAATGATGTGCTTTAATTTCCCCTTGATTTCGTGTATCCTGTATAGGTTTTTTTTGTGGTTAACATGGTGTTTACATAAAACAACTTTATGATTTTAATCTTATAAGAGTTATGACAGTCTATTTGAAGTTGATATCAACTTTACCTCAATTGCATACAATAACTCTATACTTTTAGTTCTTCCTCCATACACTATCATTTTGTTGCATTTCTTATAAGAGCTAATATTCAACAGCATACTAAATTAAACAGAAGAAATGATCAGTGAAGTAGAAGACAGAAGTATTAAAAATAAGAGTGTAAGAATAAGTTAATGGATACACAATATAAACAATGCATAGGTAAGTATAAAACTCACAGGTACAGTTTTTGGGCATATAGGTTTTTGTAGTAATCAAAAATAATGTATTGTATTTCCGTGGCATCTGTTGTGATCTCTCCTTTTTCATTTTTGATTGAGTTTATTAGAGACCTTTCCCTTTGGATTTTAGTCAATCTAGCCAGTGGGGTGTCAATTTTGTTTATCTTTTCAAAAAACCAGCTTTTGGTTTTGTTGACCTTGCGTATAGTTCTCTTGTTCTCAATTTCGTTTAATTGTGCTTTGATCTTAGTTATTTCTTTTCTTCTATTTGGATTGGGATTGGTTAGCTCTTCCCTTTCCAAGTCCTTGATTCTATTTATTAGGTTGTCAGT
>NW_012133970.1:5812360-5823016 GCF_000956105.1 Propithecus coquereli
GGGATCCATTTGTACTCACCATCAAATTGGTATTAACTAATCAACACATAAATGCACATATCAGAACAACATCTATTGGATGCTGGGGAAGGGGGAGGGCGGCGGGAGGAGGGGACGGGTATTTGTATACACAAGGAGTGCAATGGGCACTACCCGAAGGATGGACATATTTGAAACACGGACTTGTGGGGGGGAACCAAGGGCAACACACGTAACCTAAATATCTGTACCCCATAATATGCTGAAATAAAAAAAAAAAGAGTAAGAAAAGATAAGCCGCAGACTGAGAGAAATCTTTGCAAACCATATATCTGCTAAAGGACTACTATTCAAAATGTACAAATAACTATATAAACTAGTCTGTTAAAAAATAAACCATCTAATTATAAAATTGTCGAAAGATTTGAACACTCACCAAGAAGACAGACATATGGTAAAGATGCTCAACATCATATGTTATTAGGGAACTACACACTTACTAGAATGGGTAAAATCGAAAACACTGACAAGACCAAATGCTGGCCAGGATTAGAGTAACTCTCACTCATTGCTGGTGGGAATGCAAAATGGTACAGCCAGTTTGGAAGACAGTCTGGCAATTTCTTACAAAGTCCAACACAGCCTTACCATATGATCCAGCAATAACATTCCTTGGCATTTACCCAAATGAATTGAAAATTTATGTTCACACAAAAAATGTGCACATGAATATTTCTAACAAATTTATTCACAATTGCCAGAGCTTTAGAAGCAACTAAGGTGTCCTTCAATAGGTGAATGCATAAGTAACCTTTGGCACAATCATAAATGGAATAGTACTCAATGATAAAATGAAGTAAGCTACAAAAAGACATGGGGGAAACTTAAATGCATTTTTCTTAAGGAAGGAAGGTAGTCTGAAAAGGATAAATACTCTATGATTCTAATTAAATTACATTCTGGAAAAGGCAATACAATGGAGATAGAAGAAGATCAATGAATGCCTGGGGTTCAGGAGAAGGAGGGTAGGGATAACTAGTTAGACACAGGAACTTTTAGAGCAGTGAAACTATTCTGCATGATATTGTATTGGTGGGTGTGTGACATTATGCATTTGTCAAAACCCATAGAACTGTATAACACAAAGAATTATCCTAGTGTAAAATATGGACTTTAGAATTAATAATAATGTATCAATATTGGTTAACCAATTATCACAAATGTATTACACTAATTTAAGATGTTAATAATAAGAATAACTGTGTGGGGGGGTAGAGAAGGGGTATATATAAATCTTTCTGTACTTTTTGTATAATTTTTCTGTAATCCTAAAACTGCTCTAAAAACTAAAGTCTACTTAAAAAAACCACATGATCTTTGCAATAAACTGTTATGAAAATGAAAAAACAATCACAAACTGTGGGAAATATTTGCTAAATGTGTATCTGACAAATGACTTGTACCTAGACTATATAAATAACTCTCAAAACTCAATAATAAGAAAACAAAATACCAACAAAAAATAGGCAAACGTTTAAGCAGATACTTTACTAAGAATATATACAAAAGGAAAATAAGCACATGAAAAGATATTCGACATCACTGGTATTTGCAAATTAAATACACAAGAAGATCTTACTATACTCCTATTAGAATGGCTAAAATGAAAAAAGAACTGAATTAAAAAAAAAACAAGTTTTGGCAAGAATGCAGAATAACTAGAACTGTCATACATTGCTGTTGAGAATGTAAAATGGTTCAGCCTCATTAGAAAATGGTTTAAAAGTTTTTATAAAGTTCAACATAAACTTACCATACAACCCAGGAATCCTACTCCTAGATATTTACCCAAAAGAAATGAAGTCATAGGTACCTAAAAAACTGTATGTGGAAGTTTATAGCAGTTTTATCCATAATGACCAAAATTTAGAAAGAGCCCAAATGTCCATAAATTGGATACTCAGCAAAAAAGGAACTATGAACTACTAATACATGCAACAACATAAATGAATCTCAAAAACATACGCGAAGTGAAAGAAGCCAGGCTTGACATTCTGGAAAAGGCAATACTATAGCCTTAGAGAACAGATCAGTGGTTGCTAGGGGATAAGAATGAAGGGGTGAGAGGATACAAAGCATCATGAAGAAACTTTTTGGGGTGACATAACTATTTTATATATTGATTATGGTGGCCATTGCACAACTGTGTAAGTTTGCCATAATTCAAAGAACTATACACCTAGAAAGTGTAAGCCTCAGTGTATGTAAATCATACTTCAATAAAACAAGAAATTGTTGAGTGCAAAAGAATAAGCATAATACTCTTTATATAATTTTAAACAGCAAAATAAAATACTATATGTTGTCTATGGTTATATAAACAAATATACGAAGGATAGAACAAGATACACATAGAATATGTGTGTGTATGCTTAAAAGGGAGGTGAGAAAAGTGAACAGGACAGAATGAAGAATAAAAGAGATAGTCACGGATATGTATAGATATTAAAAATGTACAAAATGAGAACCAGTATTTGAATTGACAGAAATGATTAATTATTTTTTTATTTTTATTTTAGAGACATGGTCTCCCTCTGTTGCCCAGGCTGGAGTGCAGTGGTGTGATCATAACTCGCTGAAGCCTCAAACTCCTGGACTCAAGTGATCCTCCTGCCTTAGCCTCCTAAGTAGCCGGTACTACAGGTATGCACCACCACGTCTGGGTAATTTTTCTTATTTTTTGTAGAGACGAGGTCTCGCTATGTTGCCCCGGCTTTTATTGAACTCCTGGGCTCAAGCAATCCTTCTACCTTGGCCTCCTAAAGTTCTGGGATTACAGGTGTGAGCCACCGTGCCTCGGCCAGGAATGATTAATTATATCAATCAAACTATGTTCACGTGAGGTGTAAAAAGGACAAAGGAGACCGTAGGCCAAAAACACAAAAAGGATCGGGTATGAATACTGGTTAACTTTGGTCAGTGTTGAAAAAATGTAAGTGCATTTCTTATGATCCAACAATTTCGTTTCTTGTTATTTACTCTATGGAAACATTTAAACATATGCAAAAGCAACCCTATACAAGGAGGCTCACTGCAGCAATATTTTAAATTGTGAAAAATTACAAACTAAATGTCCACAATGAGAAATGGTAAAATAAACTATGGTATATGTTTTCATAACTATGTTATGAAAAATTAGGTAGTTGTTCAGAAATAATTAGCAAATGATCTGTGCTGACATTGAAAAAATAAAGAAGTACTATTAAGTAAAAGACAAAATGTAAAACAATATTCATTGTATTATCCTATTCATATGTTGACAATGTATAAAATAATACTATGCATTTTTATTAATACATGCATGTATAAATATGCATGAGTAAAACTCTGAAAGGATCTACACCAAACTATTAACAGCAGTTTCCTTTGGGATGTGACTAGAATTATGGGTGATGGTTTGGGCAACTTCAGCTTTATCCTTAAGGCCTGAATTTTTCCAACAGTGTATTTCTTTTCTTGTTTAAATTTTTAAATTTTCAATTATTATGGGTATATAATACTTATATATATATTTATAGGGTACATGTGATGTTTTGGTATAGGAATACGTGTATTAATGAAATCAGGGTAATTGGGGTATCCGTCACCTCAGGCATTTATCATTTTTTTCTGTTAGGAACATTCTAATTCTATTTTTTTAGTTATTTTAAAGTATGTCCTAACTTATTGTTGATTACAGTTTCCTTGTTGTGCTATAAAATATTGTTTGTTCTATCTAACTACCTAACTATATTTTTTCACCTATTAAGCATTCCCACTTTCTCCTCCCCTTCCCACTACATTCCCAGCCTGTGATAACCATCATTTTACACCCAAGAGTGTATTTCTACATTCCTTTGTAATTAAAATTTAATAAAATTTAAACATGATTGCTAGGTTTCATTGATACATTTAAGACTCAAAAGTAAAGCTATGTTAGATACATTTTATTTATTAGATTTAAAATAAATTTTAATCCATAATTTGATTGCAATTGTAGTAGGCAAAATTCTAAGTTGGTCCCCAGATCTCTGTAATTGCATGGTGTACATGCCCTGAATAATTCCCTCCTTTTGAGTTTGGACATGTCCTGTGAATACGATATATGTTACTGCTATGGCTAGGTTATATCATATGGCAAAGGTGAAGGGATCATTTTCAGATATAGCTAAAGTTCCTAATCAGTTAACTTTTAATCAATTAAAAGAGAGACATTCTGGATGGACTTGACCTAATCAGGTATCTTTAAAATAGAATCTGTAGGTCAGAGACTTAAAGGATCAGAGACTCTTTTTCCTGCTAGTTTTGAAGAAGCAAACCACCATGAGTTCTATAGCTGCAAAGAAAGTAATTCTACCAATAGTCACATGAGCTTAGAAGAGGACACTGAGGCTCAGAGGAGATCCCAGCCCCAGCAGACACTTCTGTTGCAGTCTTGTGAAACCCTGAGTGGAGAAGCCAGCAAAGCCATGCCCAGATTCCTAACCCGTGGAAACTGTCACATAATAAACCTGTGTTGTTTTAAGCTGCTAAATTTTTGCTAATTTCTTATGCAGCAACAGAAAATGAATACAGAACTTTACAGTTACCTGTCTACCTCTCCACTAAATTGTAAATGTAGAGTGTAAATTGAGAATAGTGCAGTGTCTTGTTTATCTTTCATCCCTGGCACTTAGTATCATTCTGTCACATATTATGTATTCAGTAAATATTTAATGAATATTTATTCTTACGTAATGGCAGTTTAAAAGTACAGGTTATATATGTTCTGATCTATTTAACTTCTCTAATACAGGGGAAATGTTTAGGAAATTAACAAAGTGTACACACTTTTTAATATACAACTACCATTTAGAGACAGCTTCTAGGTTGTTTCAAGCATACCAAACTAAGATTTCAGAGAGTTATATTCTGGTCCCAGCTCTGCAATAAATAGGTATGTTTTAAAGGTAATAACTTCTTTAGCTGTGTGACTTCTTTGGGCCTCAGCTTCCTCATTTGTCAAAGAAAGATGCCACTCTCAGAGATCTTGAAATCCTAACAATTTATGCTTCTAAGTAGCTTAACCTCTCTAAGGTTCAAGTCTCTCAGTTAACAAAAAGAGATCAGAAAAACTGTCCTATATTCCTTAGGTGGTTGTGAGGTTCAAATCGAATTAGACAAAGAATGTGAATATGGAAATGCCATAAAAAGGGAAAGTATAGCTATGACAATATTACCATCTCGAAAAAACTATTCATGAGGTGATAGAAAGATGAATATGGTATTTTTTAAATATAGGAAAATTCCATGTAAATTCAGAACATTCCACTGAATAATTTCTAAAACTAGCACAATTTGTACTCATAAACTTTTTTATATTTCATAATCAAAAGACAATGCAACAACTGTTTCCACTGATATTCAAACTTGAGCTCAAGCATTCCAACACAGGCTCATTCTGTAAATTAGAATTTACATTGTATTGGATTATTTTTATAATTTAAAGAAAGAAAGCTGTACCTTATAACTTTAAGAGTTGAAGCTTTTGATACCCACTGCTTAGCAACCAGGCCTTCTTGTCTAAACACCTCTTTTCAGAAGAGTCACGACTGAATGGTAGGAGAAAAAACATGATTCAGAGGACAGCAAGTGTTGAAAATACCTGTATTTGTATAAAAAAAAATAAATGTCAAATGTCAATAAAATTTATCTCAGAAAAAGAAGATAATCTACAAATATCAAACAAGTTATTTGTAAACCCAGGTTATTTTTATATTTAAGTTAAAAGCAGTTGTTCCTTTTTGAAAAAAATCAGAATGATCAAATCAGAGTAATTAGCATATCTATCACCTCAAACATTTACAACTTCTTTGTGCTGGGAAAATTCAAAATGCAATCTTCTAGCTACTTGAAAATATACATTTAATTATTGTTAATGATAGTCACCCTAAAGTGCTAATAGAACATTAGAACTTATTCTTCCAGTGTAGTTTTGTATATGTTAACCAACCTCCACCCTACCCTTTCCAGGCTCTAGTAACCACTATTCTATTAATACAATCTACTTCTATGAGATCAACTTGTTTAGCTTTCACATATGAGAACGTAAGGTATTTGTCTTTCTGTGCCTGGCTTATTTCACTTAATATAATGTCCTCCATCCATGTTCCTGCAAATCATGGGATTTCATTCTTTTTTATGGATGAATATTATGCTATTTTATATATACCACATTTTCTTTAACCATCCATCCATTGATGGAAACTTAAGCTGATTCCATCTCTTGGCTATTGTGAATAGTGCTGCAATAAACATGTTGAGAGCAGATATCTCTTTGACGTAATGACCTCCTCTGTTTCTGGATATATACTCAGTAGTGAGATTGATGGATCACATGGTATTAATAGTTCTATTTTTAGTGTTTTTTTTTTTTTAATTGAGGCAGGGTCTTGCTCTGTCACCCGGGCTAGAGTGCAGTGGCCGATCACAGCTCACTGCAATCATGAACACCTGGGTTCAGGTGATCCTCTCGCCTCAGCCTTCTGAGTAGCTGGGATTATAGGCATGTGCCAACATGCCCAAATAAGTTTTTTTTATATTTTTGTAGAGATGGGGTCTCATTATATGGCCAGGTTGGTCTTGAACTCCTAGCCTCAATTTATCCTCCTGCCTCAGCCTCCCATAGTGCTGGGATTACAGGTGTAAACCACCTCACCTGGCCTAGGTTTCTGAGGAACTTCCATGACGTTCTCCATAATGGCTGCACCAACTTACATTCCCACCAACAGTGTATGAGGGCTCCCCTTTCTCCACATCCTCACCAACATTTGTTATTTTTTGCCTTTTTAATAATAGCCATTCTAACTGAGAGAAGATGATACTTCGTTGTAGTTTTGATTTGCACTTCCTTGATGATTAATGATTTTGAACATTTTTTTATATACCTTTTGGCCATTTGTATTTTCTCTTTTGAGAAATGTCTTTTCAGGGCATTTGCAAATTTCTAATTGGATTATTTTGGGGGGTTTTTTGCTGTTGAGTTTCTTGTATATTCTGGATATTAATACCTTGTAAATTAGAATTTAGATTGCATTGGATGAATAGTTTACTAATATTCTCACCCCTTCTCCTGGTTATCTCTTAACTCTTCTGATAGTTTCTTTTGTTTTACAGAGCTTTTTATTTTGATATAATCCCATTTGTCATTTTTGCTTTTGTTGCCTGTGCTCTTGAGGTTTTCTCCATAAATCTTTGCCCAAACCAATGTTTTGAAATATTTCCCCTATGTTTTCTTCTAATATTTTCATGGATTTGGGTCTTATATTTGAGTATTTAATCCAAGTTGAGCTGAATTTTGTATATGGCAAAAGATAGGGGTCTGGTTTGATTCTCCTACATATAGACATCCAGTTTTCCCAGCACCCTTTATTGAAGAGATTGTCCTGTTCCTATTATATATGCATGGAGTATACACCAATAATCAACTATCTGTAAATAAATCAGAAAGACAATACTGTTTACAATAGCTACAAGAAAATAAAATACCTAGGAATAAATTTAATCGATGAGGTTAAAGACCCTGACAAGGAAAACTAAAAAACACTGAAGAAAAAATTGAAAAGGAAACAAACAAATGGAAAGATGTCCCATGCTCATGGATTGGAAGAACTAATATTGTTCAAATGGCCATACTACACAGAGCAATCCACAGATTCAATGCAATCTCTACCAAAATACCAATGTCATATTTCACAGCAATAGAAAAAATAATTGAAACATTCATATGGAACCAAAAATGAGCCTGTATAGCCAAAACAATACTGAGCAAAAGAACAAAACTGAAGGCATCACACTACCTGACTTAAAAATATATTACAAGGCTATAATAACCAAAACAGAATGGCACTGGTATAAAGTCAGATACATAGACCAATGAATCAGAATAGAGAGCTTAGAAATCAGTACACATATTTACAGCCACCTGATTTTCAACAAAGGCACCAAGAAAATATATTGGGGAAAGGACACCCTCTTCAGTAAATAGTGCTGGAAAAACTGGATGTCCAGAATGAAACTAGATGCCTGTCTCTCACCATAAACAAAAATCAAATTAAAATAGATTGAAGATTTAAAGGTAAGACCTGAAACTATAAAACTGATAGAAGAAAACATAGGGGAGATACTCTAGGACATTGGTCTAGGCAAAGATTTTAGAACTAAGATCTCAAAAACATAGGTAACAAGGAGAAAAATAGACAAACAGGACTATATTAAACTAAAAAGCTTCTGCACAGCAAAGGAAACAATCAGGAGAATGAAGAGGCAACTAGAAGAATGGGAGAAAATATTTGTAAACTGCTGATAAAACAAGGCAGTAATATCCAGAATATACAAGGAACTCACATGACTCTACAGCAAAAAAACCAAATAATTCCATTAAAAATTGGGCAAAGGACATGAATAGACATTTCTCAAAAGAAGACATACAAATGGACAACAGGTGTATGAAAAAATGCTCACCATCACTAATCATCAGGGAAACACAAATCAAAAGCACAACGAGATATCACCTTACCCCAGTTGGAATGGCTATGATTAAAAAGACAAAAATAACACATGCTGGCAAGGATGCGAAGAAAAGAATACTCTTATACACTGTTGGTGGGAATGTAAATTAGTATAGCCATTATGGATAACAGTATGGAGATTTCTCAAAAAACTGTAAGTAGAACTACCATAGAATCTAGTAATCCTACTACTAGGTATTTATCCAAAGCAAAATCAATCAGTATATCAAAGGGATACTTGCACTCTCATATTTATTGTAGTATTATACTATTAACAATAGCAAAGATATGGAAGCAATCTAAGTGTCCATCAATGTACAAACAGATAACAGAAATGTGGTATATATTCAGAATGGAATACTATTCAGGCATAATAAAGAATAAAATCCTGTCATTTGCAGCAATGTGGGTGGAGCTGGAGGTCATTCTGTTAAATAAAATAAGACAGGCACAGGAAAACAAATATTACATGTTTTCCCTCATATGTGGGAGCTAAGAAATGGAGGTAGAGAGTAGAATGATAGTTACCAGAGGCTGCAAAGGATGTGTGTTGGAGGGGGGGAAGTGGGATGAAGAAAGGTTGTTAATGGGTACAGACAGAAGTTAAGATCTAATGTTTGATAGAAGAGTAGGGTGACTATAGTTAACATCAATGTATTGTGTATTTCAAAATAGCTAGAAGAGAGGGCTCAAAATGTTCCAAACTCATAGAAATGATAAATACTCGAGGTGATGGATATCTTACATACCCTGGCTTGATCATTACATATTCTGTTCATGTAAGAAAATATCACATGCACCCCTCAATATGTACAAATATGATTTAAAGTATTTGTTTTATTATTGAGTTGTAGTTCTATATATATTCTGTATATTAACCCTTTATAAGATATGTGATTTGCAAATATTTTCTCCCATTTGGCAGATTGTCTTTCTATCCTGTTGGTAAAGTCCTTTGATACACAAAATTTTTTAATTTTGGTGAAGTTAAATTTGTTTATTTTTACTTTTGTTGTCTGTGATTTTGCTGTCATATCCAAGAAATCATTCAAAAAGTCAATGTCATAAAACTCCTTCCCTATGTTTTCTTCTTAATGTTTTATAGTTTTAGGTCTTGTGTTTCGGTCTTTGATGCATTTTGAGTTAATTTTTGTATGAGGTATTAGGTATGGGTCTAACGATTCTTTTGTATTTGGATATCCAGTTTTCCCAGCACCATCTGTTGAAAAGTTTGTCCTTTCCTCATTGAATGCTTGTAGCACCGTTATCAAACATCATTTGAACATATATGCGAGTGTTTCTGGGCTCTCTGTTGTATTCCGTTGTTGTATATGTCTATTCTGAGAGACTTTTAAATGACAGGAAATCACTTGTATTATAAGTAGAAAGTCATGAGAAGTAGCAAAGGATTGTTCACATCCTTAAATTTTAGGACTACTTACTAAATCCCTGTGATAATTAAAAATTGTGAAGTCCCAATGAAGTTGTTTGTTTACTCTTTTGCAGGAACACTAAAAGTTATACATTCTAAGAGTCCCACTACTTTCAGTTACAAGTCTTCTATACACCATTCCATTTTCTCCCACAAATTCCCTGAGTTCACCTTAGCCAAGGTATCCTTCCCACCGTTTCTTCCTTCAGCACTCTTATAAAATGCTACATCCTCTTCCAGAAAATAGAATTGGACAGTGAATTCAAATCCACTCTAAACAACAATGAACAACTTCACAGGAAATAAATACAGCTCTTAAAGTTTGCAAAAGCTAAACAATTTGTCTGTTCTTCCCAACTTCTTTACTCTTCCAGTCTCTCAAGCTAGAAACACTGGAATCATGTTTTATAAGCCAAATACTTCCTTGATTTTGTAAAAATGATACATACTAATTATAAAAACTAATACAATAAAATTCAATAAAGTAAAAGAATCACCCTATATCTGACTACTTAGAAATATCATCATCGAAACTATTTTTCTTTTTTTTTTATGAGAGGTTGATAGCATGCTTTTTATTTATTTATTTATTTTTTTATTTCAGCAAATTATGGGTGTACAGATGTTTAGGTTACGTGTGTTGCCCTTGGTTCCCCC
>NW_012133970.1:5824158-5828054 GCF_000956105.1 Propithecus coquereli
GTATGTTTTTGTCAGCTTTGTCAAAGATTAGATTACCATATGCAGATGGTTTCATCTCTGGATTCTCAGTCCTGTTCCAGAGGTCAATGTGTCATCTTTTGTGATTGGCTTCTTTCACTCAGGATGATATTTTTAAGGTTCATCTATGTTGTAGAATATATCAGTACTGAAATCCTTTTCATTGCCAAATATTATTTTATTTATCCATTCACCAGGTGATTGACATTTGAGTTGTTCCCACTTTTTGGTTGTGCACTTTTTGAATAGTGTTGATATGAATATTTATGTACATGTTTTTGTTTAAACACCTGTTTCCAATTTTCTTGTGTTTATACTTATAAAGGGAAGTGTTGGATCATATGGTAATTCTATGTTGAGTCTTTTGAAAAACTGTCAAATTGTTTTCCACAACTGTTAAACCATTTTACATTCCCACCAACAATGCACAAGGATTCCAATTTTCCCACATCCTTGCCAACACTTGTTATTTTTTCACTATTATTATAGTCATCTTAGTAGGCCCATGTAGATTTTATTTTCATTTCCCTAAAGATTAATGATGTTGAGAATCTTTTCATATGCTTGTTGATCACTGATTTGTATATCTTCTTTGGAGAAATATCTATTCAAATTCTTTCCCATCATTTCATTTGGCTGTTTGTCATTTTGTTATTGAGTTGTAAAAGTTCTTTATATATTTTGTATACCAGACCAGCCGTGGTTTTGATATGGTTTGTTTGGCCTTGCAAAGTCTCATGTTGATATCTGATCCCCAATGCTGGTGGTAGGGCCTAGTGCGGGGTATTTGGGTGATGGCGGCAAATCCCTCATGAATGGCTTGGTGACATTCTTTCAGGAGTGAGTTCTCATTCTTAATTACCACAAGAACTGGTTGTCGAAAAGAACCTAGCACCTCCTCTCTCTCTTGCCTCCTCTCCTGTCATGTGATCTGCACACACTGGCCCCTCTTCACCTACTGCCAGGAGTGGAAGCAGCATGAGGCCCTCACCAGAAACTGAGCAGATGCTGGTGTCATGCTTCTTGTATAGCCTGTAGAACCATGAGTCAAATAAACCTCTTTTCTTTATAAATTACTCAGCATCAGGTATTCTTTTATACCAAAACAAACACAAGACCCTTATTAGATAAATGATTTGTAAACATATTCTCCCATTCTATGGACTGTCTTTTCACTTTCTTGATGGTATCATTTGCAGCAGAAATCATTTAATTTTGATGTGGCCCAATTTATCTATTTTTTGTTTTTTACATATGCCTTCAGTGTCATATCTAAAAACCCATTGCCTAACCCAGAGTAATAAAAGTTTATTTTTATGTTTTATTCTAATAGTTTTATAGTTTTAGCCTTTACATTGATGTTTACTATCCATTTTGAGTTAATTTTCATGTATGGTATCCAGAAGGTACCCAATTTCATTCTTTGCCTGTGGATATACAGTTGTCCCAAAACCATTTGTTGAAAAGACTATCTTTCCCTATTGAATTGTAAGTATTTTGTTGAAGACAGTTAATTTCTTTTTATTGATTAGTATTGCACAGTCTGGGTAGACCACAATGTCTTTATCCATTCACCAACTGAAGGAAATTTGAGTTGTTTTCCAGTTTTTGTCTATTCCAAATAAAGTTTCTGTGAACATTTGTGAATAACTCTTTGTATAGATATATGCTGCCATTTATTTTGATTAAATATGTAAGAGTGAAATAGCTGGGTCATAGGGTAGGTATATGTTTAACTTTGTGAGAAACTGTCACACTGTTCTTTAAAGTGAATGTATCATTTTACATTGTCACCAAAGTGTTGTATAAGAGGTCCAGTTAAGCCATATCCTTGATAACAGTTTGTATGGTGTGTCTTTTTTATTTTAGATATTCTAAAATGTGAGTAGTATTAAAAACTATAGTTTTTTTTTTTTTGAGACAGAGTTTCACTCTGTTGCCTGGGGCTAGAGTACTGTGGCATCAGCCTAGCTCACAGCAATCTCAAACTCCTGGGCTCAAGCGATCCTCCTGCCTCAGCCTCCCGAGTAGCTAGGACTACAGGCATGTGCCACCATGATCGGCTAATTTTTTCTATATATATTCTTAGTTGTCCAGCTAATTTCTTTCTATTTTTTTTAGTAGAGATGGGGTCTCGCTCTTGCTCAGGCTGGTCTCGAACTCCTGAGCTCAAACAATCCTCCCGCCTCGGCCTCCCAGAATGCTAGGATTACAGGCGTGACCACCGCGCTTGGCCTAAAAACTATAGTTTTAATTCCATTTCTCTAATACTAATGAGGCTCAGCATTTTTTCATGTGCTTATTTGCCTTCCATATATCTTCTTGGATGAAGTGGACATTCAAATATTTTGTCCATTTTATTGGATTATTTTCTAACTATTAGGTTTGGAGAGTTTTAGCATATTTTCTAAATACAAGTCCTTTATCAGGTATATGATTTTCAAAAATGCCCAGCCATGTTTCTCTTTTTTTCATTCTCCTGTCAGTCAGTGCCTTTCAAAGAGCAATAGTTACGTGTGTTGCCCTTGGTTCCCCCCCCCCCCACCGAACGTAACCTAAACATATGTACACCCATAATTTGCTGAAATAAAAAAAAAAAGAGCAATAGTTATGAAATTTTATGGAGTCCAATTTATCAATTATATATTATGGGTAGTGCTTTTAATGTCATATCTAAAATACTTCCGTAACACACAGTCAAAAGCATTTTCTTTTATGTTTTCTCATAGAATTTTATATTTTTCAGTTTACATTTAGATATATGATTCATTTTGAGTATTTTTGTATATTGTGATAGATATGGCTTGACGTTCATATTTTATATATGGATATCCAATTGTCCGGACATTTTGTTGAAAACTTTATCCTTTTTACACAGAATTGCCTTGCAAATTTGTCAAAAATTAATTCACTATGTATTTTTCATTGTATTTTGAAGTCTCTAATCTTTTCCATTGAAATAAATTTACTATCTTGATATAAATACCAACACTGTCTTAATTACTGTAGTGTTGTTAAGGTAGTATGAATATTACAACTTCAATAAATAGTCCTGACTATTCTAGGTACTTTGCATTTTTATATGAATTTTGCAATTAGCTTGTTAATTTCTGTAAAAAATATTATCAGGATTGATTGAGATTTCATTGTTTCTGCAGATCAAGTTGGGGAAAAATGACCTCTTAATAATACCAACCCTTCAGATTTGTGAATACTGTGCATTTTATTAAATAAGACATGATATATTATATAGATCTTCTTTAACTCCTCTCAGCAATATTTGGTAGTTTTAAATATTTACAGTTTTCAGTAGTTTTGGGTCTTGCACATCATTGTCAAAACTGCCCACAAATTTTACATTTTGACACCATCATAAATGAATTTTTTAAAATTTCAATTTCTGATTATTCATTACTATTTTGTAGATATATGGTTGATTTTTACATAAATACTGTATATTCCAATGTTCTGAAACTACCTTCTTAGTTCCAGTGGTATTTTTATTGGATTCCATAGAATTTCTACATAGCAGGTAAACATGTCATCTGCAAATATAGGCAGTTTAACTTATTTCTTTTTCATCTGGATACCTTTTCTTTGCTTTTGTTGGATTATTGCACTAATTAGAACCTCCAGTACAACACTGATTTGAAGGAGTAAAACCAGGATACTTGCCTTATTGCTAATCTTGGGCGGAAAACATTCAGTTCTTTACCATTAATTATGGTGTTAGCTGTAGGTTTTCCAAAGATGGCCCTTAACAGGATGATGAAGTTCCCTTACATTCACAGTTTTCTGGGAGATTGTAAGAATGGATATTAGATTCCGTTAAATGCTCTTCCTGCATCTATTTAATAATCAACAAATTTATTTTTTAA
>NW_012133970.1:5829318-5849059 GCF_000956105.1 Propithecus coquereli
ATTCTTTTTTTTTCCTGTTTTTTTTATTATTATTTTAGAATACTACAAGGGTACAAATGTTTTGGTTACCTGGATTGCTTTTGTACTGCTTGAGACAAAGTTATAAGTGTGGCCATCATGCAGATAATGTATATTGTACCCGATAACATATGATTTCACCTAAACCATCCTCCCTGCCACCTGTTTGATTTCCATTGAGTTTTACTTAGTTGATTTTTGTAACAGGTGAGAGGTGTGGATCCTGTTTCAGTCTTCCACATGTGGCTATCCAATTTTCCCAGCACTATTTATTGAATAAGGATTCTTTTCCCCAGTGTGTGCTTTTGTCTGCTTTGTCAAAGATCAGATAGCAATATGAGGGTGGTTTTATACCTGGGTTCTCTGTGCTGTTGCATTGGTCTATGTCTCTATTGTTGTGCCAGTACCATGCTGTTCTGGTAAACTATAGCCTTGCAGTATAGCTTAAAGTCTGGTCAAGTGATGCTTCCAGATTTGTTCATTTTGCTTAAGGCTGCTTTGGCTATTCAGACTCTTTTCTGGTTCCAAATGAAGTGTAGAATTATTTTTTCTAGATCTGCAAAAAATAACATTGAAATTTTGATGGGGATTGCACTGTTTCTGTAAATCACTTTGGGTAGTATAGACATTTTAACAATGCTGATTCTGCAAATTCATGAGCGTGATATGTTTTTCCATTTGTTTACATCATCCACAATTTCCTTCCTCAGTGATTCATAGTTATCTTTGCAGAGATCTTTCACCTCTCTGGTTAAATACATTCCTAGGTATTTTATTTTCTTTGTAGCTATTGTGAATCTTTGATTTGGAATCTTTGATTTGATTCTCAGCTTGACTCTTTTTGGTGTATAGGAATGCTACTGATTTGTGCACGTTGATTTTCTAACCTGAGACTTTGCTGAATTTATTTATCAATTCCAGGAGTCACTTGGTGGAATCTTTAGAGTTTTCTAGATATAAGATCACATCAGCAGCAAAGAGCGATAGTTCGATCTCTTCTTTCCCCATTTAGATACCCTTAATTTCCTTCTCTTGCCTTATTGCTCTGGCTAGTACTTCCAGCACTATGCTGAATAGAAGTGCTGACAGTGGGCATCCTGTCTTGTTCCAGTTCTAAGTGGAAAGTTCTATCACTCTTTATTTCATACATTTTTATTGATATGTAATATCTGTACATATTCATAGGGTATGTGTGATATTTTTTATATGCATAGAATGTGTTATGATCAAGTCAGGGTATTTGGGGTATCCATCACCTCGAGCTATTTTGAAATACGCAATATGTTGGTGTTAACTGTGGTCATCCTACTCTGCTATCAAACATTAGAACTTATTCCTTCTAACTGTTTGTACCTATTAACCAACCTCTCTTCATTGCTCTTTCCCAACACACACCTCTACTAGTTTGTGGTATCTACCATTCTACTCTCTACCTCCATGAGATCAACTTTTTTTAGCTGCCTGATATGGTGAGAACATGCGATATTTTGTCTTTCTGTGCCTGTCTTATTTCACTTAACATAATGACCTCCAGTTCCATCCATGTTGCTGTAAATGACAGGATTTCACTCTTTTTTTATGGCCAATATTATTCCATTGTGTGCTTCATACATTTTGAAACACTAATTTTAGGTTCATTAAAGTTTTAAGATTGCTATGTTGTGATTAACACCTTTATCATTATGAATTGACATTCTTTGCCCATGATACTATTCTTTCCTCTAAAGTATCCTTTATCTTCTTTCAATGTAGCTGGTCTCCAATGTTTTGACTACTCTGTTGGGGTCCCACCTTGACATTTTAGAAGGACTTATAATACTCAACATACAGTTGCACAAATGGCTAAGATTCCTGAGGGTGACCTAGTAAGGATATAAATGCGTATCATAGCAGAAAAAGACACAGGCAGAGTCTGAAGAATTCACATACACACGTCCTCATGCTCTCTCTTTCCAAGCAGGGGTCGCGCACAATGCACTTTTCTCTCAGCAATGAAAATGTGTGTATTGTTTTCTAACAAAAAATCCACAAGGTTTTATTGGGAGCTGATCATAAAAAACACCCTTTGCCTAGCATGCGCCAAAATTTCACATCACCAGAAGGAAACCAGGTGTTTATCATAAATCTTATTTTGCACATACATTCTAGAGACAACAAGCCACTCTAATCAGTTAGGGAATGGTGGGAACACTCCTGAAATCCAGGTTCCCAGATGCCTGCGAAAGGCCAATCTTGCAAGAAGGTCCTTCCAAAGAGAGTAGTCTTATGTCAGCTATATTAAACAGTCTTCTGCAAAGTAAGCCTGTTATATCTTTATCTGTCTTTTTAAGTGTTTTCTCCTCTTCGTTTAAAACTGCTTTCCTCTTAAGTAAAATGAAGTGCATCTTTTTTATTCAGTTTAATGATCTTCCATTAGGTTGTTTATAATAGTCACATTTAATGTGATTATATGATTGTAGTTTGTTTCTGCTATCTTGTTTTCAATTTGTCCCATCAGTTATTTGTTCCCCTTTTCCTCTTTTTCTATGTTCTTTTGGATGAAATGAATTTTTTTGATGATTTCATTTTATCTCCTTTGTGGGCTTATTATCTAAAACTCTGTTGCGTGTGTGTTTTTAATGGTTGCTTTAAGGTTTATAGCATATGTCTTTAAGTTATCACAGTCTATTTTCAAGTGATATTATACCACTTCACATATAGTATAAGAACCTTACAAAACTGCACATCTGTTTCTCCCCTCCACATCTTTGTGCTATTATTTCATACTTAGTTCTCGATGTTATAAACCATAGAATACATTTTTTTTGCTTTAAACAATTATCTTTCAAAGAGATTTGTATAATGATATAATAAACCTTATAGTTATACATACAAATGCCATTACCAGTGGTCTTCATTCCTTTGTGTAGATCCATATTTCTATCTGGAGTCATTTTAATTACACCTTAAGGAATTCCTTCAATATTTCTTGTAGTGTGGGTCTGCTGTTTATGAATTCTTTCAGCTTAAGTATACCTAAGTATCCATCTTCCTTTCTGAAAAACTTTTCGTGGATATAAAATTTTAGGTTGATAGTTTAGTTCTTTTAGTACTTTTAGTATGTTTGTCCACATATTTTTCTAGCTCATATTGGTTCTGATGAGTATTATGATATCATTCTTTCTTCTTTTGTGTTTGATTAATATTTTATATTTGCCTAATATTTATAATTTCAATTTTTTACTGGCTTTAAGTAATTTTATTATGATGAAACTTTGTATTGTCTTCTTCATGTTTCTTATGCTTGAGATTCACTGAGGTTCTTAAATCAATGACTGTATTGTTTCTATTAAATTAAAAAAAAAAAACTTTTGGCCAATGTTTCTTCAAGTAATTTCTTTTTTGTTGCTCTACCCCTACACCTCTCCAATTTCTATTCCTTCTGGGTCTCCAATTACATGTATATTAGGCCACCTGAAGTTGTCTCATGGCTTACTGATACTGTTCTTTATTTTAGTTTTTTTTACTCTCTATCAATTAGATTTTTTGTTTTTTCCCCCTTTTACAATTTATTTGTGAGGTACAGTGTGATGTTTAAATATATGTATAGATTGTATAATAATCATATCAGGGTAATTAGCATATCCATCAACTCTAACAGTTGTCATTTCTTTGTGGTAAGAAAATTCAAAATCCCCTCTGCTAGCAATTTTAAAGTATACATTATTGTTAACTATAGTTATGCACTAGAACTATGCAATAGAACATCAGAACTTATTTCCTCTTATTTAACTGTAACTTTCTTGAGCAACCTCTCCTCATCCCACCCTCCCTATGTTTCATTTTGGATAGTTTATATTGCTACATCTTCATATTCACAAATATTTTTCCTGTAATGTCTAATTTTCTATGAATTTCATTCAGTTTATCTTTCATCTCAGATGTTTTAGTTTTCATCTCTAGAAGAGTGATTTCGGTCATTTGATATGTTCAAAGTCAATACTCACAATGTGCAATACGTCCTCTACTTCTTAAACATATTTAATATAGTTATAACTGTTGTAATGGCTTTATATACTAATTATATATTTTTTGTAAATTTCCATTAATTTTTCTCTTCATTATAATCATATTTTTTAGCTTCTTTGCAAAACTTGCAATTTTTTATCAAGTGTCACACATTGTAAATTGTACCTTATTGGTTACTGATATCTTTGTATGCTTATAGATATTCTTGATTTTTCATTCAGGAGTGCTTTTATGTTACTTTGAAACAGATATTTTCAGGTCTTAACTTTCTTAGGAAGGACCAGAGCAGTATTTAGTCTATGGTCAATTTTTCCTATAATTGGGGCAATACTCTTTTGATTCTTATATACAACATTTTATGCACTATAAGGATTTCCAGTTTAGTTGGTGAGAGAAAAAACACTTATATAAACAATGTAAACTCCAGTGTCTATTCCCTCTATCCTTTTGGGTGGTTCTTTCCCTGATCTTGCAGCTTCCTCACACTCTTGCTATGACCAGCAGTTATCCACAAATTCAAGTTAAGTTAACCTCCTCTCTGTTCCCAACAGCAACCACAGCATCAGTAATGTTAGAAGTGCAAGAGTCTCTTTAAAGATCATCTAATTCAGCATTATTATTTTACAGGTAGGAAAACTGACTCACAAAGAAGTTAAATTCCTTCATGAAGTTCTTTCATATATTCTCTAGCAACACTAGAAAAACCAATGGATTTCTAAAATCTTAGTACAGTGTGGTGTTAACTAGCTTTCACCTTGATTATTTCAAGTTATTTCTAAAATTCATCCCACTTCTTTTCAAAATTCAAACTATTCTTTAAAGACATTTCCAAGGCATATATGAAAAGGGAGGCTTACTGAGGGCCTGGAAAGTTTCACAAAGAAGGATATGCTTGGTAGACCTTGAAGGGTATATAGAAATTCATCCAATTATGCAGGTAGATGGGAGTAGAATGGGGTATAGGCGAATACCAGAGGAGTCAGTATTTGCAAAAGCATTGTGGCTTGAAACTGCATTGTGAATATGGAAACTCTAAGTACCTTGACAATGGATGGAACAATGGGCCATGTTAGAGAGTCTGAAGTTCAATCTAGGAAATGATGACTCAGTGAAACATGGGAATAACCAGATTTTTATGGACACCAGCAAGATTGTAGAATAGGAGTTTTTAGCCATTATCTTCCCAAAGAAATATTGCTTTTGTTTACCACCTATAGATAAGAGTACCTTTGTGGGGGCCCAGGAGTCCAGCAGAGAAGTCCCAGCATCTTGTTGGAGCCAAAAATCTGAGAAAAGATACATTGAAGAGAGTAATAAGAACAGTTTCACTTTACTTGTGTCACCCATCTCTGAAGGTGGAAAAGCTAAATGCCAAGAGAGACCTCCTCAGCCTGTGATATCTTCCATGGATGAATAAGAGAATGTAGTGAATACCCAGATTGCCCAGCTGTATGAAAAGGCCCACTTCCTTCTTGATCCACCTACAAAATTAATGGAATCAGCATGACTTAATACTATAGGTAAAACTAGGAGTAAGGAAAATGAGCAGGGCTCACAGAAACAAGGTTGTGGAACTTAACACAGGGCCAATTTCTTCAAACCACCTTGTGAGCTCCACTACAAGACCTATTTATGAACCTCATAAAATACATTATCTGTGGACATTCTCAACTAGTAAAGGCATGTCTCCAGCATTTTGTGTGCCCCTCTTTTCCATAGCTGGTGCCCTACATGTGCCCCTGCAGATGTTGCACATGAGCCTCTGTAGATCATTAATATGCACATGTGGACAGGCAGCTTGAATCTACTAGATAGGGAGCAGGTGCTTAACCTTGAACACTTCAGGGAATTTCTCTAGGAAAAATAAATAGAAAGATGTTAGAACTGGCATGGATTTGTGGGTTTAAGAGAAGGCATAAATCCTAAGATATCCCCCACCATGAGAGAACAAGAGGGGTAGTGTGGTTGCATCCACAGAAAAGTTCTGAGAGACATGCAGAATCCCTAGGTAGGATGACTAGTGAAGATATCTCTCTCCTGAAGCCATTCGGTAAAGACTAGTATAGAAGACTCCTTCTTCAAATGTGAAGACAGTAGCACAAGAATTCAAAAAATACAAAAAGTCAAAGAAATATGACACCACCAAAGTAAAACAATGATTTCCCAGTAACTGACCTCAAAGAAATGGACAGCTAATAATTGCCTAACAAAGAATTCAAAATATTTGTTTTAATAAGGCTCAACAAGCTACAAGAGAACACAGAGTGACAACTCAACAAATTCAAGAAAACAATACATGAATGAATGAAACCAGAATTTCAACAAAAAGAAAGAAATCACAAAAAAAGACCAAAACAGAAATTCTGAAGCTGATGAATGAAATGAAAAATACAATAGAGAGGTACAACAGAAAAGTCAATAAAGCAAAAGAAAGAGTCTATGAATTTGAAGATGGGTCATTTAAAATTAACCAGTCAGAGATGCGAAAAGAAAAAATAATGAAAAAGAGTGAAGAAAAGCCTATGGAATTTATTGGATTCTATCAAGTGAACCAATTACATGTTTTTCAGAAAGAGAAAAGAGAGATAAATCTTATTTAAAGAAATAATGGTTGATAACGTCTTGAATCTTGGGAGTGATATGGACATCCAGGTTCATGAAGTTAAAAAATCCCCAAACATGATCAATCGAAAGAAGATTACACTGAGACACACTGTAATACAGTTATCAAAAGTAGAAGGCAAAGATTGAATTTTGAAAGCAATAAGAGAAAAGTGACTTGTCACATGCAAGGGAACCCTCATAAGGCTATCAGTGTATTTCTCAGCAGAAATCTTGCAGGCCAAGAAAGAGTGAAATGATATATCCAAAGTGCTGAAAGAAAAAGAACTTCCAACCAAAACTACCATATCTAGCAAAGTTGTCTTTCA
Organism: Propithecus coquereli; assembly: GCF_000956105.1. Taxonomy (NCBI): domain Eukaryota; kingdom Metazoa; phylum Chordata; class Mammalia; order Primates; family Indriidae; genus Propithecus; species Propithecus coquereli. The sequence goes on from NW_012133970.1 coordinate 5,836,275, forward strand.
GATATGAAGAAAAATTAAAGACTTTCCCCCCAATAAAAAAACCTGAGGGAGATAATCACCACTAGATGTACATTACAAGAAATGTTGAAGAGAGTTCCTTAAGTTGAAAAAGAAAGAATGCCAATTAGTAACATGAAAACATGTGAAAGTATAAAAAGCATTGGTAAAAGTAAGTACATAGACAAATACAGAATACTATAATATGATAATGGTGTTATGTATATCACTTTGAACTCTAGTATAAATGTTAAAAGACAAAACTATAAAAATAACTATAGCTACAATAATTTACAAATGGATATATAATAGGAAAATATGTAAATTGGGACAACGATAATAAAATGAGACAGAGGGAGTAAAAGTGTAGATTTGCATGCAATTGAAGTTAATTTATTATCAGTTTATAATATAAGATTATAACTATAAGATATTTTATGTCAGCATCATGGAAACCACAAAGAAAAAAATCTCTTTAGATACACAGAATATAAAGAGAAAGGAATCAAAACATACCACTACAAAAAAACCATCAAATCACAAAGGAAGACAAAAGTAGAGAAAGAAAAGAAAAAGGAACTACAAATCAGTCAGAAAACAATTAACAAAATGGCAATAATAAGTCCTTCCTTATCAATAATAACAAAATGTAAATGGCTTAAATTCTTCAATCAAGGACAGTATGGTTAAATGTGTAAAAAACAGAATCCAACAGCATGCTGCCTGCAAGAGAATCATTTTACCTTTAAGGACACAAATAGGTTGAGAAGGAAGAAACGAAAAAAAAAGTCCATGCAAACAGTAATGACAGAACAGGGGTGGCTATACTTACATAAGACAAAATAGACTTTATTTAAAAAACTGTCACAAGAGACAAAGAAGGTCATTATGTAATGACAAAAGGGTCAACTCATCAAGAGGATATAACAATTGTAAATATATATGCACCTAATGTTGTAGCACCTAAATATATAAAGCAAACATTAATAGATCTGAATAGAGAAAAAAACAGCAAGAGAATAATAGTAGGGGACTTCAAGACTCCATTTCTAACACAGGTTAGATGTTCCAGCCAGAAAATCAATGTGAAAACACTGGAATTAAACTACATTTTAGATAAAATGGACCTAGCAGACATATACAGAACATTTTATACATCAGTAGCAGAATACACATGCTTCTCAAGGGCACATGGAACATTCTCCAGGATAGATAATATGTTAAGTACTAAAACTGGTCTAACAAATTTAAGAAGACTGAAATCATACCATGTATCTTTTCTGACAACATTGATATGATACTAGAAATCAATGGCAGGAGGACAATGAGGAAATTCGCAAATATGTGAAATTAAACCACACGCCAAAACAAGCAATGTGTCAAATCAAAGAGATATCAAAAAAATACAGTCAGACAAAATAAATGGAAGTAAAACATGCCCATACATATGGGGTAGAGCAAAAGCAGTTCTAAGAGGGAAGTTTATAGCAATAAATGCCCACCCTATGAGAAAGAAAAACCTCAAATAGGATTTAGGCCAAGATGGCAGACTAGAAGCAGCCTGCACATGCCACTCTTAAAGAAAGGTTCGAAAGTTGCAAGTAGATGCCCAGGTACAGATTGACCCTCTTGGAGAGAGCATTGCAAATCATCAGAGAAGTGACAGGAAACACTTAAAGTGAAGGAGAGGTGAATGGGGAGATCTAATCAACAAGATTGGATGGTACCTAGGGGAGGGACCCATACATGGGGAAGGAACAAAGGAGAGAAAGCCAGGGCTTCACACTGCCCCTGTAGACACTGTGACCTTAGCTCTGAGGACTACCACCACCACCACCACGACCACCAGCAGCCTACGTACTGATCAGGTAACAGCCTGGAGACTGTGCAGTAATGTTGCACAATAAAGCGGGCTCAGCAAGGACCAGCAGGCTTCTGTTCCCGGATCACTACAACTGACACCACTCTGAGTTCTCAGGTCTGGGCCACCTGATCTACACAGGGATCAGATTCACTGCAACTGCCTCCACATTGCCGCTGCTGGGCCAGGGAGGGAGCATGGAGACCAGATACTCTCACATGTCCCATGAATGGGAGAAATCATCCCCTCTAGGGAATTGGAACAGAGCAGGGGCCAGCATCATTCTAGAGGTCCCACGTTAACAACCTCAGTGGGACTTGTATGAGGAGAGAGCTCTAATTATCCAGTAGCAGGGGCCCCATGGCCCCACGTGCCACCCAGTAGAATGTGCCTCCATGGCCCCACATGTAATCTGGTGGGAAAGGTCCCCCAGCCTTGTGTGTTGCGCAACATAACATGTCCCCAGAGCCCTGTGTGCCACACAGGGGAACACACCCCCATAGCTTCTCACAATATCCAGGGGGCAGGACTCCACAACCCTGTGTGACACCATGCTTGCAGTCCAGTGCTCTGCCATGGACCCACTAGCCACAAACCTCCTCCCACCATATGCCACCATTTAACTTGGATCTGGGTGGAGCAAATGCCCCCGGCCCTGACACCCATGACTACTGCCCAGCTGGCACTACAACTACTGTGGGGAGAACTGGGAAATGTAATCTCCCACAATGCCAGCCTCCATGGAGAGAGACATACCCAGCCCCCTGCCCGAGCTTCCCTTCCAACAACACCCTGGAGACCAGCCCAACAGTCTGCACAAAGATCTCACAGAAAAAGCTTGGATTGTTACAACAACAGGGGAACAGGAAAACACAGAAAAGCTACATTACAAAATCTTGCTGCATATGTCACTTTCCTGTCAGATCAGTCTTCTGGAATAAGACAAAAATTAGCCAACTAGAAACGTCTCCTTCTTCTCACACAGAAGGAGAGGTCCCAGCAAAGGAGAACAAGTGCAATACAAACCTATCTTCCCTGAGCTGAAAGAAGAGGTTTCAGATGAAAAGAAACCAGCAAAAGAATTCTGGCAACATGAAAAAACAAGCTAGTTTGACATCTCCAAAGGATCACAATACACCTACAGCAATGGCACCCCCCAAAAAAGAAATTGTATCAATATCAGAAGTAGAATTCAGAATATGGATGGCAAATAAGATGAATGGTAAATGGGATGAATGAGAAAGGTGAAAACCAACACAAAGAAGCCAAAAATTTATTTCAGGATAACAATGAAAAAAATGAAAAATTCACTGAAGTGAAAGGAAAGATAAGAAAGGATATAATAAAACTTAAATAAATGATAGTTATTTAGGGAATTTCAAAATAAAGTAAAAAGCTTCAAGGACAGGATAGACCAAGCAGAAGAAAGAATCTCAGAGCTTGGAGACAAGGCTTTCAAATTAATCCAACCAGTCAAAGATGCCGAAAAAACAAAGAACAATGAACAATCACTCAGAGAAATATGACACTATGTAAAATGAGCCAATATAAACATTATAGGTATCCCTGAGGAAGACGAATAAAAAGAGAAAACCACAGAAAACCTATTTCAGGGAATTATTGAGGAAAACTTCCCTGGTATTGTCAGAGATTGAGATATCCAGATACAAGATGGTCATTAACACTGGGAAGAGTCACAGCAAATAGGACATCCCCAAGACACATAGCAATCAACCTAACCAAAGTCAAAATGAAGGAGACAATTCTATAAACTATAAGATGAAAGCGACAACCTACAAAGGAAAACCCATCAGGTTAAAAGCACATTTCTCAGCAGAGACCTGAAAAGCCAGAAGGGGTTATGGCCCCATTTTTAGTCTTCCTAAGCAGAACAATGGCCAGCCAAGAATACTGTATCCTACAAAACTAAATTTCATAAATGATGAAGAAATAAAGACTTTTCCAGATAAGCAAACACAAAAGGAGTTTGTCACTATTAGACCTGCCCTACGGGGGGGGAAAAAAAAAAAGAGCAAAAGTGCACTATATGTGGAACAGAACAATAAAAACCAACCAGGTAAAAACACCCGAAATTTAAAGATTACGGCTCTTATAAAACAATAGCAAAAACAAAACAATAAAGTATCATTCAACATGACAAACAGAACAGTACCGCACAAGTCAATACTAACACGGAACATGAACGATCTTAATGCTTCACTTAAAAGACACAGACTGGCTGGATGGATGAAAATTCACAACCCACATATACGCTGTCTCCAAGAAACTCCTCTAACTCACAAAAACACACACACACACTCAAGGTAAAGAGATGAAAAAAAAATATTCCACATAAATGGAGACCAAAAGTGAGCATTGTAGTCATTTTCATATCAGAAGAAATAGACTTTAAATCAACAATGGTAAAAAAGAAAATGGTCATTACATAATGTTAAAGGGAACAATTCAGCAAGAATACATAAGAATCCTAAATATATATATATATTATGTACCTAAAACAGAAGCTCTCAGATTCATAAAACAGATTCTCTTAGATCTAAGCAAAGAAATAAACAGTAGTATAATAACTGTCTGGTACTTCAACAACCCACTGACCAAACTGGACAAATGATCAAAGCAGAAAATCAACATAGGAATACTGGACATAAATGGGACTTTAGAACAAATGGACCTAACATTTACAAAACACTGTACTAAAAACTACATAATATACGTTTTTCTCATCAGCACATGGGACATTTTCCAAGAGTGATCAAATCTTAGGCCACAAAACAAGTCACAGCAAATTCAGAAAAAACTGAAATCGTATCATGTATCTTTTCAGACCACAGTAGAATAAAACTAGAAATCAATTATAAGAGAAACGCTCAAATTCACAGAAAGTCATGGAAATTAAACAACCTGCTGCCAAATGATCTTTTGGTCAATGATGAAATTAAGGTCAGCCAAAATGGCCAACTAGAGATATTGCTTGTTGGATTGTCCCAGCTGGAATGTAGAATACTGGACTGAGGAGAGCAAAGAGCAGTTGCAGCTCAGGTGTAGATCACAGGGAGAAATAAAAGAGACGTCTGGGGACCCAACTGAGAATAACTGCGAAATTGAGAAAGAAGAAGATAGGAGAAGACAGCAGCATGGAACAAATCCAGAGAGGCTTGGAGCCCAGTGAAAGGGTAAGGGGTGCTTACCCTCCCCCACATAGGTACCTTCAGTGAACAGTTGGACATAAAACATATTGGAGGTGCTTGCACCCTCCACAAACCCAAGCACGGCAGCTGAACAAGAATAGCAGGGTGAACCAGTGATCTCCAGGAGTTTGAGTGTTCAAAAGGGACACTCCATGGTAGAGTGCCACAAGAGACCAGAATGCTGGCTTTTTTACACCTAGACACTTTCTCTTCTGCAACTCCTCCAATCATGGCATCAGAAAGAGTCATTTTAGCAGGGTCCAGCTTGTCGTTGTGACCCCTCCCCAACCATTGCCACCCCGAGAATACTCTGAACCAAGAAACACAAGAACAGCTGCTTCTCTATGGTGGGTGAATGTTCCCAGCTGAGCCCGCCACTCAGAGCAGGGCCACCACAATTTGCAAGCTTCCTGCCCGCTGGCAATTCACAGGATTGCTTGCTGGTGGCTTAGAGAGATGGGTCGGACGAGTGCCCCCGAGACACAAGAGCAGTACAGGGAGTTGCAGGGGATGGGTTTTGGTCCCAGACTCAGGTGGCAAGGAAGCGCTCATGGACATATCCAATGGGAGAGTGTGGAGAAGCTCTGAGGAACAAGGGTCTGTGAGCATGACCATTCCCCACCGCCGCTGGAGAGCCACAATATTGGATAGGGGTGCGGAGATCAAAGTGAATTAGCCTAGGCCATGGTTCCCATGACAACCAAATGCCTTGGACATGCCAGGTAAATGGGAGCAGTGGTCCCTTCCCCCATTCATTACAGTAGGGAGTGAGCTTGAGTCAAGAAACTTGTGAGCCGCCGATTCTCCCCAGCAGGAGTGTGTCCCTAGCAGAGGCCTCTGCAGACAAAGATGCCTACCTGTCTCCCCTTGGGGGCTTGTGGCAAAACAGGCATGCACAACTGGGAATCCCCTGTCTGCCAGTGTTCCATGGAGATGCACGCTAGTGGGTCACACACACAGACTGAGAGGTAGGTGAACAGCTGGTTTTGGTTGGTGAGGGAATTCATATGAACTGATCGCATGGGAGAGTGGTGTGGAGTTCCACAGAATGAATAAAAAGGACACTCAATCCAACCTGCAGAGAAACTGCACTAGTGGACAAGGGCAGAAAGAGCCTGGTCCAGGGCTTTAGCACTCAACCAATTAGGGAGCTCCCTCAGGAATAGCCTTCCGGCTTAAAGAGATCGACCTGAGCTTCATGTCAGTGGCTCCCACTAGTGGCCAGATAAACAACCTCTGAGCCCCCAAAAGGCTTTGCAAAGCCTCTTAGGCTCTGGCAATACAGCCATGATTTGTCTTGCTCCTCCCCCCATCTCAAGGGGAGTAGAGATCAAGCAACACCCTGGGAGCTATAGGGTCCCTATTAAAGCTCAGGGAGTTTGTGTGCCCCACCAGGGGGACCAGAGCTTACTACAGGCACAAAAGACCATCTTGGCAGCTGGCTTTTCCATGCAAACTTCAATCAATGACAGGGGGAACAACCCTATATATAAGCATAGTTCCTTCCAATTTAAGCAAACAGGGAGCGGCTGATTCATACTCACAATTACCACCCACCACCTCCGAGATTAACCAGGGGGCCCTAACTCACTACACATTGTTGGGAAGAGGTGAAGACACCAGGTCAGAAGTAACCTGAGAGGTTCATCGAACCTGCTAGAACACCCCATAGGCAACTCAGGACCAGCATTCCTCTTCCTGGCATGATCAGAGATCAATCTTTGGGGACATAGAAACAGGACAATAAGCCAGGCCTAGCACTCCAAGGCCTTGGCAGATAGGCCAGATGAGAAGGAATCAGTGAAAGAACTCTGGAAACATGGAAAATCAGAGTGAAAGATACCCTCAAAAGAAAACAATAACTCCTTAACAATGAATATAACCACAACTGAAAAGACCTTCCCTGAAGGAAGTACTCCGAATGAAATAACAGTTGAAGAATTTAAAATATAGATTGTAAGGAAGCTCAACGAAATACACAAGAAAATGTAAAACCAACACATAGAAACCACAAAAACAATGTAGGAAATGAATGAAAAATTCATTAAAGAATTCAAATTATTTTAAAAAATCAGACAGAACCTTGGAAAATGAAAAATTAATTCAAGAAAATACAAAACACAGTGGAAATCCTTAAGAATAGCCTAGATCAGGCAGAAGTAAGAATCCCTGAGATTGAAGACAACACCTTTGAGTTAAACAAATTGGTCACAGAGAAAGAACTGAGAAATAAGAATGAACTAAGACTATAAGAAATATGGGATTATATAAAGAGGCCTAACATAAGAAAGACAGGCATCCCTGATGGTGAAGAAAAAAATATACAAGGATTGGAAAACCTATTTGAGAAAATAACTGAGGAAAACTTCCATGGCCTTGCTATAAATCTATATATCCAAGTACAAGAAGCTCAAAGGACCCCTGGATTCATCATGAAGAGGAAATCACCATGAAACATAGTCATCAGAATGGCCAGAGTAAACACAAAAGAGGCACTTCCATGAGCCATAAGGTAAGAACAGCAGGTAACATACAAAGGAAAACATATCAGACTAACTGCAGACTTCTCAACTGAGACATTACAAGCCAGAAGGGACTGGGGCCCCATTCTCAGCCTTCTTAAACAGAATAATGGCCAGCCTAGAATTCTGTATCCTAAAAAACTAAGTTTCTTATATGGGGGAGAAATAAAGACTTTCTCAGACAGCAAACACTAAGAAAATTTGTCAAGACCAGACCTTCCCTGAAGGAAGTATTCCGAATTGCATTACACATGGATCAGCACAGTAGACACCCACCAGTGTAAAATTGCCCAAAAGCTAAAGCTTAGAGCCCAGATTCCACAATGGCTCAACAGGAAAAACAAAGCAATAAAGTTATACTCAACATGATGAACAGAAATCCACCTTATATATCAATTATTTCAATAAATGTGAACGGCTTGAACTGTCCTCTAAAGAGACATAGGCTGGCTGAATGGATTAAACAAACAAACAAAAAAACAAGCCAAGTATCTTCTGTCTCCAGGAAACACATCTAACCTACAAGGTCACACTCAGATTCAAGATGAAGTGATGGAAAACAATATTCCATGCAAATGGAAACCAAAAGAAAGCTGGTATAGCCATTCTCATGTCAGATAACATAGACTTCAAATCAACAAAAGTAAAGAAAGACAAAGATAATCGTTATATAATGGTGAAGGGAAAAATTCAACATGAAGACATAAAAATCCTACATATTTATGGACCTAACATAAGTACACCCAGATTCATTAAGTAAACCCTACTTGATAACCCCAAAATGATAAATGGCAGCATCGTAATATCTAGGGACTTCATCACCACACTGTCAGAACTGGACACATCCTCCAAGCAGAAAATAAACAAAGAAACAATGGACTTAAATGAAACTCTAGAAAAAATGGGCCTAATAGATATTCAAAGAACAACCTACCCCAGAACTACTGAATATACGTTCTTCTCATTAGCTCATAGAACATTCTCTAAGACTGATCACATCCTAAGCGACAAAACATGTCTCAACAAATTTCAAAAAATAGAATTTATACCTTGTATCTTCTCAGACCTTAGTGGAATAAAATTAGAAAACAATTCCAACAGAAACACTCAACTCTACACAAACTTGTGGAAATTAAACAACCTACTGCTGAATGATTACTGGGTCAAGGAGGAAATTAAGATGGAAATCAAAAGATTCTTGTAACTAAATGACAAAGGAGACACAGTTAACAGAATCTGTGGGATTCAGTAAAAGCAGTCATAAGAGGAAAATTCATAGCCTTAAAAGCCTAGCTCCAAAAGACAGAAAGATCACAAATCAACAATCTAATGAATTGTCTCAAGGAATTGGAAAACGAAGAACAAACCAATCCTAAAACCAGCAGAAGAAAAGAAATAACTATGGTCATAGCAGAACTAAACAAAATTAATAAGAAAAAAATATACAGAAGATTAATGAAACAAAGAGTTGGTTCTTTGAAAAGATAAACAAGATTGACAGGACTCTCACTAGATTGACCGGAAACAAAATAATGGACTCTAATAGCTCAATCACAAATGAAAAAGGAGATATTACAACTGATACCATGGAAATACAAAATATCATTTCTGAATACTATAAAAATCTCTATGCACATAAACTTGAAAATGTTAAGTAAATGGATGAATTCTTGGAAACACACAACCTCCCCAGGCTCTGTCAAAAAGAAATAGAACTCCTGAACAGACCAATATCAAGTAACGAAACTGAAGCTGCAATAAAAAAATCTCCCAACAAAATAAAGTCCTGGACTAGATAGTTTGACAGCCAAATTTTTATCAGACCTACAGAGAATAACTGGTATCTATACTGCAGAAATTATTGCATAATATAGAGAAGGAAGGAATCCTCCCAATTAATTTTACAAAGCCATTATCACCTTGATACCAAAGCCAGGAAAGAACACAACAACAACAAAAAAAGAAAACTACAGACCAATAACCCTTAGGAATATAGATGCAAAAATTCACAACAAAATCCTGGCAAACAGAATTCAGCTGCACATAAAAAAAAAAAAAAAGAAAATCCACTGTGACCAAGTGGGCTTCATTGTAGTGATGCAAGGATGGTTCAATAAACACAAATCTATAAATGTGATTCACCACATAAACATTGTATTCTCACTAATAAGTGGGAATTAAATGATTGATACACACAGGCACAAAGAGATATAAAGAGTATTGGAAACTAACAAGGAGAGAGGTGGAAAGGGGGTCAGGAATAAAAACTTACCTATCAGATACAATGAATACTGTCCTAGTGGCAGGAACACTAAAGCCCTAACTTCAGCATTATACACTTTATGCATGAAAAAAAAAAAACATTTCTACCCACTTAATATTTTGAAATAAAAAATTTATATCACAAAAAATGAAATTTATATAGAAAAGGAATGGACTCAAAATAACCAACACAAGTTTGAATAAGTAGAACAAACTTGGAATATTCACACTTCCAAATTTCAAAACTACTACAAATCTATAGTAACCAAGACAGCATGGTACTGGTATAAGGATAGATATATAAATCAACAGAATAGAACTAAAAAGTCTAGAAATAAACACTTAAAAAGAAAAATCTCAAATAAACAAACTAATTTTACACTTAAAGAAACAGAAAATAAAAGCAAAGTTAGCAGAATAAAGGAAATAATTAATATTGGAACAGCAATAAGAAATAGGCACTAGAAAAACACTAGAAAATATTGACACAACTAAGAGTGTTCTTTGTAACAATAAACAAAATTGACAAATCTTTAGCTAGACTAACCAAGAAAAAAGTGAAAGCTCAAATAAACAAAATTATAAATGAAAGAGGAGAAATACAACTGACACCACAGATATACAAAACATTATTAGAGATTCATACGAACAATTATATGCCAACAAATTGTATAATCTAGAAGAAATAGATAAATTCCTAGAAACATACTAACTACTAAAACTGAATCACGAGCAAACAAAAAAATATTTAAGTATATCAGTAATAAGTAAGGACATGCTATCAGTAATCAAAATCTCCCAACAAAGAAAAACCCTGGACCAATTATTGTACCGGTAGATTCTACCAAACATTTAAAAAAGAGTTAATGCCAATATTTCTCAAACATGTCAAATATCTGAAGAGGAATAAACATGTTTAAACTCATGTTATGAGGCCAGCATTATTATCCTCATACCAAAGGCAGACAAGGATGCAAGAACAGACAACTACAGGCTAATATCCATGATGAACAAGGGTACAAATATTCTCAACATATTACTATCAAACCAATTACTACAGCATATTAAATGAATCATACATTATGACCGAGTAGTACTTATCCCTGGTATGCACAGATGATTTGACATATAAAAATCAACAAATCCCGGGTCAGGAGCCAAGAGGGAGATGAGAAAAGCCGCCAGTCACACCGCCTCTGCAAAAAAGACAAATTTTATAAGAAAGAGAAAAGAAAATAAACTAGCAGAGAAGCATAGATTGGGTGAGGGTTGGAAAGAAGGGTGCCTGAAACTACAGAAGACTCCACGGGAAGAAGTTGCAGAGGAGAACTGGAAGGACAAAGGTCCTGAGAAACTTGGAGACCAGCGACAAGGGTAGGTGGAGCAGATAACTTCCCCCTCCCTTGCATCTGGGACTGCGGGTGGCTCCTGAGCGGTTGGAGAGACCTGCCGACACCAGCCCAGAGATGGCTGCCGCCAGTGAGCAGTGGCCTCTTGCAGACACAGCGCCGGGCTCCCAGCTCCCTCGGGGCACCTCCCTGGGCGTGCAGACCCGAGCCTATCGGCAGATGCCATAATACTCCATTCTCTCCTTCCCCTTCCCTACCCGTGGGTGCCCAGAGAGACAATTTTAGCCATCACACGGAGGCATCTCCAAGGAACAGGACCTTTCCTTTTGGGGCCCTACAGCAGACTGAGGGGTACTCAGACTGCGAGCTCCCTACCTGCCAGCGCTCCCAGGTGCTGCTTGCCTGGGGACTCCAGGAGAGCGGGGCAGATCTCGAGGTGGAGTGAAATCGATCCAGCTTGGGCACCCTGTAGGTGTTTCGAGACCAACACCCCTCCCCTTGGAAGGGTCAGGAATTGATCTCCAGGACCAAGGGTACAGGCCTGCAGACCAGACCTCATACACCCAGGTCAAATCGCACTGTCCCAGGGCACAAAAGGGAGATCTGTGAAAGAGCCTACTGAGGAGTGTGCACCTTCAGGGGCAGATCAGCGTGCCGGAGTGGCAACCCTCCTCCCATAAGAGGGCTGTGCACCCAGCTCAGGCTGCGATCCTGGGTAGGGAACCTCCCAGCCCAAGTCACAGCCAGGGGAAATCCATCGGCCTGAGGTCCTGCCTGCTGGCAGAGGCCTGGGAGAGGCCACGGAGAGGGGGAGACAGGAGGAGATCGAGACCTGCTCCAGAGTGCTGGTCTTGGACAGCCCCACCCCCAAGCACAGACTTTCAGCTGAGTGGAGACATTTCAGCCCCTCCCGGAAACTTTGCACAGAAACAAAGAGCAGATCTTTGACCCCTGCTAACAGCAGCTGTGGAGCCTGAGGGCAGGCTTACCCAAGCCAGCCCCACCCAGACTCACTCCCCCCAATGAGGTGGAGAATAAGGACACACCTGGAAATCTCAGGGCCCCACCCTCCACCCGAGGCACAAGAGGGCCTCTCTAGAGGAATAAGAGCTAGCGACAGGACCCAAAAACAGCACTGCAGCTCGCTCCTCCCTGCGAGTGCCACCTACTGACAGGGAGGTCATCCTGGACACCCTTTTAATGCATCTAGTGATTCATCACAAATGGTGTGGTCGAATCTCACCCACAAACACCACCGACTGGCTCAGAGACTAAACAGGGCGTGTCATTATCCAAACGAAAATCTAAAGGCAAGAAGGAGCAGCTGACCCAGATGGGAAGGAACCAGCAAAAGAACTCTGGAAGTATGAAGATTCAAACGGAAAGCACACCCCCAAAGAGGAACAACAGCTCCCCAGTAATGGACATTAACCAAACTCACAACACTAAAATGACAGAACAATTTCAAACATGGATTGCAAGGAAAACTGAATGATATGCAAGAAAAAATGGAAAACCAACACAAAGAAACCACAAAAAAAATCCAGGACTTCGAAGAAAAATTCACTAAAGAAATTGAAATATT
>NW_012133970.1:5849124-5849458 GCF_000956105.1 Propithecus coquereli
ACAGAATTCAGCTGCACATAAAAAAAAAAAAAAGAAAATCCACTGTGACCAAGTGGGCTTCATTGTAGTGATGCAAGGATGGTTCAATAAACACAAATCTATAAATGTGATTCACCACATAAACATTGTATTCTCACTAATAAGTGGGAATTAAATGATTGATACACACAGGCACAAAGAGATATAAAGAGTATTGGAAACTAACAAGGAGAGAGGTGGAAAGGGGGTCAGGAATAAAAACTTACCTATCAGATACAATGAATACTGTCCTAGTGGCAGGAACACTAAAGCCCTAACTTCAGCATTATACACTTTATGCATGAAAAAAAAAAAA